>NC_082711.1:134928602-135298405 GCF_030144855.1 Hypanus sabinus
GGTCACCCCTTGCTGATCAAGATCTATCTCTGGCTGTAAAATTATTCAAAGACTGCTTCAACTGCTCTTTAAGGAAGTGTGAAAGTCTCGCTGTTCCCCAGAGAAGAAATTGCTCCGTCTCGGTCTTAAATAGGTGACCTAATTTTAAAACAGTAGTTCTAGTTCTAACTTCCTTTGCAAGAAGAAACATCCTCTCCATGTCCATCCTCAGAAATCATACATGTTTCAATCAAGTCCCATTTCACTCTTCTGAACTCCAGTGGATGCAAGCTTAGCCTGTACTAGGCTGAGTTATGAGCCTTCCTCATAACTCAAGCCGCCATTTTATGAGATAGTGCGGTAAACTTGTCTGAACTGTTTCCAACACTTCATCATCCTTCCATAATAAAGAAAACGTTGTAAACATTGCACAATATGTGGTATCATTATTACCCTGTTTAACTGAACCATAATCTCCATACTCCTGCCTTGAATTCCCCTAGCAATAAATAATAACGCTTGGTAGCGTCCTTATGTTAAGTTTCTACAGTTGTACTATGGAAAGCATCTTAACTGGCGACATCAGTGGTCCCCAATCAGCAAAGCACGTGCTACTGGCCTGCGAGGAAGCGATATGAAATGATATGAGTCAGCTGCACCTTTCTCATTCCCTGTTGAACTTGAACGCACGCGAGGTCATCAGACGCCGAAACGCGGTGATACCCTCGGGCAACCGGCCACCTTGCACGGCCAGTGAGAAGTGCCGTTGCTACTGGCCTGGAGCGCCGCCTCTAAGCCTGTTTAGCACACCGAATGTTCGTGGGGCACCCGGTGCTAAAATATTCACAGACGACCTAATCCGGGCTCAGGGTTTCGTAAGTAGCAGAGCAGCTACCTCGCTGCCATCTACTGAAAGTCATCCCTGCAGCCAAACTTTTGTCGGCTGATAGATCCTACAAGCGAGTGGATCCTCGCTCGGTTGGTCACTCTCTCCGGACTGCGACCGCTGCGGTCCCGGCACGGGGATCTCCAGCCCTTACCTTGTCCTCTCACTGGCGTGTCGCAATGATTTTAAATGTTCATACGAAGAAAATATGTGGTGTGTGTTTAATATCCAAACATCATTTAAAATGTTATGATGCTATTGACTTATAAGTGAGTTATAATTGTCTTATCACTGTATTCATGCGCGGAAAATATGCGTTGTGTGTTTAATATTAAATTCGTTAGATTAAACCCTCTTAGAAATGAAATTGAGTGTATTAGCCACTTATAAGTGACTTATAGTTGACTTATCACCTATATTCTGGTCATGACTAACACCACAAGAATATTGTTAACTGGTCCGCAGTGCAAAAAAGGTTGGTGACCCCTGGGCTCCATGACTGTCTGCTATGGGGGTGGGGGGCTACTGCACATGATTGAAATAAGCTGCAAAGAGTTGTAAACTTAATTAGCTCCATCATGGGCACTAGCCTCCAGGACATCTTCAAGGAGCGATGCCTTGAGAAGGTGGTGTCTTTCATTAAGGACCTCCATCACCCAGGACATGCCTAGTTCTCGTTTTCACCCTAAGGGAGGAGGTACAGAGCATGAACTCACACCCTCAACAATTCAGGAGCAGCTTCTCCTCTGCCATCCGATTTCTGAGTGGACTTTGGTACCCATGAACACTACCTCACTACTTTTTCATTTCCATTTTTGCACGACTTACTATGTGTATATATACACTGTAATTCATCTTTTTCTATTGTATATTGCATTGTAGAGCTGCTGCAAAGTTAACAGATTTCATGGCATATGATGTAAATATTAGATCTGATATTGATTTTGATTCTGATTCCTCTCCACAGCTTAATTTCCAATCATCTGTGTTGTCGTATCAACCATATCTTCAGCTCTTACATATCATTTACAGAAGTTATAAACAACTGAGGCCTCCAGAACCGATCAGAGGGTGCAGCATCGTTACAACTTCATGCACTTCTGCCTCTAATGTAATACTGCAAGAGCTTAAAGTTACATACTTCTTAAATGCATTTGCATTCCGACAATCAGGATATTGAGCCAGAATTTCCATCTGTCTGCATTACTCTTTCTACTAAACTTTCCTACTGTAGTCGTCTTCTGATTGTAGGTTTGTGCAAATAAAAATGGCAGAATTATTTTATGTTTAAGAAAAACTGTAACAACTCACTTATTATAATCCAAACACTGAACACAAAGCGTGGCAAAAGTACTTTAAGTAATTATGTCATCATGTCAGACTGGCTTCTTAAAGTGAACCCCAACTCAATGTCAGTGGCTGTGAATTATGTCCATTTCTACCAATTATGTTACCCTAAATGATGAGCAATTTCTTTTGCCATGGAGCTGATGGATTAGCTACCCTGACTTTAACCCTGTATGCCACCCTATAGGTCCGGATACCTCCCCACATGTAATGTGCCATTCTAATTTACCCCATTAAGTACTTAGGGTATCATTAGAAGTTCTTCTCAAACTGAAAGCCCATGTTAAGTGTAAGTGTCTTAGTGGTTGGTGCTCAGCCCATTGTTGTTTGTCATCTACATCAACGATTTGGAAAAGAATGCATATGGAATGTTTAGTAAGATTGAAGAAAACACTAAAATAGGCGATATAATGGACAGCCAAGAAAGTTAGCAAAAATTAACAGAAGGATTTCGATCAGCTGAGTACATGGGCCAAGGAGTGGCAAATGGAGTTTAATCCTGATAAGTTCAAGGTATTAGATTTTGGAAAGTCTAAACAAGGTAAGACCTCCATGGTAGGACCAATAGAGCCTTGGAGAGTGTTGTAGAAGAGAGATATTTTGGTGTACAAGTACATGGTTCCCTGCAAATGGAGTTATGGGTATATAGAGTGTTGAAAAACGTTTTTAGCAGACTGGTCTTCATCAGTCAAGGAAATTATTGTAGAAGTAGGGACATCATAGTGTGATTGCACAGGACATTGGAGGTGCTGCACTTGGAGTATTGTGTTCTGTTTTGGTCACCCTGCTATTGCGGAGATGTTATTAATCTAGAGCAAGTACAGAAAAGATTTACAAGGATGATGTCAGGACTTGTGGAACTGATTTATAGGGTGAGGTTGGACAAGTTAGGACTTTATTCCTGGGAGTATAGGAAATTGAGGGGTGATCTTAGAGGCATATAAAATCTTAGATAGGGAAAATGCACTCAGTGTGGAATTATATTGAGGAATCAAGAAAAGGGAGCATAGGTTAATGTGAGAGGGGAAAGATTTAGTAAGAATTTGAGAAAGCAATCTTTTTTATACAAATGGTGGAATGTATATGGAAGGAGCTACAAGAGGAAGTGATTTGGGCCGCCACAGTAACAACAATTAACAGTTGGACAGGTGCATGGATTGGAAAAATTTAGCAGATTATGAGCCAATCACTGGCAAACGGAACTAGCTTGGATGAGGCATCTTATTTGGCATGGGGCAGCTGGGCAAAAGTTAGAGTCCGTATTGTATAACTCTACGATGATCAGCATCTGAACTTGTGCTTTGTGAAGTGAAGGTCTGACTTCCTCCTCTGCCAATGTGCCTGTGTGATGGGGAGAGGTTGGCGAGACAATAAGGCTGGGCAAATGGCATCTGTTGGGACTCAACAGTGATACAAAATGATGCCATTGTGCCCATACTGGTTGATAAGGAGCTATCTAATCTAATGCTACTTAGCAGCACTAGGTCCGCTGATCTGTGGCCATGGAGTTTAAAGTGCATATTCAAGAGCTTTCTAAATGTGACAAAGGCTTTTTGCTTTTAGACAATAAATTACAGACCCCTGCTACACTCTGAATTAAAGACTTCCTCACTTCTTCTTTCCAGATTGCCTTTCGCTCAAATCGGTCCACTGACGATGCCATAGCTTTTGCAACCCACACCATGCTGTCAACCTGGAAGACGGTGCCTCATACGCCAAGATGATGTTCATCATGTTTACTCTTTAAACACCCATCCCAGACCTCCTCTGGCAGTTCTATACCCAATTCATCCGCCCATACCTGTTGAAGACCTGCAATATTTACCCAAGCTCCATTATGTAGGACCTGATAAAAATAAGATATGGCACTACAAGTAACTGGATCAAATTTATTTATTGCCTCCAGGTACTCATGTTTGTCTAAAATTTTGAAATTAGGTTTATATTTCCTAACATAATCTCGAATTTGTAAATATCTAAAAAAACTAGATGCAGGGATATTGTAAACTGCGCAAATGAGGCAAAGTTTCCGTTAATATCTAGGTCAGCTGCACTATAGATGCCTCTGTTTCCAGGACAAAAAAAACAGAATCATAATTCAGAATTATAATCATGATTGTTTGGTCAACGTCAGACACAGACTTATACAGTTTAAACAATGCATAGACTCCATTATTCCAAAGAAAAGTTACACAGCTTCTACCCTGATGTTTCACCAGTTTGTAATAGATGTAAATCTGAGAACAGTAACTTGTCACATTCATTCTGGTCATGTTGTAAGCTTTATGCATACTGGAAAAGTATTTTCACTGTTTCTCTGAGGCTTATGGGAAGCGGTGGGAACCGGACCTGCTCATAGCCATCCTTGGAGCAACAAGCTCCGTATCTTCAGCCAATAGGTATGAAAAAATGGCTGTGTTGTGTGGAATTGTGATTGCTAAGAAGTAAATCCTGCAAATGTGGAAAATGGACTCTGTGCCTACATACGATCTGTGGCTGAGAGAACTGGCAAATACTTTACATTTGGAGAGACTGAGACTACGTAATGAGGATAGAGGGGACATCTTTGAAAGGATATGGGACCCTGTATTGGACTTTCTTACGGGGTGAGGACTGAGGTTTTTTGGTGCAGTGCACCTCTGTTGTGTAAGTTTACTTTTCCCTTTACATTCTCCCTTTTGCTGCTCAATATTTAATTTGATTTTGTTATGGTCGTGGCATTTGTGGATGTGCTGTATTTTTTTTGTTTGTAAAAAAAAATAAAAAATATTTTTTGAAAAAGCAAGATGATGTTCATCAATTTCAGCTCAGCATTTAATTTGACCATTCCTCAGAAGCTGGTGTGTAAACTGTCCTTGTTGTGTCTCAACACCTCTCTCTGTAGTTGGATCTTGGACTTCTTG
Source organism: Hypanus sabinus (assembly GCF_030144855.1). Lineage (NCBI taxonomy): Eukaryota > Metazoa > Chordata > Chondrichthyes > Myliobatiformes > Dasyatidae > Hypanus > Hypanus sabinus. The sequence continues at coordinate 134,933,718 of NC_082711.1, forward strand.
ACAGAAAGACCATAGTTCGTCCATGTCTAGCTTCGTCATGCTGAGCACCAGTTGCCCCCAGGGCAGCATGTGTCATAAGTATGTGTCAGCAACTCACCCTAATAGTGATTCATGGCAGTACTGCAGCATCCAGTTCCAACGGAATCATCAACACATCAGTGGTTGGCCTCATCGACGACAATGACGAGACGGCGTACAGAAAGGAGTTAGAGCAGCAGGTAAAATGGTGCAAGCACAACAACTTGAGTCTCAACATGGACAAGACCAAAGAGATGATTGTGGATTTTAGCAGGCTGACCACTCCTCATCGCACATAAGCAGCTCCTCCACGAAGAGAGTAAGGAGCACCAAGAATCTGGAAGTGAACATAACGGACAATCTCACCTAGTCCCTGAACACCTCCAATTTGCTGAAGAAAGCTCGGAAGTGTCCCACTTCCTGAGGATATTGAGGGGAGTGAGGTTGCTTCCCACTGACCTCTCAACCATTCGAAACAATTTTTACAGGAGCAAGTCCTAACTACTTTCAACACTGTCTGGTGTGGAAATTGCAAGGAATCTCCAAGTCCCTACACAAGATTGTGAAGACTGTTGAGATGATCATTAGGGTCTCTCTTCTGCATGATATTTATCAGGAGCACTGAGTATGCAGGGCCCTTAGCATTGTCAATAATCCCTCCCATCCAGCAATCCCTTTGACCCCCCTACCATCAGACAGGAGATACTGTAGCATTAGGTCCCCCAGGCTATGAAACTACTGAACTCCTGCCATCACCCAGGACTCATTGCCTCAAGTGCCAGTACAGCTATACTGTTTACTTTTTAATTTGTGTTGTAAGTGCACTTCATTATTTGTTAATTTATTTGTGGTAATATTGCTCACATTATGAGTTACATGTGTGAATTATGTATTGTACGGTACACCTTGGTCTGGTGTAACTTTGTTTCATTTGGTGTTATACACGTGTACAGCTGAATGACAATAAACAGAAGTTGTCTTGACTTAAGATCCTGAAGGGTTCGGCAGTGTGGACGCAGAGCTGATGATTTCCCCAGCTGAAGGTTTTACAACCTGGGTGTCACAGTCTCCGAATAAAGGGTTGGCTACTAGAACTGAGATTAAAATAAAATATTTCACACACAATAATCTTTTAAATTCTCCAAGAAGGTTTTGAAGGCTCAGTTATTCAATACAGGTTGAGAGATTGTAGATAATAAGGAAATCAAGGCTGTGTAGCTTGTGGTTTTAATGTGAAAGATCAGCAATGAATCGCACTGACTGATGTGAGGAGCTGAGAGGCCACTCCTGCTACTATGTGATTCAACTGTTGTATGTGGACTGTAGGTGGTTGTAGCTTTTTGATGTTGACCTCTTTCCTTCGCCTCCACTTCCACTTTCAAAATGTAATCAAAGGGAAAATCCCAAGAAGAAAGCCATAGTGAAGTTATTTATTTATTTGTCACAGCTTGTGTATTTCTGTGGAATGGAATATCTGTCACTAGAAGACCTACTCCCGCACTCTTGGCAGTGAAATTACTGCAACATCAGGGTATTTCAGGAGCTCAAGCCAATGGCAGAAAATAGATGTAATGATATTTTTCATCATCTTATCAAGGTTGTTGCTGCGGTTTCCATTTTCCATTGGACATGCAGCATATGAAACAGTTTTTAGCTAAGTGTAATCAAATGACACAAGGAAATAAATATGCAGAAATTTAAGCTGAATAAGGGTTAATGCTGCTGGCACTTAGGGCAGCAATGAAGGTCCTCCATCGCAGGTGATGTTCAAAGCTTCCTTCATCGTGTCAGTAGCTTCCTCTCAGTGTTCAGTATTGTCATTCTGCAAGTCCTGGGTGGAGTCTCACTAATACAACCACACCCTGATGCTGAATGAATCTTCACTGCTGTTTCGGTAACAATTTTGTTTTACCAGTCAAGGTTGAACCCCCAAACCTGGAAGACCAGTGCACCACTCTTCGTCTGACCTCTAACCTTTGACCTGTTTGACATAGTTGACCCTACCAAGAGCCAAATCACATGGCCCTGACTCCAGCCGAGATAGCTCTCTGGGTCATTGAAGCATGCAAACCTCCAAAGCATGACAAGGTTGTGGTCCTCTTGGAGGTGAGCTGAACAAAGTGTGTCAATATTCTTCCACATTCGTTGTAGTCCTGGGCAGCATTTTATATTGAGAGGAGGGCAGGCTTATGATTCACTGATGCTCTAAAGCAAGCCAAAAGAAATAGACATCCAAGCAACCTCTCATTCATCTGCTGCATCTAAGCATAAAATGAAAAGTCATCATTAAATGGGTGGTGCTTTTGTTTGTATGTCCGTATGTCCAATCAGTAGCACCCACTTAATGACGATTTATCAGATGTTACCATGGACAGCCTACTTTTAAGTGCATTTATTTTCTTCACGTGTTTAATTGTTAATCTTACAATTAGGAAAATACTTTGCATTCATGCTAATTAAAGCAAGAAAATACTTTAGATAGCAAGAGCTGCACTTCCCTCAGTAATATGTATCTTACTGAAGCATCACATTTCAGCAGTAAAATCAGTTTCAGCTCTAAAACAGTGCAGTCCTTTTGGTCTCTCAACAGCTGTGACCTTCACCTTGATGTATGCCAAAATCCTACATTATCATCTCTCTCAGGATTGCAACATTCGAGCTTCATCTGTATCAGTTGCAAGAGGTTAAAGGGCAGCATCACTGATGGTGATTAAAAAAAACAAACAGACTCACAAATGTAATAAGACCGAGACACTTTCCAAAAGTTTGTCTCTGCATTCCACAGGACTGTGATAAAATGCTAGCATAAATTTTGTTAAGGCAGATGGGGTCAGGCTTACAATCTCTTGACTTGCCGCAGGTAGAGTCAAGGTTAAACATCTCGTGAAGCTTTGCGTAACAGTCCAAGTCCTGATCTCACTCCAGTTATTCCTGGCTGTAAATGCATCTGTGGTTGTCACGCAAAGACAAGGTCAGGAGAAACTATGAGTTTCTCAATTGATTTTTCACTTGTGGAACTAACTCAATACTGAGTCACTGTTTCTAAAAGAGGAGAAAAAGAGCTTAAGAAGGAAAATTACTGAAGAGAAAGAAACAGCTTTAAGCATTGACATAACTCATTCATTATGTTATTTGACATTCTCTGCTCTTGTTGTTTGGACCTCTCAATCTGCCTAAGAATCTTACCTGAACAGTTTCATTACCTGAAATTCCTCCGACAAAGTGATTCTAATGGTAATGCTTTCTGAAGAAGCAATGCTACAAAAATGTCAATGAAAGTATTATTAGATAGTTTGTGAAAAAGTGACTGTGGATGATGTCAGTGATTTAGTCTTCCTTAGATATTTGTTAATTGCTCTGATTCACACCAGATCCATGCTACCAGTCAAAAGCACAATGACTTTGATTAAGGAAAGCACCAGGAAAGCTTAGCCAGGCCCAAATCTTCATGGAATATCATCAGTAAAGTGTGTTCAATGGTTCAATTTAAAATCAGAGAATGTATACAGTATATCATCTGAAATTCTTACTCTTCACAGATGTCCACAAAATAGAAAGTGTCCCAAAGAATGAATGACAGAAAATATTAGAACCCTAAAGCAACCCTCCCCCACATATTAGCAGAAGCAAAGAGTCAGTCCGCCCCTCTATTTTCTCCAGCAAAAGCACCAGTACCCCCCCCCAGCACCCACCACACAAGCAATAGCAAAACCCCAGAGATAGTAATCAAGAGTCCATCAAAAACTACTGTCCATCCCAACGCTTTGATGTCTCAAACAGGTCTCTCTCTCTCTCTCTCCCTCTCCCTCTCCCTCTCCCTCTCTCCTCCCCCCCCCCCCCCTTCTCCTGCTTCGCTTACAATCCTCTGTATTGTTTGGCCAAGTTCCTCGACTGGAGGACCAACAGCCTCTCACTCACAATCAAGAGAGAGAGGGAGGTTACTCAAGTGCAGGGGCCTACTTTTGACAGCAGCATACACCACCTGCTGCCTCGATGATTCAACCTCCTCTGACACTTCAGTCAACAATATTGGTGGTGAAATGGGTTGTCCACAGAGTCACACCCCAAAGGCGCATGTCTTCCTGACTGCACCTGGATATATCAAAACACGAGGTCGGTTGGTGAATCTGAGCCCATGAAGAACCATGGTTTGAGCTGCAGTTATACTCACAGACTCTGACAGAGCCACAGCCACCTTGAAAAGAAAAAAAAGAGACCTCAGAAGAGAAGAATAAACTGTTTTGCGTACAATCTTGACAATCTTGAAGAAGTTGCCTGAGTCTGGGAAAACCTCTGGCACCGTCTTCAGCTCCTGCCTCTTTACCAGTGTGTGCAGGAATATCACCCTATTCACACTCTGGTGACAAAGGTAGCAGGCACAGAATTCAATTTTGTGCATGTCCAGCCCTTAAAAGGATAGAGCATAGCAGTGTAGCATAGTAGAGGCCCTTCAACCCATGATGTTCTGCTGATGTTTTAACCAACTCCAATATGATTGTTACCCTTTTGAGGCAGGTGGGAACTTCCTACTGTAGCAGTGAGAGATTGAAGATGTCCTTGAATGCTCCCACCAGTTGGTTGGCACAGGTTTTCAGACCCCCATCATCTACACCATCAGGGGCTGATGCCTTGCGAGGTCTCACCCTCATGAAAGATGTTCTGACGTCGGCCTCCGACACAGGACTCCAGGGTCACTGGATGGTGCAGGGATTCTCACAGGTGTAGTTTTATTCTCCTTTTCAAGGCATGCATAAAAGGCATTGAGCTCATTTGGGAGTGAAGTATCACAGCCATTCATGATATTAGGTATCACGCGGAAGGAAGTAATGGCCTGCAATCCTGCCAGAGCTGACATGCTTCCAAATCTGTTGATTCTGTCCCTCTGGTGCAGCAATCTTGCTCTGAGATCTTCAATTTTATTTTTGACAGACTGCATTCGCCAGAAGGATCATCAGTAGTGGTGGTCTGAAGAACATAAGAGCATAAAGAATAGGAGCAAGAGTAGGCCATCTGGCCCATCAAGCCTGCTCCACCATGCAATAAAATCATGGCTGATCTGGTCATGGACTCATCTCCACCCATCTGCCTTTTCCCCATAACCCATAATTGCCCTACTATACAAAAATGTATCCATCCATGCCTTAAATGTATTTGCTGAGGTAGCCACCACTGCTTCATTGGGCAGAGAATTCCACAGATTCACCACCCTCTGGGAAAAGCAATTCCTCCTTATCTCAATCCTACATCTACTCCCCCAAATCTTGAGACTATGTCCCTTATTTCTAGTCTCACCTACCAGTGGAAATGACTTTCCTGCTTCTATCTTATCTACCCCTTTTATAATGTTATATATTTCTATAAGATATCTTCTCATTCTTCTGAATTCCAGTGAGTACAGTCCTGGCCAAGTCAATCTCTTCTCATAGTCTAACCTCCTCATCTCTGGAATCAACCTGGTGAACCTCCTCTGCACCACCTTCAAAGCCACTATATCCTTCCTTAAGGATACATACAGAAGCCTCTACATTTCAATCTTACTTGCAGCCCAGCACACTTCCTACACTTACTGTTTCTTAAAGGGAAACTGCACTCATAACCTGAGTCTGCAGTCCAGGATCATTCGGTGTGTTGGTAAATAATGGATGGAACATGTTAGTAAGAGATAGAGGGAGAATACCAGTTAGTGGTGGACAAAATGTGTCATAAACTGATAAAGGAAGAGTGTCAGCTGATGGAGAAAACATGTTAGATATCAGCCGTGTGTTGCAAGGACGTGGCTGGGGTCGAACCCAAGTGCAGGACACAGGCATGAGGACAGGGTCATGAGGTGCTAGCACAGTTGCAAACATGGAACAGGCATCCAGGAGAGTCTTTGCACAGGGACAAGGTTTACGTAGATTATCCAGGGAATGGTGTGGAGCTCATAGCTGACAGTCCTAAGGGATCAGGAATGAGGTTTACACACACTAGAATTGACCAATGAGCTGGCAGCTTGTTGCTGTGACTCCAGAGTTCTTATCCTGCATTCCCTGATGGAAACCAGGTGTGCTGTAATTAATGGAAGTGGAAACAATTGGAAATCAGATGAGGGGATTAAGGCCCAATCAGGGAGATAATAGCAAGATGCGTGATTGCCAGACAGGACCATGACACTGTGAGAATGTGTAAATAAATGATAGAAGTGTGCTCATAAGTGATGGTGGATATGGCATGAAGTAATAGAGGGAGTGGGTTAATGTTGGAAGGACTTTATCAATATGCAATTCATGATGTGCTTCAGTCATTGTTGGTGAGCAACTAGATTGTATAGAGCATTGTTTATTCAAGAAGGGAAGAAAGAATAAGTAAAGGGCAATCACTTTGTGACATCTTACTTTAACCTCATTACAGGGAATGGTTGGGGTTGGTTGTATTCCTACAGAATGTCCATATCATGATTTTCTATAATGTAAAGCACATCATCTGAGCAGTTATTCATTTATTTACATTGGTTTGAGAATTCTGTCAGGGCAAACTTGCATTACTGAAATGGGCTGTAACACAGGGGTTATTTGTAGAAATTAGAAAAGCTGTTTTGTAGGCAGATCACAATAGGGTGTAAAACCAATAGAGATGCAATAGCTGGGGATTTTACCTTTCTCAATATTGACAGGGAGTGCCTTAGCATAAATGGCTTTCCTGGATGGTACTTGTGAAGTGTATTCAAGGGTGGTTTCTAAAAAAATACGTAGAGAGCCCTACTAGGGATGGGGGTTGTATTTGGAATGTGAATAGGAAAATTGTAGAAGTGTCTGTGGAGGAGCTGATATGGTGTCCTTCATAAGCCAAGGCAAGGAGTAGAAGAGTTGGGACATAAAAGTCGTAGAAAACATTGGTGAGGCTGCATTTTGGTAGCATGACGATGCATGCTGAAGAGATTCACCAGGAAGTTGCCTGTAACGGAGAATTTACTTTTTAAGGAGAGATTAGATAGAGTGGGTTTATTCTGACTGAAACACTGTGGATCAGAGCTGGGAAGTGAAATTAACTGGAAGTCAGGTTTTTAGGTAATATGGGCACCATGAGCCAAGTGGCCTCTTTTGTGCAATAAATTTCTTTGATGGAGTTGCACATGGGGATTAGTCAGTTTTTTTCATTGTTTACATTTCAGGATGTTGGCATCATTGACAAGATCAACATCCATTGCCTAGCCTTAAATACTGGTGGCAAAGTCAGTAGCAATCCTTCAGGAAGTTCCAGGTTGTAGATCCAGGTGTATATTGTCAAGTCCAGATGTAGTGGGGCTAGGAGGCACACCTACAGATATCTCCATGCACCTGATATCCTTGCCATTAACAACAAAAGTTATCAGCTTGGCAAGTGCTGTCAGAGTGTGCTAACCAAGTAATGACAGTGCATTTTGCAGATGGTACACATTGCAGCCACTGTACATGAGTGTGAGGGAAAATGGTTGGATCAGTTGGTGAATTGGGTACCAGTTAAGTGAGCTGTCTTATCTTGGTTGCTGTTGAAATTTTTGAACTTTTTTTGAGATATGCTTATCCCAGTTTGTGCCTTGTAGATGGTGGAAAGGGGGTGGACTGTCAGGAGGGGAGTCACTGCTAAAGAGTTCCTAGCCTCTGACCTGTTTTTGTTTTCCCTGTACTTATGTAGTTAGTCAGTTGAATTCCGGGCTGAAGATTCTCTCGAAGGATATTGATGGTGGAACTTGGCAAAGGTAATTGAATAGCAGGAGAGGTGGTTAGATTCTCTTTAGCTGTTGGAGAGCGCCTGGAAATTTTTTGGCATGAATATTTCTTGACACATATTGAACTGTGCCAGAAATTTATCTGGGTCTCACTGAATGGGGCTCTGGACTACTTTATTTTCCGAGAGGTTACAAATGGATGCAAACATTGTGCAATTGTTAGAGAACTTCCCTATTTCTGACATAATGGAAGGAAAGACAGCCTGAAAGAAGCAGACACCATTCCTCCCTGGATATTCTCTCTTCTTCCAGCTCCTTCGGGCTGAAAACACGTACCACGAGACTCAAGGACAGCTCCTATCCCACTGTTATAAGACTGTTGAATGGACCTCGTATATGAAAAAGATTAATTCTTGATCTCTTGTTAAAGCACTTGCACTTTATTTGTCTACAAACACTGCATTTTCTCTATAAGTGTAATAATATATTCTGTCTTTGCTTTTATTTTGTACTGCTTCCGTCTATTTTTGTTCACAATGATCATGCAAGGCATGTTTTTTCACCGTATCTCAGTACATCTGACAATAATAAACCAATTACAGTTAACCTATTTGCTTTTAGTTGATTGTACTTTTGTCAGTCAGAGTGTTTGGTTCTAACTCCTCCTATCTGTAAACTATGTTACTCTAATAAGTTTAGAAAAATGCATGCAATAGAGGAAGAAACTGCTGTAAATCCTCAGCAGGTCTAGAGCATTGAATAAAATTTCACGTTGAGAACCTTTTATCAGGACATCATCAAGCAGAAAGCTTAAAACTGTTTCTCCTCAGAGATGCCATTAACTTGTTGATTATATTTGGCATGTTAGAAGTGGCCAGGGTGAAACAGCATCAAAAAATAGACATGAAGTGCACAATTAGATCTATTACAACTAGAACATAGTGACATGCTTCGCTATAACATAGAGAACTAACTGGGATTTAACCATGTTCCACTTCTGTGATCTCATAGACAGAAACATGGAAACTCTACAGCACAATACAGGCCCTTAGGCCCACAAAGCTATGCCAAACATGTCCTTACCTTAGAGATTGCCTAGGGTCACCCACAGCCCTCTGTTTTTCTAAGCTCCATGTACCTATCCAGGAGTCTCTGAAAAGACCCTATCGTATCTGCTTCACCACCGTTGCCGGCAGCCCATTCCACGCACTCACCACTCTCTGTGTAAAAAACACTTGCCCCTGACATCTCCTCTGTACCTACTTCCCAGCACCTTAAACCTGTGTCCTCTTGTGGCAACCATTTCAGCCCTGGGAAAAAGCCTCTGACTATTGTGCCGGAGGATTGGCGTATTGCTCATGTGGTTCCATTGTTTAAAAAGGGTTCTAGAAGGAAGCCTAGCAATTATAGACCTGTCAGTTTGACATCAGTGGTGGGTAAATTAATGGAAAGTATTCTTAGAGATAGTATTAATAATTATCTGGATAGACAGGATCTGATTAGAAGTAGCCAGCATGGATTTGTACATGGAAGGTCATGTTTGACAAACCTTATTGAATTTTTTGAAGAAGTTACGAGGAATGTTGACGAAGGTAAGGCAGTGGATGTAGTCTATATGGACTTCAGCAAAGCCTTTGACAAAGTTCCACATGGAAGGTTAGTTAAGAAGGTTCAGTCGTTAGGAATTAATGCCGGAGTAATAAAATGGATTCAACAGTGGCTAGATGGGAGATGCCAGAGAGTAGTGGTGGATAATTGTTTATCGGGATGGAGGCCGGTGACTAGCGGGGTGCCTCAGGGATCTGTTTTGGGCCCAATGTTGTTTGTAATATACATAAATGATCTGGATGATGGGGTGGTAAATTGGATTAGTAAGTATGCCGATGATACTAAGGTAGGAGGTGTTGTGGATAATGAGGTGGATTTTCAAAGCTTGCAGGGAGATTTATGCCGGTTAGAAGAATGGGCTGAATGTTGGCAGATGGAGTTTAATGCTGAGAAGTGTGACGTTCTACATTTTGGCGGGAATAATCCAAATAGAACATACAGAGTAAATTGTAGGGCATTGAGGAATGCAGAGGAACAGAGAGATCTAGGAATAACTGTGCATAGTTCCCTGAAAGGGGAGTCTCATGTAGATAGGGTGGTGAAGAGGGCTTTTGGAACGCTGGCCTTTATAAATCAAAGCATTGAGTACAGAAGTTGGGATGTAATGCTAAAGTTGTACAAGGCATTGGTAAGGCCAAATTTGGAATATTGTGTGCAGTTCTGGTCACCGAATTATAGGAAAGATATCAATAAATTAGAGAGAGTGCAGAGATGATTTACTAGGATGTTACCTGGGTTTCAGCAATTAAGTTACAGAGAAAGGTTGAACAAGTTAGGTCTCTATTCATTGGAGCGTAGAAGGTTGAGGGAGGATTTAATCGAGGTATTTAAAATTTTGAGAGGGATAGATAGAGTTGACGTGAACAGGCTGTTTCCATTGAGAGTAGGGGAGATTCAAACTAGAGGACATGATTTGAGAGTTAGGGGGCAGAAGTTTAAGGGAAACACGAGGGGGTATTTCTTTACTCAAAGAGTGATAGCTGTGTGGAATGAGCTTCCTGTAGAAGTAGTAGAGGCCAGTTCAGTTGTGTCATTTAAGGTAAAATTGGATAGGTATATGGACAGGAAAGGAGTGGAGGGTTATGGGCTGAGTGAAGGTAGGTGGGACTAGGTGAGATTAAGGGTTCGGCACGGACTAGGAGGGCCAAGATGGCCTGTTTCCGTGCTGTGATTGTTATATGGTTATATGGTTATATATATCCACATGATCAATGCCTCTCATCATCTTATACACCTCTATCAGGTCACCTCTCATCGTCCGTCGCTCCAAGGAGAAAAGGCCAAGTTCACTCAACCTATTCTCATAAGGCATGCTCCCCAATCCAAGCAACATCCTTGTAAATCTCTTTTGCACCCTTTCTATGGTTTCTACGTCCTTTCTGTAGTGAGGTGACCAGAATTGAGCATAGTACTCCAAGTGGGGTCTGACCAGGGTCCTATATAGCTGCAACATTACCTTTTGGCTACGAAACTCAGTCCCACTGTCTCTCTGGTTATCAACACTGATAATGGCTGGATCCAGAAGGCCACAGAATACTCAGGGCTTCATTCTCTCTCGGCGGCAGTGAGGCAGCATGGAACGACCTAGATATGCCAGCTATCCGATAGCTAAACCATCTCCTAAGATATGTACCTGATTGGATATTCATGTGGTTTGTGACATGTTATTGGTTTGTAACTAGCTTGGCATGAACTGGAAAAAGAAATAATATTAGTTTTTTTTTTATCTGGTGGAGAAGTTGGCTGTAACACACAATCATACACACACAGATCTTCTCCCCAAAGGTGACAAAAAATAAACTTTTGACACATGTAATGGATCTGGGTTTTGATTAATTCTTCAATCCTTCAATTTCCTCTTAGCATAGCTTTTTTTTCATTTTTGATTAAAAAGATCCAACATTGCAATATATGAGATTAATTTATAAAAAAGGTGGGAGAGAGAAACCGGGGAATTATAGACCGGTTAGTCTGACATCGGTGGTGAGGAAAATGCTAGAGTTGGTTATCAAAGATGTGATATCAGGACATTTGGAAAGAGGTGAAATGATCGGACAAAGTCAGCATGGATTTGTGAAAGGAAAATCATGTCTGACGAATCTTATAGAATTTTTTGAAGATGTTACTAGTAGAGTGGATAGGGGAGAGCCAGTGGATGTGGTATATTTAGATTTTCAAAAGGCTTTTGACAAGGTCCCACACAGGAGATTAGTGTGCAAACTTAAAGCACACGGTATTGGGGATATGGTATTGATGTGGATAGAGAATTGGTTGGCAGACAGGAAGCAAAGAGTGGGAGTAAATGGGACCTTTTCAGAATGACAGGCAGTGACTAGTGGGGTACTGCAAGGCTCAGTGCTGGGACCCCAGTTGTTTACAATATATATTAATGATTTAGATAAGGGAATTAAATGAAGCATCTCCAAGTTTGCGGATGACACGAAGCTGGGCGGCGGTGTTAGTTGTGAGGAGGATGCTAAGAGGATGCAGGGTGACTTGGATAGGTTAGGTGAGTGGGCAAATTCATGGCAGATGCAATTTAATGTGGATAAATGTGAGGTTATCCACTTTGGTTGCAAGAACAGGAAAACAGATTATTATCTGAACGGTGGCCGATTAGGAAAAGGGGAGATGAAACGAGACCTGGGTGTCATTGTACACCAGTCATTGAAGGTGGGCATGCAGGTACAGCAGGCCGTGAAAAAGGCAAATGGTATGTTGGCATTCATAGCAAAAGGATTTGAGTACAGGAGCAGGGAGGTTCTACTACAGTTGTACGAGGCCTTGGTGAGACCGCACCTAGAATATTGTGTGCAGTTTTGGTCCCCTAATCTGAGGAAAGACATTCTTGCCATAGAGGGAGTACAGAGAAGATTCACCAGATTGATACCTGGGATGGCAGGACTTTCATATAAAGAAAGACTTGATTGTCTAGACTTATACTCACTGGAATTTAGAAGATTGAGGAGGGATCTTATTGAAACGTATAAAATTCTAAAGGGATTGTTTAAGATGTTGGGGAAGTCCAGAACGAGGGCTCACAGTTTAAGGATAAAGGGGAAGCCTTTTAGGACCGAGATGAGGAAAAACAACTTCACACAGAGAGTGGTAAATCTGTGGAATTCTGTGCCACAAGAAACAGTTGAGGCCAGTTCATTGGTTATATTTAAGAGGAAGTTAGATATGGCCCTTGTGGCTAAAGGGATCAGGGGGTATGGAGAGAAAGCAGGTACAGGGTTCTGAGTTGGATGATCAGCCATGATCATACTGAATGGTGGTGCAGGCTCGAAGGGCCAACTGGCCTACTCCTGCACCTATTTTCTATGTTTCTAACAGAAATAATGTTTATATTTTTTCAGCAGTTTGGAAACACTTAGTGTGCTCAGTCAGTCCACTGGTCAAAAAAAGAGTAAATTAAGGTAAGGTTTGTTGACTAATATATTTGTTCATATATTCCTTATTGAATTTAAATGTATACATATCTCCAGATTTAGTAGCATAATATCTGAAACATAATTTGCATTCTCATACAAATATATTTCTGTTTCACAAACCGGAAGCATTCAACCTGTAAATACATTGCACTATATAAGCAATTTAACTGAGTGACCCTGTTGTGATGGTTTTAGGTTGCCTGTCTGCAATGCCCTAATCTCAAAAGGGGATTTTAAGCCCTATTTCATACAGGTATCAAAGAGTACTCTCACTATAGGGAGGTTATACTGTATCAACCTACTCTTCAAAGACTAGTTTACTTTCCTGTCTAGTAAACACAAAGTACACTGCAGATGCTGTGGTCAGATCAAGACTTACAAACAAGCTGGATGAACTTAGCAGGTCGGGCAGCATCTGTTGAAATGAGCAGTCAATGTTTCGGGCCGAGATCCTTCGTCAAGACTGAAGAAGGAGGGGGCAGGTCCTGTCTAGTCTCTGTGGCGAGGTCTAGCTGCCAATATCCATAATTTGACTGGTGGACCCCACCCCCAAAAGGAGGAGACTCTTCTTGCTACCAAAATAGTTTATTTTATTTTTAATGATACACATTTACATTTAGACAAGTAGATCATAGCACACACTTAAAACTCACAGAGGAGTTCTGATTTATAAAAGATTTCTAAATTATAGATTTGAAAGCTACAAGAGATTTCCAAACACAGGTATAATTCTTACAAACCAAAAGAACATACCAACATGTTATAGACAAACAAGTTGTTTGTCATGGAAACCAAGAGATGTGAAATGAATTCAAATTGTTCTGTCACCCCATTCTGCTTGCCATTCCCAGCAATGTCCAATGCTCAACATCTCCAATGCAGACGTTATCAGCATGTGATGTTTTTCAGATACATTTGTTGGGATAAAGTAATTCACAAAGTTGGGTCTAAAATTTTCAGGGGACAGAGATTCCAGGCACCCAAAATTAATGCTGTGACATCTGACTCTCTGATTACATAAATGTCCCAACTATTGATTGATCAACTATATCTTTGACCATGTTTGATATGCTAACCCCATTGTCATTCATTAATTAAACATGAGCCTACAAGACCTCACTGTTAGCTTCTTTACAACAAGAAGCTGAGCAAGGAATATTGACTTGAAGTTTAATTTTGTCTCTGGGAAGGTCATACTGCTGGACCAGAAAGCTGAGGTTGGCAATAAGCCCTGCTGACCATGGAATGTGAATATCCAGCAAGCTATACACTACAATGGTTAGTAGAATGAGAGGAGATCCCATTGAAAAAAATTATGAGGCTTGCCAGGGATGATATGTCAAACCGCTAAGTTGTCTAGAACTGAAGATCACAGTCTCAAAATAAGGTATTAGATATTCAGGACAGAGATGAGAAGACATTTCTTCCTCTGGAGATCAGGCAAATCTACCAGAAGGCTTGGTTGCTAAGGATAATCATGACAAAGAATGAAGTGTTTTGTGATATTAAAAGAGCAAAGAGTTAGAACATCAGTGACACTGGATGAAAGATTAACATTGATCTGACTGAACGCAAGTTCAAGGAATTGAATGTGGACCTCAGGAAGGAGATATCATGAGGACACCCATCAGTATTCATTGAGCAGTAGAAAGTGTGAGCAGTTTCAAATTCCTGGCTATCAACACCTCAGATGATCTCTCCTGAGCCATAGATATATAATGCAATCATCAAAGGCACAACAATGGCTATACTTCTTGAAGAGTTTGAAGAGATTTGGTATGACATCAAAGACTCTAGAAAATTTCTTCAGATGTACCATGGAAGCGTGTTCTGATTGGGGGCATCACTGTCTGATACAGTGATGCAGACAATCGTAAGAAGTGTCAGAGGGCTGTAGACTCAGTCAGCTTCATCACAGGCACAAGCTCCCCAGCATCAAGGAGATCTGCAAAAGCTGATACCACAAGAAGGTGGCATGCATCATAAAGCATCCTCAACATCTGGGACATGCCTTCTTCTCATTACTATCACCAGAGAAGTGGTTCAATACCCTGATGATCCACACTCAATGACTTAAGGACAGCTTTTTCCTTTCCACTATCAGATTTCTGAGCGGTCCATGAACTCTACCTTGATATTATTCTTTTGCACTATATAATTATTTATTTTAATGTAATTCCTAGTAACTTTAATGTCTTACATTGTACAGCTGCCACAAAACATTGAATTGCATGGCTTACATCAGTAAAAAGAAAACTGATTCTGATTCAGGTGGAACATCAATGTACATTCAACTAAAAATTGGTTACTTGACATACGTTTATTTGACAAGCAGTCTTCCGGTGGTGTGCTCTACCTCCCTGACATCCCTTTTTGCTACCTATCCTTCTTTAAAGATGTAAGTAAAGGGACAGGGGCATCTCATGGAGGAAGTAATTGAATCAGTGTTTCATTTGTCTCAGGACATCTACATCACTGGCCAGTAAGTGCCATCCTTAATAGTCCTGAACTGCAGTGGTTTCGATGGTGAAATGACTCCATGTTAGGGAGTTCATCCAGGGACTTGATACAGAGGTAATGAAAGAATGCAAGAATATTTTCCTCTGCTTTTCATTTCTGGTGCTGTAGTTTCTATTTGCCCTTGGGCTTGCAATGCAGGAACCGGTTTTTAGGTCAGAACAATTACGCAGAGCAAGGAAATAAAGATGGGAGGAATACTATTCCTGAGCTGCTGCCTCTCAGCTCCACTGACCCAGGTTTGAACATAATCTCCATTGCTACCTGCAATGAGTTTGCACATTCTTCCTGTGGCTTTCTGAATTTCCCCCAGGTGCTCCAGTTTCCTGTCATATCCCAAAAGATCTGATAGTTCATAGGTTAATTGGCTATTGTAAATAGCCCAGAGTGTTGCAGGTTGAAAGGAGATTCAAGTGGCAGGAATTAATTAGTACATGAAAAGAATAGGCTACCAGGAAATAGTGGGAGAATAGAGTTGATGGAATTGTTCTGACAGACTCAATAGGCTGAATGTCATCCTTCTATCCAGTAAACGATATGAAACATTCTTCAATATTTAATGCAACCTCTGTCAACTCTTTTGACATTGGTGGGTTTATGACTATACCAGTCACAACACAAATCACAAAAAAACAGACATCCGAACAATCTCCCATTCATCTGGGAAGCAGGAAAAAAAAAGTAGTTCCATCTAACCTAACTAAAAGGCATACTCACTGTGACAAGCTCACGGCAACAACACAAGTTATGGTTGTCATGGAGAAGAGGGAGATAGCTTCATTCATTCAAAGGGACATGCAGTTCCTAGTCCATAATATCGATGCCAGGAGAGAGGACCATGCTTGCCAGGGGTACAAGAGACCTGATGAACATGAAAAGAGACGCCTGTAGTAGTCTCCACAAGGAATGCAAATCTTCTTGAAGAATGGAACTATCCACAATGTGATTTCCGGTCTGCAAGGGTGACCGGAACACCACTAGTTACACCAACAGAATGACTCTCTCATCAAATGTATTGATGCAAAGGTCTGAATTCTTTGAGCTCAAGTTCAAGTTTACTGTCATTCAACCATACTCACATATACAGCTAAATGTTGTTCCTCCAGGGCCAAGATGCACAACAGGCTCAGAACACAGAATGTATACAGGTGCCCTCCACTTTACGGATATTCACTTCACGTCACTTCGCTTTTACAAAAGACCTACATTAGTAACCTGCTTTCACATTACAAAAAAGATTTTCACTTTTACAAAAATTTTTCCCATATAAATTAATGGTTCTTCACTTTACGCTATTTCAGCTTAAGAAAGGTTTCACAGACACACTCTACCTTTGTAAGGGGGGGACACACCTGTAGTTACAATAGCACATAAGGTCACAAAATAAGTGGCATGGCCTGTAGATTGAGGATATGTGGATGTTGTCCTGAAGCCATGTTTCTGCAAGAACAAGCATGGAACAGTTCTTCATCTCCCGCTGGGTCCACTGCAAATGACCAAGGGAGCGAATACTGAGATCAGCCCTGATGGGACAGCCAGCCTGCAGGGGTAGCCCCCAAACCAACATGGATTCCAGCATGCGCACTGTACCTCCGTTCTGTCCCACACTCTCTCGGTTTCCTCCTCCCCTGGGTGGCTGTAACAAGCAATGCCAGGGCATGAGGTCCGGTCCATGTAACAACTGTGACCGTGCAGCTCCCTCGCATTTGTCTCACCAATGATCCCATGAACTGGACTTGCAGTATTTTGTGTTGCCAATGTACAACAAGGTTTGTAATCACAAGACAAACATTTGAATTTATTTTTGGACCTGGAGAGGCTGCTGCAACCAAACTTGCCGCTATCTTACTGGAAACTGAAGCAGTATGCTATTGTTCAGGAAGTCAAGAGATGTTCCTACTAGACACTTAAGTAATTAGCAGGAAATCTTTCATTCGTACATCCTGTTGTGTCTGTACACAACTACATATTGATTAAATAAAAGCACACACGTGAGAGATGGTTTAACTGGTGTATTCTCATTGCAGCGAGAGAGAGAGAGAAAACAATGTGCATGTGAGACAACAGATCAATACACAGTGCTAAGAGTGGTGGACATTGTTCTAAAAGAAATAGATCCATACATTACACTACTGTATATGTACAGAACATTCAATTTTACTTTCATAAACTCATATTCCAAATAAACATGCTCTCACAATGACAGTCCATAACTAACTTCAATGTTCTAAAGACACTTGGGTGGTGTTCTGTTTCTTTCACAACAGTGCCTCTGGACCTGTTGGCATCAGGTTTCGCGGGTGTCTTGTCAATGATAAATTCTCATTGTGCCTCCGGACCTGTAGAGTGTCATCAGGTTTGGTAGGTGTCTTGTCTAAGACAATGCTCTCAGTTTCTGGTGTCATGTTGTTGTCAGTGACATCATCACTGAGAGGTATGTCTAGATTTTGTAATGTGTCCGTCGTGTTGGATGCAGTTGACCCAGGCGTGTTCTTCAGTTGAACATCCAGTATCTGGTCCACATGATGTCTCCATGTCTATCTCCAACATCCACTGTGCACATCAGTGGTCCAGTTCTTGTAGCTATCCTACCAGGAGTCCACTTGTCTTCTCAGTAATCATGCACTAGGACTTTCTGTCCAATCTGGAAGCTCCTTGCTGTTTCACTTGGCAGCTGGATGAGCTGTTGATTCTGCACTTCCCTCCATAGATCTGGTTTCAAGAGGTCTATGGAAGATCTCAGATTCCTGCTCAGGAACAGCATTGCAGGTGTTTGATTTGTTGTCTCATGAACAAAGTTCAGATACATAAAAAGGAAGTTGTCCAGCTTGAGCTGTAAAGACACGTCCTCCTTGTCCATCACTCAAATAGACTTCTTGAAAGTTTGGATAAACCTTTCAGCTTCCACGTTCATTGCTGGTGAGGAGCTGACTTGAAATGTCTGATGCCATTTTTCTTCATGAACAGTCTGAAATCTTCTGATGTGTTTTGTGGTCCGTTGTCACTCACAATTTGTTCTGGTGAGCCATATCTGGTTAAGGTAGTCCTCAGAATGGAAATAGTCTTTGCTGAGTTGGTTGACTTCATTGCTATAGCCTCCAACCACTTTGAATGAGCCCCCACAGCAATTAGAAACATGGAGTCCATGAATGGCCCAGCAAAGTCAACATGTACTCTTTGCCATGGTGATGGTGGCCACTCCCACAAGGGTAACGGTGCCTATGGTGGTGCATTTTGAACTTTATGGCATCCCCAACAGCTTTGGGCTAAGTTTTCAATCTGTTTATCTATTCCTCGCCACCACACGTAGCTCCAGGCGAGTTTCTTCATCTTGACTGTACCCAGATGTCCTTCATGCTGATCTTCTAACACTGGTGAACAATTTAGAGGGAAACACAACACAAGATCCTCAGTGTTCTTAGACATAGCGACAGCTGGTATCATTGCACAAAAACCTCTGGAAACATAGGGTTAACATGAACTGGCTATCCTTGCATGGTGATATCATAGCAGATCATTCCTCATTTCCCTTTGTTTTTCAGAAGTTGTTACTTCTGACAAGTTTGTCAATGACATGTCCACAATACGAAATTTCATTCTCAAAAAACTCACATTTCTCTCTCTGCACACAGACCATACCCATTCAGCCTGGTAAGCACCTTACCAAGGTTCTAGAGGTGCTCTTCATCATTTTTGCCAATCATGATGATGTCATCAAGGTAACATTGTGTTCCTGGGATATCTTGGAGCACTTAGTCTACTGCTCTTTGTCAAATTGCTGGAGCTGATGCAATGCTAAAGACAAGACAATCATTCTGGAACAGTTCCTTATGAGTGTTGATTGAGAGCTTGACTCCTCAATCTCCATTTGCAGCTAGGCTTGTGACAAGTCAATTTTTGAAAAGTGTCCCCGCTTGCCAAAGTTGCAAAAGTATCTTCTATTTGTGCCAAGGGATACTGCACAGTACACAGCCCCGGGCTGATGCTCTCCTTTCGAATGGCTCTGACCTTCCCTTCCTGATCACTGGGACAATGGGCATGGCCCAGCTGCTCCAGTCAACCTTTGAGAGAATTCCAGATAACTCCAAGCTCTGCAGTTCAGAACCACTTTAGGACATAATGCATAAAGCACTGGACGCACTTTATGGAATCTTGGTGTTGCTGTTTCATTCAATTCAATTCTGGCTTTCATGCCTTTAAGTTTACCAATCCCTTTCCCAAGCCACAGCATTAAGCAGCTGTGCCAGAATCAATGCTTGTGGACAACTGGTGCAGAGCAGGATATCAAGAATTACTCTCTGTTATCTACGCTCCATCTTCTAATATTTAGTGGGCTGTACTGGTGGTAGCGACTGGAGTGGAGAGGCTCATTCGAATTGCTGGGAACCATAATCTTACAGGCTCCCGGACATGCAGGCAATGAAATCTCATCTTCAGGTGACTAATGACATTTTTCACCATGGTCTTGGTAGTTGCATATTTTTGACACTGATGGAGAATACCCTGTTGTGATCTGCCAGTGAAGTCAAAGTTTGCTTCCTAGATCCACCCATCTGGGTAGTCTTGGCTTCTGCAAGTGTCTAGCCGCAAAGACTGACATTGTTTGAAGGAGTCATGTGGACTTTTTTGAAGCATAGTGTTGGATTTAAGGAATTATTCTCATCATCCTAAACAACTGTACGAGGACATCTTTAGGGAGCGGTGTCTCAGAAAGGTAGCGTCCATTATTAAGGACCTCCAGCACCCAGGGCACGCCCTTTTATCACTGTTACCAGCAGGTAGGAGGTACAGAAGCCTGAAGACACACACTCGGCGATTCAGGAACAGCTTCTTCCTCTCTGCCATCCCATTCCTAAATGGACATTGAAGCTTTGGACACTACCTCACTTTAATATGCATTATTTCTGTTCTTGCACATTTAAACAAATCTATTCAATATATGTAATTGATTTACTTGTTTATTTATTATTATGTTTTATTTTATTTATTATTTTGCTCTCTCTGCTAGATTATGTATTGCATTGAACTGCTGCTGGTAAGTTAACAAATTTCATGTCACACGCCAGTGATAATAAACCTGATTCTGATTCTGAATAGAATTTTAATTGTTGGTGGAAGAGTCTAGATTCTTAATGGTAATCCTTATGGTATACCATGCAGTACAGCAGGCCAGCTCTTAGAGCTGCTGTTTTGTAGTTTCATTCACCCAAGATCCCTGACCTGCCCCCTGCACCCTTCCTCCGTAGTGTAAATTGTCCAGTAAGTACTCAGCAAATTAATAGAGGTGTGGGTTGTTGGGTGGTGAGAGGGACCCATTGATGTGAATGCTAAGAGAATATAATATAATTTGTTATAGGATTAACATTAGGACTAACAATGTAGGGCTAATCTAATATTATTTGTAGAACCCCCCCCCCACCCCCACAACCATTGAGGATGGTTTTAAAAGACAATGCTTCAAGAAATGGCATCTATCATTGAGGACCCACCCCTTATGGGACATGCTCTCATTCCTACCATCAGGGCTATTGCCAAGCTGTGTGGCATTCTGCAGGTCTGTCATCATACTGTTATGCCTGGACTGCTCTCTCCATGAAGTTCAAAGTAATGTTGAATTTGCCTTCTCCCAGCCAAATCTCTTAATTTGCTGTCGTCACTGCACCTGCCGTGGTTTGTTATTTTGTAGCAGCAGAACGGTGCAAGACTCACACCAGCCTCCACGCTTGCAGGGGTAAGTGCAAGCAGCTTCAGACTCCTGGGAGTACACATCACGCACAACCTCTCGAGGTTTCAGAACACTTTCTACACAGTCAAGAAAGCTCTTAATTCCACAATGGTTATAGTGTGGGGCTTCTAGCACTGACTTACTTCAGCTTGGTGTTCATCTGAGGTCGGAAAATGCTCAAACATATTCACACAGCTAGAGTAGACCAATGTCTATCCAATTTAAAGACAGGCATTAATTCACTTGGAAATTATAATTTACACAATCAGCTTGAGTAAAACCAAAATTAGTACAATACCTAAAACTGGACATGACTTGATCTGACTTATAGACTAAGATTTTATCTATTGTCAGGTCCATGCTTATTGCTTCCTATGCCAAACCTTTATATAAATTTAGAAAATTTTCATTCCTTCTAATGCATGCATATGTCTTCACATGGAGTGTAACCAAAACCTCATTCTATACATTTTTGATCAGAATATCGGTTTTCAAAATCCAGTCCCAACCTGACATGAATTTTAATTATTTAAAATCTATTGCTAAACTTTTGTGAACTCATACATGATTAAAAGGAATGTGAGTCATGGCTCATTTGGTGGAACTCTGGCCTTTTGGGCCAGATGGTTCAAATCAAACTGCAAAGATTGAAGTACAAAATCCAGACTAATATTTCAATGCCGTAATCAGGGAGTGATACACCACTGTCTTTTGGATGAGCTGCTAAATCAGCGTGCCATCTGCCTTCTCAGTTGAACTTGCAAATTCCTCTGGCAGTTTCATAGAGGAGCTCTTCCAGATCTCTGGGCCAGACCATGTCCCCGATCTAATGTTCCTCAAACAGATTAGCTGGGTTATTACTTCATTATTCTTTTCATTATTTTGTTATGCATACTTTATGATTCTGGATTCACTTTACTGGTTTTAAAATGCTGTAAGAAGACCTGCAGTTGGGAAAGGTTGAGTAAAGAATCTTCACTCTTTCAGTGTTTGCACTTGTATTAGTTATATTTTCTGTTAAAAAGATCTGCAAATGATCCAGTTTAGGAAAAATAACATTGCAAAATGATTTGGAAAATCTATTTGATATGCAGCAGGAGCCTACTACACACACGATACCAGCCATATTTTCTATATACATTTCAAAATTATTTAATTTGCTGTAGTCCTCTCTGGGATAGATAAGGCAATAAAAAAGTCTATAAAAATGCAAGTCTTTAGTCATATTTTCCAGTTGTAAGGGATATTATTTGCAATCATTTTGGAAAATGCTCCTTTCCTAAAACATGATGCACAAGACATCCAGTCTGCTTGTTGTTATGCATAGATCTTTTCAGATTGTTGCTGAATATCCTTCGTCATGGTTCAAGGAATAACAATTTGTGTGTAAAAAAGCAAAAATGGTGTCGCTTTCTGCCATTCCCCTGGAAACAGGAAAAATATTGGTTCGTTTTTACCTTGTGCTCACTTACGATTGGCCGACTGTTGCTGTGAGTGAGATGTGACTTGCATTCCTGATGAGAATAAAAAGAGAGGCAGAGACTCAAACGAGTCCATTTTCCTTGACTCGCAATGCTCTTCAGCCCATAAACAAATCAATTTACATTTATTTGCGTGAAATAAACTTGAAGAATGTGCTGCCTTTGTTTTATTCTAGAAATGGCTGTGCCTTATTTATGATGTGTACATGGCTGGATGGTGTTGTTTGAGGGTGCAGATCAGGCACATTTAAAGCACTTATACAATAGTGCTTGAATCACACATGAAAAGGTTTGATATGTGAGGCTTTCACAAACTCTAATTCAGGGCAAAGTTTGAATATTATTTAGTTTAGTATCCACCCAATTAAAATACAAAAAATAACAACCAATTTGCATTTTTTAAACATAAGAAAATCTGCAGATGCAGGAAGTCCAAAGCGACACACACAAAATGCTAAGGGGCTGAAAGAACTAGGCAGGCCAGGCAGAATCTATAGAAAAGAATAAACAAGTGACATTTCAGGCGGAGGTCCGAAACGTTGACTATTTACTCTTTTCCGTAGATGCTGCCTGCCCTGCTGAACTTGCATTTCTTTACCACCTTTAATGTGGATCCTGCGCAACACACTGTTGATTGTCCAGCCCACTGGCGCTCACCACACTTGTTGCTCCTAAAGATTTTGCCCATCCTGACCACACTGACCACTCCACTCCATGTAATCTTTATATTTGACAAGTTATCATGCTGAGTTTGGCTGATGAGAAGAATTTGATCGATTGGAGTGATCCAATCAGAAGCAGAGTATTGTAGTGTAAGCTCAATGCTGACCACATGCCATACCCTCCACAGGGTCCTTCTAGCTAAATTATAGTTTTTGATTGGACTTTTACCTGTCTCTTTACCTAAGGGGTAGAAAATTCAAGAGGATGAGGATGCTGTTGCAAGGAAAGAGGGGAGGCCAACAAGGGAGCGGGTGTTGTATTGTTTTAATAATTATAGTTCACTTTAATGCATAAAGCAGTGATTTATTTAAAATTAAAATATTTTAATAAACTTAACTTTTAACTATCTTATATTTGGTATGTCACCAAAGACTCCTGCAAATTTTTACTGGGGTATGATGTGGTTACATCACAGCCTGGCACAGAGGCTCCAATACATAGGACTGTAAAAGGTTACAAAGGGTCGTGGATTCAGCCAGCTTTATCATGGACACAGCCTTCCCAACCACTGAGACATGGATGCTTCAAGACGGCAGCATCCATCATTAAGGAGCCTCACCATCTGGGACATGCCCTCTTCTCGTTACTACCGTCAGGGAGTGGGTACAGGAATCTGAAGACCCACACTCAAAAATTCAGAAACTACTTTTTCCTCTCTGACATCAGATTTCTGAATGGTCCATAAACACTACTTCATTATTTTTTCACTATTACTCATTTTGTAACTTATAATAATTTTGTCCTTGTTCTGTACTGCTGCTATGAGACAACAAATTTCACATCATAAGACAGTAAGAGTAAACCAGATTCTGATTCTGATTTTAAATACCTTTGTTTTATGTTGTACTAATCTCATGTTCTCAATTTTTATTGTTTATTTATTGTTATTATTATTTTATTTTTCTCAGCTCAAGCTTGCAAAACCTGAGGCATGGATGTAGCCAAGCACACTCATTTCTTGACTGCTAGGAACTACTGGACTATTGTAGTGGTGTTTAGTAATGTGGCTTTCTGGAGATTTACATAGATATAACTGTGCGGCCCTAATTGTTTAGTATTATTTATGTAGTGACTTTGGGATGATTCCAGTTGTAGATATTACTATTGGGACAATGTATGTATACTCAGCTCATGATCCTTAGTATTTCAATCTCTTTTAATTCAGCGTATTTCTGGTGTTCTTCACTTGTTCAATTCTGTATGCTATGTGTGTTTGGAATATTGACTGTTTTTGCTTCTGTTGTAAGTTGTTTCTGTATTATTACATTCAGACAGTTGTTATGGATTGTCCTATGTGTAATAATAGACAGGTTGTACTCTTTATTTCTAGGATTTATTTGTTCCCATTTCATTATGTAGTTTTGGATTTCTTTTAATGAGTATCTCTATTTTGGAGCCATTGCATTGTACTGCTGTTAATGCTGCTCAGTGTGTTACTGTGATTTGTACTTCAGTGATGCGCAGAATCAAATATCGCTGTGATGATTGTACGCTCTAGTATTAATTGTCTGGTGACAATAAAGTATTTGTATTTGTATTTGAGTAGCTCTTCAAATGTTGCAACTTTTCCTAAATACTGTGATAGTATTTTAATAAATGATAGTAAATTTGTTGATGACACAAAGGTTGGGGGGTGTTGTGGATAGTGTGGAGGGCTGTCAGAGGTTACAGCGGGACATTGATAGGAAGTAAAACTGGGCTGAGAAGTGACAGATGGAGTTCAACCCAGATAAGTGTGAAGTGGTTCATTTTAGTAGGTCAAATATGATGGCAGAATATAGTATTAATGGTAAGACTCTTAGCAGTGTGGAGGGTCAAAGGGATCTTGGGGTCTGAGTCCATAGGACACTCAAAGCAGCTGTGCAGGTTGATTCTGTGGTTAAGAAAGCATTTGGTGCATTGGCCTTCATCAATCATGGGATTGAGTTTAGGAGCTGAGAGGTAATGTTGCAGCTACGTAGGACCCTGGTCAGACCCCACTTGGAGTACTGTGCTCAGTTCCGGTCTCCTCACTACAGGAAGGACGTGGAAACTATAGAAAAGGTACAGAGGAGATTTACAACTTCTTGTAGTCGGCTTTTATTCCTTGGAGTGATGGAGATGAGAGGTGACCTGATAGAGGTGTGTAAGATGATGAGAGGCATTGATCATGTGGATAGTTAGAGGCTTTTTCCCAGGGCTGAAATGACAGAAGAGATGTCAGTGGTGAGTGCATGGAAGGGGCTGCCAGCAACAGTGGTGGAGGCGGATTTGATAGGGTCTTTTAAGAGACTCCTGGACAGGTACATGGAGCTCAGAAAAATAGAGGGCTATGGGTAACCCTACGTAATTTCTAAGCTAAAGACGTGTACTCTCAGCAATATTAAATTAGGAACATAGAAGCATAGAAACATAGAAACCCTACAGCACAATACAGGCCCTTTGGCCCCCAAAGCTGTACTGAACATGTCTTTAGCTTAGAAATTACCTAGGTTTACCCATAGCCCTCTATTTTTATTAATAGCAAGTTATGGTATCTTTTATAGAGAATAAAAATGAGAATATAAAAACCTGGAAGTAATACTGAATTCTGTTGAGGCCTCAATGGGAGTATTATAAGCAGTTCTGAGCCCTTTATCTAAAAATATCCTGACATTGGAGAGGGTTCAAAGGAGGTTCATGAAAATGATTCCCGGAATGAAATGCTTATCATATGAGGAGCACTTAGTAGCTTTGGGCCTGTACTCACTGGAATTTAGAAGAATGGGAGGGATCTCACTGTAACCTATCAAATGTTGAAAGGCCTAAATAGAGTGGATGTGGAGAGGATGTTTCCTGAGTGGACAGTCTAGGACGGGGGTCGGCAACCTGCGGCTCCCGAGCCATTTGTGGCTCTTTCACCTCTGTGCTGCGGCTCCCTGTTGCTTTGGGAAATAATTGGTCAGTATTTAATTAAAATGTATTTTATGTTAGTTTGTTAGCTTTTGAAATGTAATTCTAAATTTGAAGATTATGGTGATCTTGTACAATCTAAGTGTGGCGACACATTTCCTCACAATTAGCCAGCATTCCGGCTAAGGGAGATAGCCTACGGGGGTTTGTGAGTACGCGTCTTTTGCAGCATCTGCGTCCATGGGGGCTGGGTTGAGGGAGGCTTAAAAGCAAGGCTGTTTAGTTCGAATAAAGTTATTCGACTGCAGTTTACTGACTGCGTGAGCACACCGCTACAACGTGTTTTTATCGCTATTAATATACGTCACCACTGCCAATACCTGACACCCGCCAGTGCGCGATTTCTTTAATTTTTCGATCCAAGGTAAGCCAACTATGGAGAATTCTAAAAAAAGAAAAGTGACTGAAGAAAACAGAACGTTTAATGATACGTGGACAGATTCATTTGCTTTCACTGTTGACGAGACTGGTTTACCGGTATGCTTAATATGCAATGAGAAACTAGCAAACAACAAAAAGTCAAATGTCGCAAGGCATTTCCAGAATAAACACGCAGCCTTTGCTCAAAAATATCCGGATGGAGATGAGAGAAAAAAAGCCGTTTCGGAACTGATGCGGAAGGTTGATCTGAGCAAAAATCATTTCCAGAAATGGATGAAGTCTGGAAAATCAACGACATACGCCAGTTATATTGACGCTCAGGAAATAGTCAGGCACGGGAAGCAGTTTACAGATGGTGAATATATAAAAGAATCTTTCATTAAGATTTCAGAACATCTATTCACGGACTTTAAAAACAAGAGTGAAATTGTGCAGAAAATCAGGGATATGCCCCTCTCTGCAAAGACTGTCAAAGACAGAACCATAAAAATGGCAGAAGACATCACAAGACAGCAAATTAAAGACATCAATTCAGTTGTGGCCTACTCGATTGCCTGTGACGAGTCTAAAGACAAAGGTGATATTGAACAAATAGCGTTGTTCTGCTGGTATGTAAACTCTGCCGGGCCACAGGAAGAACTGATTGAGTTGATACCTCTAAAAGACCAAACGGGGGGAGGACATCTGTGAGGCTGTCTTGAATTGTTTAAGAGCCAAAGGAATAAAGACCACCCATCTGGTGTCAGTAGCTACTGATGGGGCACCTGCTGCACAACAAAGTCCAGTGGCTGTCCAAAGGGGAGGTGCTGAAACGCTTTGTCGCGTGTCTGGAAGAAGTGAAAACTTTCCTGGGCAGCAAAGGGCTGAACTTTCCTGAGCTGGAACAGCCAGAGTGGCTGGAAAAGCTACACTTCATGGTAGACATGACAGCGCACCTGAACACGCTGAACACAGCTCTTCAACGGGGTAAGGACGTACAGCCCTGCACATGTTGGAGGATGTTTTGGCATTCGAGCGCAAGTTGACGTTGCTTGCCAGAGATTTACAGAAAGGCACATTGTCTCACTTCCCCAATTTGAGAGAGTTCAAACAAGGTCACGACATGATAAATTCGGAGTATTTACATTCTGCAATCATCGCAATGCAAACATCGTTTGGGAAACGCTTCTGTGAGTTCAGAGAGGAAAAAAACACATTATCCTTCCCGGTCACTCCCCTAAGCATCGATCCATCCCTACTAAATACGACTGCATTGTCAGGTGTGAGTCAACCTGAACAAGTATGATAAATATTTTAATTGCCTATTATTTTACGTATATTCATATGTTTTCATTGTTCAGTGAAATAGTCCTTTTATTTTTCAGGTTGACAGCTGGCTGACGTTATTTTTGGTTTGCTGCTGGCGGCAAATTTAAGTTTGGCGTTTTTCATAAATACAAGAAGGACTCAAATAGACGTTGAGTATTTTACTTAAAAGTAACCTTCAACCCAACGTCTTTTTTTCGGAGTTCAAAATGTTTTTGTTGCATGCAGAAATGTAATTTCATTTTCTCTGCAGGAGTTCATCAATTTCATAAATGCAACACATTATAGTTTGTTTATACATAGCATAAAGGCAAAACAAAACGTTGTATGCAGTATTATTTCATTTTAAATGTCAAGCGGGTTTTGCGGCTCCCAGTGTTTTCTTTTCTGTGGGAAACGGGTCCAAGTGGCTCTTTCAGTGGTAAAGGTTGCTGACCCCTGGTCTAGGACAAGAGGGTGCAACCTCAGAATAGAAGGACATCCATTTAGAGTGGAGATGAGGAGGAATTTCTTCCTGCAGAGAGTGGTGAATCTGCAGAATTCATTGCCACAGGTGGCTGTGGAGGCCAAGTGATTGGGTATATTTAAGACAAAGGATGATAGATTCTTGATAAGTCAGGGAGTGAAAGGTTATGGAAAGAAGGCAGGAGAATGGGGTTGAGAGGAAAATGGATCAGCCATGATTAAATGTTGGAGCAGATATGATGGATCAAATGGCCAAATTCTATGTCATGTGGTCTCATGGTCTTGCAAGTTTGTATTTTAAAGCAAAATGTTGGTGAATGATGTTCGCCACTTGATTGTGCCTTTGTAAGTAATTGGATTGAGTTAAACTGCTGCAGGATCCAGTAATGTGTTGAATTGTATTTGGTTTCTCCTTTGATTTTTATTTTGCTATTACCACTGGTCCTGTATTGCCAGAAGGAATCCCTCTGCTTCTGGAAAGAGGCCTCTAACTCTGAGTCAGACATTCAATGTTTCCTTGTTGACATCTTGTCTGCTCCAGTTGGGGGGGCTGACGATCATATTCTTCCATTGGTTAACTTTTTCTTCTATAGTGATAATTTCTTCATTTTTTGAGGTTGTGCTTTCATTTAAGTTTATTGGTGTGTACTTCTTATCAGAATTGCATATGCTCGCATGGAATGCTAAATCCTGTTTTCATTGCTGAAAGTATATCCTTATAAAATTTATATCTGACTGCTGTGTAAATATTTTATGTTAGTTGCTCCTCTTCTTCCTTCTGTCTCAGATAGTGTTAATCTAAGTGTGTGTGAGTGTACATACTGTTTTCTGAAATTTGTCATTTCAGTTCTATTTTCCTTTGTAAATTTTCCAGATCAGTTTTGGACCAAGATATCATGTCAAGAGAATATGTAAATATAGGTTTAGCAAAACTGTTTATTACCTTTGTTATATTTTTACTATTGAGCTCTGTTTGTCAGATATTCATAAGGAGTTAGTTCCTCTTCGCACCTTGTGGTGCATCTGGCAGCCCCCTTGTTGTTTCTTTAGCATTTGTCTGTTTTTTAGAGGCTGAGTTGCTAGCTTTATACTCAATCCTGCACGGATGGAAAACATGCAAGGAACCAACTGGATTCAAACCCAGGACCACTCACTAATGCCACTACACCACTGGCTGGCTTAGATTTTTGTAAACCTTGAAGAAAATCCTGTTGAAATTTTTCCCTTTATCACACTATAATCTATCTTCTTTGCTTGTTGATATCTCAGATACTTGTATAGAAATGTAGAAAGCCTACAGCACAATACAGGCCCTTTGGCCCACAAAGTTGTGTCAGGCATGTCCTTAGCTCCGAAATTACCCAAGGTTATCCATAGCCCTCTATTTTTCTGAGCTCCATGTACCTGTCCATGACTCTCTCAGAAGACCCTATCGTATCCACCTCTACCACTGTTGCCAGCAGCTCATTCCACACACTCACCATGCTCTGAGTAAAAAACTTACCCCTGACATCTCCTTTGTACATACTTCCAAACACCTTAAAACTGTGCCCTCTTGTGCTAGCCATTTCAGCCCTGGGAAAAAGTCTCTAAATATACGCACGATCAATGCCTCTCATCATCTTATGCACCTCCATCAGGTCATCTCTCATCCTTCGTTGCTCCAAGAAGAAAAGGCCAAGTTCACTCAACCTATTCTCATAAGGCATGCTCCCCAATCTAGACAACATCCTTGTAAGTCTCCTCTGCACCCTTTCTATGGTTTTCATATCCTTCCTATAGTTTGGCGACCAGCACTGAGCACAGTACTCCAAGTGGGGTCTCACCAGGGTCCTATGTAGCTGCCACATTACCTCTCGGCTATTAAACTCAGTCCCACGATTGATGAAGGCCAATACATCGTAGGCCTTCTTAACCATAGAGTCAACCTGCACAGCTGCTTTGAGTGTCCTATGAACTCAGACCCCAAGATCCTACCAAAATGAACCACCTCACACTTACCTGAGTTGAACTCCATCTGCCACTTCTCAGCCCATTTTTGCATCCTAACAATGTCCCACTGTAACCTCTGACAGCCCTCCACACTATCCACAACACCTCCAACCTTTGTGTCATCAGCAAATTTACTAACCCATCCCTCCACTTCCTCATCCAGGTCATTTATATGTTTCAGATTCATCCATTCTGTCCTGCTCTTCTGTTTTATATTCTACTAGCTCCATTGCATCTTTCTTTATGTTCAATGTTCTGACCTTATCTAGTCCAAGTACATTTTTATATCTTTAGAAAACATGGATATACTATTTGAATTAATTGCTTTAGCTTTACTGATGAAGAAGTGTATAATTTCATATTGTCCATATATAGAAGAGGTGCCAAGGTATAACTCATTTGATTGTCTCAGATTTGATACCCTACTTTCATCCGATTCAGTAAATTAGAGAGCATGCTCAGAGCTAGACAAAACCATAGTATGTTTAGAGTTGCCCTGGAAAACACCCTGGTTTATTTTGATAATGGTGGTTATTTTTTGGTTCTTAATAAGTAGGTTGATTATAGTATACATTGAATTGAATTGACTTTATTACTTACATCCTTCACATACATGAAGAGTAAAAATCTTTACATTATGTCTCTGTCTAAATGTGCGATGTGCAATTTATATTAATTTGTAATAAATAGTATGTACAACAGGACATAGAAATAAGTTGCATCAGCATGAACTAATCAATCTGATGGCCTGGTGGAAGAAGCTGTCCCGGATCTTGTTGGTCCTGGCTTTTATGCTGCAGTACCATTTTTCAGATGGTAGCAGCTGGAATAGTTTGTGGTTGGGGTGACTCAGGTCCCTAATGATCCTTTTTACACACCTGTCTTTGAAAAAGCTTCATCAGATGTTGTAGGATTTCACAAATAATCCATGTAGTTTATATATATTAAGAATTACTATGAACCATCAGTTCTTCTTTACGCCCTTTCATGCCCTACGGCATCCTTTCTGCTCTTCCGTAAGCACACTGTGGTTATATAAGTGAGTGGTATTAGTTGCAAAATGCATGGTGTTACAATTTTACATATACATTTGTAAACAACTAATTGGGTAATATTTTGATGGGACATTTGTGATTTTACCATTAGGTAAGAGATATACTTCCTGTCAAAATTCTGGGTACTTTTTCAGGAATTTTAAGAAAATTGATGATATGCCTTAACAGATACGAATGACGGCAAGTAAAGTTTTATACCAATAATTATGAGTATTATCGCTGCTGGTATTTTTCTAGCTATGGGTATTTTTTATCACTGCAATTAGCATACCTATTGTAACTTTGGGTAGTTGCATGTCTTTAATTGTGTCAGTGTGTTCTCTTTCCTCCCTAATTCAGCTTCCTTCTTGATTGTGCGTTTGACCAGATAATAGACCAAAAGTTCATTGATTATCTCTCTATTTGTTAGTAATTCCTTGCTATGGTCGGTGACATTTTGGTGCATCAAATTTAATTTCAATGTCCTGTATAACCCTTTTTCATTGCTCCTAAACTGAGAATTTTGTTTTCTTCATCTTGCACATTTCATGTATCTATTTAGTCTGGCTTTGTGTGCATCAAGCTTTTGTCTTAGTGCATCTATAATACCTTTGTTAGGTTGATTGCATCACATGGGAGCCTTATATTTCCTTAGTATATCCTTAGCTTTTCTCTTAACTTTCTTGATTGAGTATCCATTTTATATTCTATTCAGAGGGCTATTCTGCTCTTAAGATTTCTGCTTTGTTTCTTAATCTGTTCTGCTGCTTTGGTATTCTCATTTCATTACTCAGTTTTGGGTGTCTATTAATAAGTGCCTCTACTTTGGAGCTATTGCAATGCACTGCATTCTGCACAGTACATTTTGTGTGTAGTTCTTCAAATGCTTCAAGTTTTCCTAAATATTGTGGTAATATAATATTGCTGAGAGTATTAACAATTTCTGAAAAAAATTGTGTATTTTGCTTTGGTATGTGGGGTATTTTTGTTAGGTAAGTGCCTTATTCTGTTCTGTTAGTATTCTGTTAGTGTGGTCTTAAATGTTAGGATAATTTTGTCTGTAAGCTCAGCTTCATGAGCAGCTTTCTATGGATGTTCTACATTTGTGTTGTTGCTGTCACTGTCAGATTGTGGAGCAGTTGTTGAAGTAATTCAGCACTTCATTATTTTCTTGTATAGCATTATTGTGGTTTTAGGTTAGGTTATTAATATTATTTCTTATTTTTCTTTTTTGTATTTGCACAGTTTGTTGTTCTTTGCACATTGATTGTTTGTCTAACCTGTTGTGAGTGTCTTTTATTGACTCTATTGTGTTTCTTGTGGTAACGGTGAACGTCCAGGAGAAAATACATCTCCAGGTTGGATATGTGGACGTGGATGCACTTTGATAATAAATTGACTTTGAATATGAATTGTAATGGGAATAAGATGATACCTAAGAATCTTTCCCTCAGGACTGATTGATTTTCTACCCAGAATTTTAAAGAAATAGCTGAGATAAAAAAATGGTCTGGGAAGGTTGGTTCAAAGTTTACATACTGTTAAAAAAGAGTGGGGCTAGGGGGAAATGATAGCAGGTATAGCCATCCTGTTGAACATCAGTGAAGGAAATTAGAAACAACAAGCCTCCCCTTATTCCTATTCTCTAGTCATGCTGAACCTTGAGCGTAATGTTCTGTATTTTGCTGTCTTGTGGTCGACTGCAAATTTCTGCAGCATTCATGGACTCAGGACCTGGACTATTTCTTTTGCATGGTTGTACTTTACTGAAATCTTATGGGGGCTTGCTGTCTTGTATGAGCTATAAGTGCTTTGTGCTGTATGTGACTGTTGGTACTGTGTTTTGCACCTTGACCCCAGAGTAACGCTGTCAACACTGACTGAATAACAATTAAACTTGAATTGAATTAAAACTCTGGTCATTGAGAAATTATTAAGAACTATGCAAGGAAGTTAAGTAACAGAGCCAATGTCATCCATGACTAGTTTAAAATGTGTCTTTAATGGATAATGTAATAAACACAGGAGGGGGAACCATTAACTATGATATAGAAAACTGTTAATATAAAATTTTCATTGGAGACTAAGAAACCTTACATTAGGAAGTTTAGCTTGAGGGAAGTACATTTTGACTAAATACCTAGAACTGGTTATGTGATTAGAATGAGATCAAATTCAGAAATCGGCAAATAATAAGACCTGTGCCTGTACGCATGATGAAGGTAGGCAAAATACAGTATGTTGCTCTTCAGATAGCCTGAAGAATGGAAGTAGGAAATAAAAGCCACATGTTGTGTCTGGTTGAGCAGATTATTAATATCGAGCATCACATCAGTGAATTTGCTCCCATGTAATCCATGAAGAGTCTAATTACTTTGGGCATATTATCAGAGGAGGAAGGAGGATAAATCGTGAAGATGGATTGTCTTTTGGACAAGATTTTAAACCTAGGTTCTGTCTGCCTTCACTGTGACAGAAGTTCAGTGATAGCCCAAGTGCAGTGGGAAAGAAGAGACATAGGCACAAAGTGAACAATTCATTGAGTTTTAATAAGAACTGCACAGAACAAAGGAAAATAATAAATGTTAGGCCAACAGAGCCGCTTATTAAAAACTCTTAAATTAACCAAAAACTAGCACTGTTATCACAGCTTGAAAGCAGTAACATAGAACTCAATTAATACTTCTTCTTTAACAGCATGTATCAAAATCACTAATGTTCCTTCCCAGAACATGGACTAAGGTATGCAGGGAGCATTATTGGCATTGTGCATCGATCTCAACTTCATGAGACTGAAATCAAAGGAAGAGAGTTAAATCCATTTAGAAAGAAACCCTAATTAGTTGGAATGTGTGCATTATCACGTGTGTGATTGCCGTCTTCTTTCAGATGCCTGCCTGTGAGAGTGCACAAACTCCGTGGCACTATCTGTTGCTGTGACAGGGCCCACTTCACTAGGTGCATCTCCTGAGGTGCCAGAGGCCTGTGCCTTCTAGAAAGGTCAAAGTTCAAAGTACATGTATGTCACCATATACAACCCTGAGATTAATTTTCTTGTAGGCAATCACAGTAAATCCAGGAAACACAATAGAATCATTGAAAGACCACATCCAATGTAACGGACAACAACCATTGTGCAAAAAATGATCAAAGAAATGTGCAAAAACAAAAAGAAAG
The DNA here is from genome assembly GCF_030144855.1 of Hypanus sabinus. NCBI lineage: Eukaryota > Metazoa > Chordata > Chondrichthyes > Myliobatiformes > Dasyatidae > Hypanus > Hypanus sabinus. Next base: position 134,968,196 of record NC_082711.1, read on the forward strand.
AGAAAAAATATAATAATACCGTAAATTCCGGACTATAAGCCGCTACTTTTTTCCCACGCTTTGAACACTGCGGCAACACTGCGGCCTGTACTACGGTGCGGCTAATGCATGTTTTTTTTTCATGTCGCCAAAAACATTTTGCCTCGTAACAGTAGACCAATAAAACTGATGAGTAGTTCACAGAGGTCCAATGAAATTGTACGATAAATCAAGCGCACTTTCACAATTAAATTATTGTAAATCAGTCATTTGTACTCACCCTCATCAACATGGAAAACACTCGAAGAAAAGCATATGATGCAGCTTTTAAGTTAAAGGCGATCAATCTGGTGGTTGAAGAAGGAAATCGAGCTGCTGCGCATAATCTTGGCATAAATGAATCGATGGTGAGACGGTGGAGACGCCAGCGTGAAGAACTGAGTCAATGCAAAAAGACAACAAAAGCTTTCAGAGGTAATCATAGCAGATGGCCCGAACTTGAAAACTTTCTTGAAGACTGGGTTAACACACAGAGAGCAGGCGGCCGCGGTGTTTCCACCGTGCAGATCAGACTGAAGGCTAAAGCAATCGCCACCAAAATGAAAATCGAAGATTTTAGAGGTGGGCCATCGTGGTGTTTTAGATTTATGAGAAGAAAAGGCCTGTCCGTCAGGGTACGCACGACTCTGTGTCAGCAGCTCCCTCCCGACCACGAGGAAAAACTTGCTAACTTCCGCACATTCACTCAAACAAAGATAGCGGAGAATTCCATCGGGCCAGATGATATCATAAATATGGATGAAGTACCTTTGACATTTGACCTGCCTCTCACTCGGACTGTTAATAAAAATGGTGACTCATCCATCACACTGAAAACAAGTGGCCATGAGAGAACACATTTTACTTGTGTTCTGAGCTGCACAGCATCCGGACTAAAGCTTCCACCGATGGTGATTTTTAAGCAGCTGACAATGCCGAAGGAAAAATTCCCAAAAGAAATCATGGTGAAAGTCAATAAGAAAGGTTGGATGATGGAGAGTCTAATGAAGGATTGGCTGAGAGAGTGCTACGCCAAGCGACCAGGGGGATTTTTTCACAGAAAAAAAGCATTGCTCATTATGGACAGCATGAGGGCCCATATAACAGATTCAGTGAAAGCTGCCATCAAGAGTACAAACTCAATTCCAGCTGTGATTCCTGGGGGCACCACAAAGTATTTGCAGCCACTGGACATCAGCGTGAACCGGGCATTTAAAGTGGCGCTGCGCGTTGAGTGGGAGGCTTGGATGACGAGTGGCGAGAAATCCTTTACCAAAACAGGCCGCATGCGAAGAGCATCTTTAACTCAAGTCTGCCAGTGGATCCTAAATGCGTGGAGCCGTGTCACAACATCCACCATCACCAGCGGGTTTCGAAAGGCTGGACTGCTGCGTGATGAAGAGGACCGCGTGCGCTGAAGTGAGAGCAACAACGAAGAGACTGAAGTGAGTGACGAGATCCTGAGGTTGTTCAATTCGGACACTGAAGAAGAGGACTTTGATGGTTTTAGTGCGCAGGAGGGAGATGAAGAAGGCGATCAATAACTTTTCCTGGTAGGCTGCAGTATATATATTTTTTTTACCAGTCGTTAGGAGATATTGGAATGTTGTTCGTGCACTGTTCAGTAAAAAAGTATACGCAACGTAATTTGTGTGTTACCGATACGTATGTATATTTAAAAGTAGCTGTGTTACAGGCACTGTTCGAAAAAAAGCATTTGCAATATGTATTTGTTTATGTTACCATACAGATTTAATTAAAAGTTAAAAAATCCTCATGTGTAATATCTTTCTGTGTAAATATCTCATATTACAACGTGGGACACCTGCGGCTTAAAATCCAGTGCAGCTTGTACAAGTACAAAATTGATTTTCTTTCTAAAATTAGAGCGTGCGGCTTTTAATCAGGTGCGCTCTGTAGTCCGGAATCTATGGCAAAAATAACTGGAGAAGCACAGGGATTCATAATTATTGGTATAAAAAATTACTTGCCTTCATCTGTATCTATTAATGAATATCAATAATTTTCATAAAAATCCTGAAAAAGTGCCTGAATTTTTGACAGAAGGTAAAACATATCTCTCACCTTGTGGCGAACCACATATACCTGTCTGGACATGCCCCCCCCCCCCCCCCGCTGACTGCTCCTATAGCCCCTCCCACTGACCATGGCTCCTCCCACAGACCCCGGTATAAAGGCGATTGAGGCCTGAGCCCGGCCCTCAGTCTCCAGGATGTAGTATGGTGGTCACTCACTGCTTGTTCCTTCTTCCGGTCAATAAAAGCCGATATCTCGCCTTTACGTCTCAGAGAGTTATTGATGGTGCATCACACCTAAATGGGAAATCACAAAAGATCTATCAAAATATTGTGTTATTACTATGTGGAAAATATCATTTGTGGTCCCAGTACCCAAGAAGGGCCAACAGAAAATCTTGAATAACTACTGTCCAGTAGCCCTGACCTCACACATCATGAAGACCCTACGGAGGCAGGTCCTGGCTCACCTCCGACCCCTGGTCACATCAGCCCTCGATCCCCTGCAATTTGCCTACCAGGAGTCGACAATAGTGGCATATACCTGCTGAAGCAGAGCCTGCTCCCATTGGATAAGCAGGACAGCACTGTGAGGATCACGTTTATTGATTTCTCAAGGGCCTTCAATACCATACAGCCCTCATTGCTGGGGGAAAGCTCCGTTCAATGCAAGTTGGTATTTCCGTTGTATCCTGGATAATGGAATACCTGACTGGCAGACCACAGTTTGTATGGCTTCAGAGCTGTGTGTCAGACATGGCTATAAGCAGCACTGGGGCCCCAGAAGGGACTGACTGTATTAGCTCCCTTCCAGTTTACACTGCATAACCCGGACTTCAGATACAACACTGAGTCATGTCATTTGCAGAAATTCTCTGATGATTCAGCAATACTTGGGTGTATAAAGTGAGGTTGGGAGGATGAATACAGGGGCCTAGTGGAGGACCTTGCAAACTGGTACAAGCTGAATCATCTGCAGCTCAGTATTAGTAAGACATAGGAGATGGTGATGGACTTTAGGAAGACTAAGCCTGAACTGCTCCCTGTTACTATCGATGGTGAGGACGTGGATGGGGTGAGGACCTACAAGTACCTGGGGATGCACTTGGATAGCAGACTTGAGTAGAGCACTAGCACAGAAACTGTATCCAAGAATGGCCAGAGTCACCTCTACTTCCTGAGGAGACTGAGGTCCTTTGGAGTATGCATGCCTCTCCTTCACATGTTCTACCAGTTTGTTGTCGCCAGTACAATCTTCTACATGGTGGTGTGCTGGGGTAATGGCATCAACATGGGTGATGCCAACAGGCTCAATAAACTGATTAGAAAGGCTGGCTCTGTTATAGGAGTCAAACTGGACACACCGGAGGTCGTGTAGAACAAAGGACCCTTCATAAAATCCTGGCAATTCTGGTCAATGTTTCACACCCCCTGCATGCCGCTTTGGCTGAACGGAGGAGCACTTTTAATAACAGACTAAGTCAACTACATTGCTCCAAAGAGCACTATATGAAGTCATTCTTACCCTTGCCCATTAGGCTCTAAAATTAGTCAGCCTACAGCCAGGAAAGTGATGACACCCTCCTGTTAAACTGTTTGAGGTAACTTGTTTTTTATTCTTTCTTACTTCTCTTCTATTATTTGTGTATTTGTCTATCTGTGCATTTGTAATGCAACCTGACACTGTAATTTCCTTAGGGATCAATAAATTACCTATCTATATACGTATTTAAAGAGCAGAAAGGATGTTGTAAGAGCATGAAAGGATGTAAAGAACAACTGATAATAGATTCTGTCATTCTAATTCAAGTCTGGCAGAAAAGCAGAAATCTCGCACTTTGCTACATTGACTACCAAAAAGCTTTTGACTCTGTTCCACACTCATGGTTAATAGAAGTTCTTAATATTTGTAAACTACACTATATACTTGTGAAATTCCTTCAACATCTGATGAAGCATTGGCATACTATAATCACCCTATCTATCAATTACCAAAAAAGAACAACTACCATCATCAAAATAAACCGAGGCATTTTCCAAGGCCACTATGGTTCTGTCCAGCTTTAAAACCCACTCTCTAATTGACTGAATCAGAATGAAGTTGGGTATCAAGTCAGAAGCAACAAACTAAATTATACCTTGACACACCTTCTATACATGGATGACTTGAAATTATACGCTCCTTCATCAGTAAAGCTAAAGCAATTAATTTAAATAATAGAACAATTTTCTAAAGATATAAACATGAACTTTGGACTGCATAGCTGCAGAACATTAAACATGAAGAAAGGTGCAATCAAGCTAGTAGAATACAAAACAGAGCAGCAGGGTACAATACAATCAGAATCAGGTTTATTATCACTGGCATGTGACATGAAATTTGTTAACTTAGCAGCTGCAGTTCAATGCAATACATAATATAGCAGAGAGAGAAAAACTAATAATAAATAAAAAATAATAAATAAACAAGTAAATCATTATGTATGTTGAATAGATTATTAAAAATGTGCAAAAACAGAAATACTGTATATTAAAAAAGCTTCAAAGTCCATTTAGGAATCAGATGGCAGAGGAGAAGAAGCTGTTCCTGAATCTCTGAGTGTGTGCCTTCAGGCTGCTGTACCTCCATCCTGATGGTAACAGTGAGAAAAGTGAGACCTCCTGGGTGCTGGAGGTCTTTAATAATGGATGCTGCCTTTCTGAGACACCACTTCCTAAAGATGTTCTGGTTACTTTGTAGACTAGTGCCCAAGATGGAGTTGACTAGATTTACAACCTTCTGCAGCTTCTTTCAGTCCTGTGCAGTAGCCCCTCCATACCAGACAGTGATGCAGCCTGTCAGAATGCTCTCCACGGTACATCTATAGAAGTTTTTGAGCATATTTATTGACATACTAAATCGCTTCAAACTCTAAAGAATAGCCGCTGTCTTGCCTCCTTTATGACTATGGATCAACGGATGAATATGAAACATATATGTATCTGGGATATCAATAAGCAAAGAAAATAGATCAAAGAAAATAGAACCTTTGCCAGAATTTACTTCAAACCTTAAGAAAATCTGTCAAACAGAACTCAACAGTAAAAATATAACAAAGACAATATACACTAATGCTATACCCATACTTAGGTATTCCTTTGGCATAATATCTCGGTCTGAAACTGATCTGAAAAATTTACAAAGAAAAATAAGAACTGAAATGACAAATTTTAGAAAACAGTGTGTACACTCAAATGCACTTAGATGAACACTACCTAGGACAGAAGGGGGAAGAAGAATAACAGACATTAAAAGTCTACACAATTGTCAGGTGAAACTTCTAAGGAGTATCAACAAAAACAGGATTCCTCACTCTACATGAGCATATGCAATTCTGATAAATACATGCCATTAACCTTCAATGAGAACACAACCCAGAAAAATGAAGAGATTATCACTATTGAAGAAAAGTTAACCACTGGAAGAAATGACCCTCCGTGGAAACATCCCCATAATCTGAGCTGAATAGGTGTTGAAAGGAAGCATTGAATGCTTGGCTCAGAGTTGGGGACCTCGTCCCTAAAACAGAAGGGATCTTTGTGGTTATACAGGACCAGGTGGTTAACACAAAGATCAAAAATACATAATAAAACAAATTCAAGATGATAAATGTAGAAAATGCCAGAGAAACCAGAAACAATCCAACACATTACAGGATCTTGCAGCAGTTTAACTCAGTCTGATCACTTACATGGGCACTATCAACTAGCAAACATCATTCACCAATATTTTGCTTCAAAATACGAACTCATAAAAGGAACCATACCTTACTATAAATACAAGCCTGATCCAGTTTTAGAGTCAGAATCCCACAAATTACATTACAGCCGATCTGTTATTACAGATAGGACAAACTATAATAACCGTTCGGTTATAATAATAGTTTAAAAAAGCAAGAGCAACTTACTTAATAGATATATAAGCACAGTTTTAATATAATGTAATGCACTTGTAATTAATAAAATAAAGATAAATTAATATTAACCCTCCCTCCCTTAACCCTTTCTCTCTTAAATCCCTATCTGAAGAAAAAAGAAAAGAAAAAAGAAAGAAGAAAGAAAGGAAGATTGCCTGGATATTGGAGGATCCCCACATGCTCCATGGAGTTCAAAATAACTTTAGTTTTTATTTTCCCCAAATAACTTATAGTTTTATTTTCAAAGGACCTATATATTTAATCCTACCTTTTGTAGATAGGGGTACCAAATTTTCAAAAATATCTCATATTCATTTCTTAAATTATAAGTAATTTTTTCAAGTGGAATGCAGCTATATATTTCATTATTCCAACGGTCCATAATTAAATATGTATCTGATTTCCAAGTAACTGCAATAGCTTTTTTGGCTACTGCCAGTGCAATTTTTATATTTTTTTCTGATATTTATTCAATTTAGGTTTTGGTATTATCCCTTCAATATCACCTAATAAAAATAATATTGGGCTATGTGGGAGTTGTATTCCAATAATTTGTTCCAGTAAAAATCTTAAATTTATCCAAAAAGGTTGAATTTTAAAACAAGACCAAGTAGAATGTAAAAAGGTACCAATTTCTTGATTACATTGAAAACATTGGTCAGATAAATTTGAATTTAACCTATTTATTTTCTGTGGTGTTATATATAGTTGATGTAAAAAATTGTATTGTACTAATCTAAGTCGGACATTTATTGTATTTATCATACTATCAAGACATAGTCTTGACCAATTTTTTTCATCAATTTTAATATTCAAATCAGTTTCCCATTTTTGTCTTGACTTATGAATTCCTGGTTTAATTGTCTGTTTTTGAATCAAATTATACATACAAGATGTAAATTTTTTAATTTTTCCTTTTTGAATTAAGATTTCTATTTCATTAGGTTTTGACATTATTGTTTGACCCAGTTTATCTCATAAATAAGCCTTTAATTGAAAATAACAGAAAAGAGTGTTATTTGATATTTTATATTTATTTTTTAATTGATCAAACAACATCAATATACCTCCTTCAAAACAGTCTCCTATATATCTGATCCCTTTTAGAAACCTGTTATATAAAAGTTGATTATCCATTGTTAAAGGAATAAGCCTATTTTGAATTAGGGTTCTTTTTACTAAAAAGGATTTCTTTATCTCATCATCCATATTTTCCTTATTCCATAAATCAATCAAATGTCAATATGAGATTCTTTCTTTTATTCTATTCATTTTATGTAATTCTCTTAAAAAATTAATAAATAAATAAAAATAAAATAAATGATCATTATAATAAATAGATAGATAGATAAATAAATAAATATGCAATAGGTATCAAGAACATGAGATGAAGAATCATTAAAAGTGCATCAAGTGATTGCAGGAACAGTGATGGGGTGAGTGAAGTTGAGTAAAGATATCCCCTCTGGCTCAAGAGCCTGATGGTTGAGGCGTAATAAATATTCTAGAACCTGGTGTTGTGTTCCGGTACCTTCTTCCCGATGGCAGCAGCGAGGAAAGAGCATGGAATTGATGGTGGGGATCCATGATGATGGATGCTGCTTTCCTGTGACAATGCTCAACATAAATATGCTCAATGATGGGAAGGCTTTACCCGCCCATATCCATTATTTTTTATAGGCTTTTACATTCAAGGCCATTGGTGTTTCCGTACCACTCTGTGTTGTACTCTCCATCATACATTTATAGAAGTTTATCAGATTCTTAGGTGGCGTGCCAAATCTTTGCAAAATTCTACAGAAGTGGAGGTGCTGCCATGCTTTCTTTGTAATAGCAGTTACATGCTAGACTCAGGACAGATCTTCTTAACACCTCAGGATCTAAAGTTGTTGACCCTTTCCACCTCTCATCCCCAGATGAGGAGTGGATCATGAACTTCTGTTTTCCTCTTTCTGAAGTCATTAATCAGCTCATTGGTTTTGCTGATATTGAGTAAGAGGTTGTTGTTGTGGCACCACTCAGCCAGATTTTCAATCTCCCTCCTGCATGCTGATTTGTCACCACCTTTGATTCAGCCAACAACAGGTGGTGTCATCAGCAAACTTAAATATGGCTTTGGAGATATGCTGAGCCTCACAGTCAGAGCAAATAGAGCAGGAGGCCAAACACACAGCCTTGTGGTGCATCTGTGCTGGAGTAGCTGTTGCCAATCTGAACCAACTGGGGTCTGCAAGTGAGGAAATTGAGGATCCAGTTACACAAGGAGGCACTGAGGCCTAGGAGCTGAAGCTTATTAACTAGTTTTGAGAGGATGATAGTAATGAATGTCAAGCTGTAGGCAACGCAGAACATTCTGATGTAGGCATCTTCACTGTCCAGATGTTCTAGGGTTGAGTGAAGAGCCAACGAAATGGCAATATGACTAGATGATAGACATTGAGGCAGGTTACCATCTCCTTAGGCACCAGTATACCTGAAGCCTCCTCAAAGCAGCTGAGTACCTTATACCGCCAAAGTGAGAGGTTAAAGATATTGATGAACACTCCAGCCGGTTGATTAGCACAGGTGTTTAGTACTCGCCAGGTAACCTCTCTGGGCTGGATATCATCCGTGGGTTCACCCTCCTGAAGGATGCTATGGATGCTCTCATATTGGCCTCAGAGGCTGAAGTCACAGGGTCATCGGGGGCTTTGGAAATTTATGAAGGTGCCTCCATGTTTTGAAGGTCAAAGCTAGCATAGAAGGTATTGAGCTCATCTGGGTGCAAAGTCTTATTGTCCCCTATGTCGCTTGGTTTCACTTTGTAGGAATTACTGGCATTCAAGCCTTGCCATGACAGTTGAGAATCCTTCAGTGATTCAAATTTGGGCCAGAATTGCCACTTCGCTCATGAGATGGCTTTCGAGAGATCATACCTGGACTTCTTGTTGGTTACCAGACCAGAATGCCACTGATCTGGCCCTCAACAGATTGCAGATCTCATGGTTCATCCAGAGCTTCTGGTTGGGGAAGACTCTGAGTAATTTTATGGGAACAGAATAGTTCATGATTATTTTTATACAGTCCATGAAAACTGTGATATATTCATTCAGATGCTTTAATGAGTCCTTGAACATGGCCCAGTCCACCAACTTGAAGCAATCCCATAGCTGCTCCTTAGCCCTCCTGTGACCACTTCTTTGTTTTCTTTTTCTCTGGAGTTTTACTCTTTAGCCTCTACCTGTATGCAGGTAGGAGGAGAGCTAAAAGATCAGATTTCCCAAAATTCAGTCTAGGCATGGAACGGTAGGTATTCCTAATTGGTTCAGTGTGTTGGGACCCCTGCTGATGCAGGTGATACATTGATGATAACTCGGCAAAGATTCCTTCAAACATGTTTGATTGAAGTTCTTGACTATGATTTCATCGGAGTAGGCTGATTCTTGTTTGCCAAATTTGGCATTCAATACATCAAGTGCTTGTTTAACAACGCTTTTGGCAGTCAGGATCATAGAGGAGGTTTCTATTGGTAAGTAGAATGGTTGGCAGATGTACCAGGTCAGGGGAACAAGAGTGGGGCGAGACCACTATGTCTGAGCACCACAAGGAGTTTATAATGAAACACAAACCTCCTCCTGTTGCCTTCTCTGAATCAACAGTCCGGTCCATCCAGAATTCCTTGTGCCTTACCAATGTATATGGCACATCCAGAGTGAGCTATGTCTCTGTAAAACACAAAGCACAACAATTCCTCTTTTCCCACTGATTGAGCAATCTTGCCCTTTGGTCCCCAATCTTGCTCTCCAGTGACTGTACATTTGCTAACAAGATACTGGGTAAAGGAAGCTCCATTCCTGGTGTTTCAGTCTAGCTTGGTCCTCCCTTCCTCCCTTTCTTCCGGCCATGGTGATGTACCTTCATCTACCTAAAGGTGCTGTATCTGCATACTGAAGAGTTAAGTCCTCTGAGCCCTTCAGAAGATTGTGAAATTGCTAGTTTGTTAAGATGGTTTAAAAGTACATTGCTCAAAGGGAAATTACAGGCAGCATACAGTGGTGGGAGTAATTCAGAAGAAGTATATTTGGATGTTTTGTAAACAGTCTGCAACACATGATCATGGTTCACCGGTACTATCTTGGGAAAACCCGAATGAGAGACTTGTCCAGGTTGTATCGAGCTAAAACCCAAGAACGTTCATTTGGGCCATACCCCTCCCGAGTGAGGTACTGGACATCACCCCTCACCCATTGAGATGCCAGGATGCACAGAACAGAATAGACCAGGAAGCTATCCACAATGCAGTGAGGAGGTAGGGGTGACTAGACCAAAGAGGGAAGGAAGTCACTAGTGTGAGCTGGGAAACTTAGAACACTAGGTGTATCTTCATGGATGATGGCATGCACACATTATAGGAGGCTCTGTTGATATCCTTCTCCACTCCCAATGGTCTCACATAGTGTGGGGCCAACTTGAGGCTCTCTACTCTCAATGGAAGATCTATGGGCTCCAGCCAGACCTGAGAGGCTTCAGAAGTCAGCAGAGCTGATTAGGCTGCTGGCCCATCTCTATGTGTGTTTGTAGCATTGAACCAACTGTTCAGTGGCAGGGACGTCCATGTCAACCTCTTAGTCAAGGAAGAGTGGTGGCTGGATTTCCTTTTGGCATTCAAAGGGGGACATGCCAGTGGAGGACAGCTGAAGGCCATTATGGGCAATCTCTGCCCAAACCAGCTGGGAGCTTTAGATTATGGGGCTGCAAGAGCCAAGGTGATGCAAGGTTATCTCCAGCTCTTGATTCACTCTCAGTCTGGCTGTTAGGTTGGGGGTGGAAACCTAATGAGAGGCTGGCTGTGACTCCCAAAAGAGAACAGAAAGAAAACTGTGGTCCTCGATCAGACCCTAGGTCCCGAGGGAAGCCTGAACACCTGATGAAGCATGAGGGTGGCATTCTCACGAGCTGCCAGGAGCTTGGGGAGAGCAATGAGGTGGGCTGCTTTGGAGAACCAGTCCACAACTACCAGAATGATAGTGTTCCCAACTGATGGAGGCAGACCAGTGATGAAATCCACCAAGGGGTGGGAACAGGGGCATTGAGGAACAGACAGTGGGTGGAGCAGGTAAGCAGGGTGCTTATGTGATGTCTTGGTCTGGGCACAGGTGGGACAGGCAGAGACAAAGTCATGAACATCCTGGGACATGGACAGCTACCAAAAGTCCAGGGCCCACTGACCGAGTGACAGCTGGAGGTGAGGTTCCCCAGCTGGGTCTGGATCTGTCTGTTGGGCAGCATTCACCTCCGTTCCAATTCCCCAAATCACAGGAGGAGCCATGTGTGTGCGGGAAGGATGGGCTCAGAATTGGCATTGTCCTCAGAGATGTCAAACTAGCAGGAGAGAGCATCAGCCTTGGTATTCTTCCAGCCAGGATAGTAAGCGAGTGTGAAATTAAACCAAGTGAAGAAAAGAGTCCAACAGGCTTGATGGCAGTTGGGTCTCTTGGTGTCAAGAATGTAGGAGAGGTTCTTGTGCTCTGTCCATACCAGAAAGGGGTGCTCTGCTCCCTACAGCCAGTGTTGCCATGCCTCCAGGGTCTCCTTGACAGCCGGAAGTTCTTGTTTCCTAATATCATAGTTACACTCTGCAGGAGTTAAGCAACAAGAAAAGCACAGATGTACAGCCGTCTATCTATAGAAGAATGTAGGGGAAGTACAACTCTGGTGCTGACATGTGATGCATCAACATCAATGATGAATGGACAGGGTGGATCCAGATGTTGCAGCACTGGGGCAATGATGTAGCATCACTTTAGCTCTGATTATGCTTGGTGAGATTCACTTGTCTATTAGAACTCTGTGGAGGTCTTCTTGGTGAGTGCATTTATGGGAACCTGGAGGCATATGACAAGATAGGCAGAACTCAGCATGGTTTCCTTAAAGGAAAATCCTGCCTGACAAACCTATTGCAATTTTTTGAGGAAATTACATGTAGGCTAGACAAGGGAGATGCAGTGGATGTTGTGTATTTAGATTTTTAGAAGTCCTTTGACAAGGTGCCACACATGAGGCTGCTAAACAAGATAAGAGCCCATGGAATTACGGGAAAGTTACATACATGGATACAGCGTTAGCTGATTGGCGGGAAACAAAGAGTGGGAATAAAGGGATCCCGTTCTGGTTGGCTGCCGGTTACCAGTGGTGTTCGACAGGGGTCCATGTTGGGGCCGCGTCTTTTTACATTGTATATCAATGATTTGGATTATGGAATAGATGACTTTGTGGCTAAGTTTGCTGATGATACAAAGATAGGTGGAGGGGCCGGTAGTGCTGAGGAAACAGAGAGTCTGTAGAGAGACTTGGATAGATTGGGAGAATGGGCAAAGAAGTGGCAAATGAAATACAATGTTGGAAAGTGTATGGTCATGCACTTTGGTAGAAGAAATAAATGGGCAGACTATTATTTAAATGGGGAAAGAATTCAAAGTTCTGAGATGCAATGGGACTTGTGAGTCCTCGTGCAGGATACCCTTAAGGTTAACTTCCGGGTTGAGTCAGTGGTGAACAAAGCAAATGCAATGTTGGCATTCATTTCTAGAGGAATAGAGTATAGGAGCAGGGATGTGATGTTTAGGCTCTATAAGTCACTGGTAAGACCTCACTTGGAATACTGTGTGCAGTTTTGGACTCCTTATTTAAGAAAGGATGTGCTGACATTGGAGAGGGTTCAGAGAAGATTCACTAGAATGATTCCGAGAATGAGAGGGTTAACATATGAGGAACGTTTGACCACTCTTGGACTGTATTCCTTGGAGTTTAGAAGAATGAGGGGGACCTCATAGAAATATTTTGAATGTTGAAAGGCATGGACAGAGTGGATGTGGCAAAGTTGTTTCCCATGATGGGGGAGTCTAGTACAAGAGGGCATGACTTAAGGATTGATGGGCGCCCATTCAGAACAGAGATGTGGAGTAGCCAGGGCATCAAAGGTTATGGTGAGAAGGCGGGGGAGTGGGACTAAAGGGGAGATTGGATCAGCTCATGATAAAATAGCGGAACAGACTCAATGGGCTGAATGGCCGACTTCTGCTCCTTTGACTTATTGTCTTACGGTCCTGGAGAGGTTCAAATGCAGAGGCATGTAAGGGAAGAGGGTAGCAGTTCTTCACCGTGATGTTCTTGAGGGGCCAGTGCAGGGACAGAGTTTGTTAACCTTCTTGTTCACAAAAAGATTGCCCCCTTAGGATAAATCCTAAATCCAATGCCTCCGTGTTGTACTTTTCCATGGCTGCTGTTCCAGGATGAGAGAAGAAAAAGAACCAACCCTGAGGAGACAGGGAGGTGGCCTTCCTTTTACTGAAGACCTCCAGAAGTTCAGCATATTCAGCTGGAGTAACATGTATGTCCACACGTCCACACTAGCAGTTGGCTCGGGGTGATACGCTGACTGGGGCTTGAAATTGGGGGACACCTCCCTCTCCCTTATGAGGGAGAGAGAGAAAACCTGTGGGTTGCCAAATGCCAGGTGAACTGTGATAGTCTTTGGGGCAGTCTGTGTCTTTGCTATCACTTAGCCCACGCTTATGTTCGGTAGCCGATGTGTTTTCTGTTTCGCCGGTGGGGGGGAGGGGGAATTGTTTCGCACTGCCACTTATGCACAGGAGGGAGGAACTGGGTTCTCACGTTTAACTGTTGTTCATTCTTTGGGGCACTTCTCTGTTTTTTTGTGGATGTTTTGCGAAGAAAAAACATTTCAGGATGTATATTGTATACATTTCTCCGACATTAAATTGAACCTTTGAACTGGATCCAAACAAGTAGACAGGCATGGTTGTCCCCACTCCTAGAGCACTTTATGGGGCCATGGGTTGTATCAAAAGAGCCAGGGAAGGCTAATCACCAGCAGCAGTTCAGGTGAATCGAAGGTAGGAAGAGAGCTGTTCCCTATTTAGCACAAGTTGGAGGGGTACTGTGAAGAGGTGGATCCTACCAGTACCCAGAGGCCAACCATCCAGTGCCTTGATATCAATATTTTCTCTCAAGTGTTGAGTAGGAATTCCCCATCTTTGAGCCAAAGAGATATCCATGAAGTTCTGAACTGCCGTGGAGTCAATAAACACTGGAAGCTCATGGGTCTGAGACCCCCATGACAAGGAAGCAGTGAGCATTGTTTGATTAGGGGAAGATGCTTACAAAGAGAACTGACCCGTCAGAATTCCACTTCTTACTGACAGGTCTCCTCTTTTGCTGTTCGCTTGGGACATGATGCCTTGAAGTGTCCTGGATAGCCACAGTAGAGGCAACAATCTGTTCTCTGGCACCAATCTCATTCCTCCTGGGAGAGATGCAGACATCCGACTGCATGGGCTCCTCGCCTGTGGATTGTGCGCTGGGTGATGAGAGAGGGGGTGAAGACAGGTGATGTTCTAACAAGTAGAAGGCTCAAGGCGTTCTCCCTCTATGCCACCCAGCTGCCCAGTTGTCTATTTCAATGGCCAAATTTATCATTCATCCAAACCGTCCTGTTCATCACACACTGTGATCTCATGTTGGATCAGTCAGCCAATGTTGGAAAGCAGCCATGGAAGATTTTTTGTTCCACCCAGTCTCAACCACAAGAATACAGAACTTTACTGCATATAGTCTCTCACTGACCCTCTCCCATGGGACAAGTCCAGGAGTTGCTGGGCAGCCTCGACTGACTTGAACTTCACCTCTACCTGACCAACAAAATTCAACTTGTACTGGGCTTGCCACTCTAAGAGTAATTGTCGCATTACAAAAGCCATTTCTGCCATCCCAGCCTCCACTGACTTTACCTTCTCATCTACCTGACCAATGAAATTCAGGGCCACTTTCCCTCTCTCTCTGGGTCCATTCTGATGGTCAACTCTTACTGGTAGAAGTTCAGTGATGGCCCTTGTGCAGAGGGAAAGACACAGACCAGAATGAACAATTCACTGCTTTAATAAGAACTGTACAGAACAATAATAAATGCTAGGCCATGAGGGCCGCTAACTAAAAACTCTAAAACTAACTAAAATCTAATGTCATCATTGCGGCTTGAAAGCAGTACACTAGAACTAAATTAATACCATTTGTTTAACAGCATATAAATAAAACACTAGTCTTCTTTTACAGAAAGTGGACTAAGGTAAGCAGAGAACATTGTCATTGCTGTGCTTTAATCAAGACTTGACAGGACTGAAACCAAAGGAAGAGAGTTATGATAGCCTTCTTCTTTCAGCTGGGGTGAGAGGCAGGATCCGAACGTGATACTCTGATTAATTGTTTCCATGGATCCACTTTGAATAAAGTAGGGGATGTTCTTCCCAGTGAAATAACTCATATCAGCTACATTGTTGAAACAAATAATTTGATATGTTACATCATTGATCTTGGTATCTTGCTGTGTGTACAATACACAGTTGGCTGTTAGAATATCGAGAGTGAATGCAAGTATAAATAAATTCAGTGGCAATAAAGTGGTTTAAAAACAACATTGAAATTTTAAAAAATCTTCATAAATAGACCTGGAGGATATAATAAATTGAACTACAATGGAAAATATAATAAAAATCAGATATATTATGAAATACTTCTCAAAGGGGATTACTGACACCTGAATTAAATTATGAAATAATGTGATGGAACCAGCAAATCTGGAACCATTTAAATTCAAAGCATTAGGGGTAATGTGGGGATTTTCTAGATGCATACACATAAAATGCAAATTTGACAATCTTTTCTGTTAAATCTGCCCTGCAGTTTACAAAGGCCTGATTATCATGTCTAACTGAACTGAGTGCTGAACAAACAGAGAAGAATATTCAGGGCCAGAAATGGAAAAATGATCAAGTAAAAGCTCCTGAAGAACTTTCATTTGAGTGAAATTAGTTCAGGAGATTGGATGGAGTTACTGTTGAATGTGATGGTTTGCTAAGTCATCATCTACATTATTATCTAATGGTACTAAACTTTGCCAGAGGATGAAACTCAGACAAAAATAGGCCAAAAATACAGAAAATGAAAAGAACAATTGCAACTGGGTTAAGTCAAGTTATTTTATTTTTTTAATCAAAATTCATAAATGCTGTCGGGAGTGTGCCACCCTTCTACTGAAGTTGTGGTGTGACATCTTTGACATTACACCACTTCTTAAGAACTTTGACTGCAATCTCTAATTATCTTTAGCTAACATTCAACTTTATGAAACAACCAAATGCCTTTTCCTCGCTCATTATGCCAAGTACGTTGGCCTGACTGCTTGTGTATTAAAACATTCCTATAATCTCATATGACAAAAGAACTATTTGAAGCAACTGCTAAATATTGTAGGACAATGAATTTCAGACATGCTGACGTATTTCACAGGTGTCAAGAGTTAATACAGTTGTTACATGTGAGTCAGGGGCCAAGAAATTCGGAATGCATCCTTATTTTGCCTCCAAGACCATCACATTCCTGCAGCCAAAACAGGACTCTTAGGTAATTAATGGTTAGGGCAAGGAGAATGTAGAATGGACTCTACTGAAGTCCTTAGGGAAAGAGCAAGAGTAGAGTAGTAGTAATTGGAGGGTAGAGAGGGAGCTAATGGCTGATGGCCATTTTGGGGAGGAAGACAACTGTGACTTGGGTAAAAAAATGGTGTGGAAGGATGTGTGTGATAGATGTTAGCAGTGTGGGGAGGTCACTGTTGGACCAGAGAATGAATATAAAAGTTAATGGAGGTGAATGGTGTTTAAGTTCGTGACTGGGCTGGGAGGTGTGACCAGTTGTGGTTGGCCTGTATGTGCGTGGCCTGATTCGGGGATTAGTGGCAAGGGGTATAGTTAGTGAGATTTTATACTTGGGTAGGCAGGGAGGGGAAATGTGGTAGGGGTGTTAATGGTTAGTGGTATGTGGCATATGATTGGTAGCTGGAGTGCCAGGAGTGGAGGAAGATGATGGTAGTTAGAGACGTGATTGGTGGCTAGGGGACTGTGAGATTGATGGACTGCAGACTAGAGCAGGGTGGAATTGGGGGACTGGTGACAAGAGGAGCGACAGATTGAGGGATCAGTGACCAGAGGAGTGTGAGATTGGGGGATTGGTGATCAGAGAGTGTGAGATTGCAGGATCAGTGACCAGAGAAGTGAGAAATTGGGGGATTGGTGAGCAAAGAAGTGTGAGATTAGGGGATTGGTGACCACAGGAGTGAGAGATTGGGGGACTGATGACCAGAGGAGTGAGAGATTGGGGGATTGGTGACCAGAGGAGTGAGAGATTGTGGGATTGGTGACCAGAGGAATGAGAAATTGGGGGATTGGTGACCAGAGAAGTGTGAGATTGGGGGAATGGTGACCAGAGGAGTGAGGGATTGGGGGATTGGTGACCACAGGACTCAGAGATTGGGTGACTGATGACCAGAGGAGTGAGAGATTGAGGGATCAGTGACCAAAGATTGGGGGATTGGTGACCATAGGAGTGAAAGATTGGAGGATTAGTGACCAGAGGAGTGAAAGATTGGGGGATTGGTGACCAGAGGAGTGAGGGATTGGGGGATTGGTGACCAGAGAAGTGTGAAATTGGGGGATTGGTGACCAGAGGAGTGAAAGATTGGGGGATTGGTGACCAGAGGAGTGAAAGATTGGGAGATTAGTGACCAGAGGAGAGAGAAAATGGGGGACTGATAACCAGAAGAGTAAGAGATTGTGGGATTGGTGACCAGAAAGTGTGAGCTTGGGGGATCGGTGACCAGAGGAGTGAAAGATTGAGGGATCGGTGATCAGAGGAGTGAGAGATTGATGAATCGGTGACCTGAGGAGTAAGAGATTAGTGGATTGGTGATCAGAGGAGTGAGAGATTAGGGGATTGGTGACCAGCGGAGTGAGAGATTGAGGAAAAAGTGACCAGAGGAATGAGAGATTGGGGGATTGGTGACCAGAGGAATGAGAGACTGTGGGATTGGTGACCACTGGAAAGAGATATTGTGGGATTGGTGATCAGAGAAGTGTGAGATTGGGGGATAGGTGCCCAGAGGAATGAGGGATTGCTTATCAGAGGTGTGAGATTGGTGGATTGGTGACAGGAGGAATGAGAGATTGGGGGATTGGTGACCAGAGAAGTGTGAGATTGGGGGAATGGTGACCATAGGAATGAAAGATTGGGGGATTAGTGACCAGAGGAGTGAGAGATTGAGGGATCGGTGACCATAGGAGTGAGAGATTTGGGGATAGGTTATCAGAGGAGTGAGAGATTGGGGGACTGATGACCAGAAGAGTGAGGGTTTTAGGGATTGGTGACCAGAGGAATGAGAGATTGGCGGATCGGTGACCAGAGGTGTGAGATATTGGGGGATCGGTGACCAGAGGGGTGAGAGATTGAGGGATCAGTGATCAGAGGAATGAGAGATTGGCAGATTGGTGCCCAGAGGAAAGAGAGATTGTTGGTTTGGTGATCAAAGAAGTGTGAGATTGGTGGACTGGTGACCAGAGGAGTGAGAGATTGGTGGACTGATGACCAGAGAAGTGAGAGTATGGGGGAATGGAGACCATTGGATTCAAAGTTTGGGGGATTAGTGACCAGACAAGTGAAGGATAGGGGGATTGGTGTCCAGAGGAGTATAAGATTGGGGGATTGGTGACCATAGGAGTGAAAGATTGGGGGATTGGTGACCAGAGGAGTGAAAGATTGGGAGATTGGTGACCAGAGGAGTGAGAGATTGGGGTACTGATGAACAGAAAAGTGAGAGATTGGGGGATTGGTGACATTACGAGTGAGAGATAGGAGGATTGGTGACCATAGGATTGAGAGATTGTGAGATCAGTGAACAAAGGAGTGAGAGTTTGGGGGATTGGTGACCAGAGGAATGTAAGATTGGTGACCTGAGGAGTGAGAGATTGGGGGATTGGTGATCAGAGTAGGGTGAGATTGGGGGATAGGTGACCAGAGGAGTGAGTGATTGAGGGATCGGTGACCAGAGGAATGTGAGACTGTGGGACTGGTGACCACAGGAAAGAGAGATTGTGGGATTGGTGATCAGAGAAAGGTGAGATTGGGGGATAGGTGCCCAGAGGAATGAGAGATTGAGGGATTGGTGATCAGAGAAGTGTGAGATTGGGGGATTGGTGACAAGAGGAATGAGAGATTGGGGGATTGGTGACCAGAGGTGTGTAAGATTGGGGGATTGGTGACCAGAGAGTGTGAGATTGTGGGATCAGTGACCAGAGGAGTGAAAGATTGAGGGAACGGACACCAGAGGAGTGAGAGATTGAGGGATCGATGACCAGAGGAGTCAGAGATTGGGGATTGGTGACCATAGGAGTGAAAGATTAGGGGATTGGTTACCAGAGGTGTGAAAGATTGGGAGATTGGTGACCAGAGGAGTAAGAGATTGGGGGACTGATGATCAGAAGAGTAAGAGATTGGGTGATTGGTGACCAGAGAGTGTGAGATTCTGGGATCGGTGACTAGAGGAGTGAAAGACTGAGGGAACAGTGATCAGAAGAGTGAGAGATTGAGGGATCGGTGACCAGAGAAGTGAGAGCTTGGGGAATTGGTGAACAGATGAGTGAGAGATTGAAGAATAAGTGAACAGAGGAATGTGAGACTGTGGGATTGGTGACCACAGGAAAGAGAGATTATGGGATTGGTGATCAGAGAAGGGTGAGATTGGGGGATAGGTGCCCAGAGGAATGAGAGATTGAGGGATTGGTGATCAGAGAAGTGAGAGATTGGGGGGATTGGTGACCAGCGGAGTGAGAGATTGAGGAAAAAGTGTCCAGAGGAATGAGAGATTGGGGGATTGGTGACCAGAGGAATGAGAGACTGTGGGATTGGTGACCACTGGAAAGAGATATTGTGGGATTGGTGATCAGAGAAGTGTGAGATTGGGGGATAGGTGCCCAGAGGAATGAGGGATTGCTTATCAGAGGTGTGAGATTGGTGGATTGGTGACAGGAGGAATGAGAGATTGGGGGATTGGTGACCAGAGAAGTGTGAGATTGGGGGAATGGTGACCATAGGAATGAAAGATTGGGGGATTAGTGACCAGAGGCGTGAGAGATTGAGGGATCAGTGACCATAGGAGTGAGAGATTTGGGGATAGGTTATCAGAGGAGTGAGAGATTGGGGGACTGATGACCAGAAGAGTGAGGGTTTTAGGGATTGGTGACCAGAGGAATGAGAGATTGGCGGATCGGTGACCAGAGGTGTGAGATATTGGGGGATCGGTGACCAGAGGGGTGAGAGATTGAGGGATCAGTGATCAGAGGAATGAGAGATTGGCAGATTGGTGCCCAGAGGAAAGAGAGATTGTTGGTTTGGTGATCAGAGAAGTGTGAGATTGGTGGACTGGTGACCAGAGGAGTGAGAGTATGGGGGAATGGAGACCATTGGATTCAAAGTTTGGGGGATTAGTGACCAGACAAGTGAAGGATAGGGGGATTGGTGTCCAGAGGAGTGTAAGATTGGGGGATTGGTGACCATAGGAGTGAAAGATTGGGGGATTGGTGACCAGAGGAGTGAAAGATTGGGAGATTGGTGACCAGAGGAGTGAGAGATTGGGGTACTGATGAACAGAAAAGTGAGAGATTGGGGGATTGGTGACATTACGAGTGAGAGATAGGAGGATTGGTGACCATAGGAGTGAGAGATTGGGGGATTAGTGACCATAGGATTGAGAGATTGTGAGATCAGTGAACAAAGGAGTGAGAGTTTGGGGGATTGGTGACCAGAGGAGTGAAAGATTGGGGGATTGGTGTCCAGAGGAATGTAAGATTGGTGACCTGAGGAGTGAGAGATTGGGGGATTGGTGATCAGAGTAGGGTGAGATTGGGGGATAGGTGACCAGAGGAGTGAGTGATTGAGGGATCGGTGACCAGAGGAATGAGAGATTGGGGGATTGGTGACCAGCAGAGTGAGAGATTGAGGGATTAGTGACCAGAGGAATGTGAGAATGTGGGACTGGTGACCACAGGAAAGAGAGTTTATGGGATTGGTGATCAGAGAAGTGTGAGATTGGGGGATTGGTGACAAGAGGAATGAGAGATTGGGGGATTGGTGACCAGAGGTGTGTAAGATTGGGGGATTGGTGACCAGAGAGTGTGAGATTGTGGGATCAGTGACTAGAGGAGTGAAAGATTGAGGGAACGGACACCAGAGGAGTCAGAGATTGGGGGATTGGTGTCCATAGGAGTTAAAGATTAGGGGATTGGTTACCAGAGGTGTGAAAGATTGGGAGATTGGTGACCAGAGGAGTAAGAGATTGGGGGACTGATGATCAGAAGAGTAAGAGATTGGGGGATCGGTGACCAGAGAGTGTGAGATTCTGGGATCGGTGACTAGAGGAGTGAAAGACTGAGGGAACAGTGATCAGAAGAGTGAGAGATTGAGGGATCGGTGACCAGAGAAGTGAGAGCTTGGGGAATTGGTGAACAGATGAGTGAGAGATTGAAGAATAAGTGAACAGAGGAATGTGAGACTGTGGGATTGGTGACCACAGGAAAGAGAGATTATGGGATTGGTGATCAGAGAAGGGTGAGATTGGGGGATAGGTGCCCAGAGGAATGAGAGATTGAGGGATTGGTGATCAGAGAAGTGAGAGATTGGGGGGATTGGTGACAAGAGGAATGAGAGATTGGGAGATTGATGAACAGAGTAGTGAGATATTGGGGGATCGGTGACAAGAGGTGTGAGATAGAGGGGGATCGATGAACAGAGGAGTGAGAGATTGAGGAATCAGTGACCAGAGGAAGGAGAGATTGTGGGATTGGTGATCAGAGTAGGGTGAGATTGGGAGATAGGTGACCAGAGGAGTGAAAGATTGAGGGATCAGTGACCAGCGGAATGAGAGATTGGGGGAGTGGTGACCAAAGGAAAGAGAGATTGTGGGATTGGTGATCAGAGAAGCGTGGGGTTGGGGGATAGGTGCCCAGAGGAATGAGAGATTGAGGGATTGGTGATCAGAGGAGTGTAAAATTCGGGGATTGGTGACCAGAGGACTGAGAGATTGGGGGATTGGTGACGAGAGAAGTGTGAACTTGGGGGATTGGTGAGCAGAGGAGTGAACGATTGGTAGATTGGTGACCAGAGGAGTGAGAGATTGAGGGAATGGTGAGCAGAGGAGTGTACGTTTGGGGGATTGGTGACCATAGGAGAGAGAGATTGAAGTATCGGTGACCAGAGGAGTGAGAGATTGCGGGATTGGTGACCATAGGAGTGAAAGATTAGGGGATTGGTTACCGGAGGTGTGAAAGATTGGGAGATTGGTGACCAGAGGAGTGAGAGATTGCGGGCTGATGACCAGAGGAGTGAAGAATTGAGGGAACGGTGACCAGAGGAGTGTGAGTTTGAGGGATCGGTGACCAGAGGTATCAGAGATTTTGGGATTGGTGACCATAGGAGTGAAAGATTGGCGGATTGGTGACCAGAGGAGTGAAAGATTGTGGGATTGGTGACCAGAGAAGTCTGAAATTCGGGGATTGCTGACCAGTGGAGTGAAAGATTTGGGAGATTGGTGACCAGAGGAGAGAGAGATTGGGGGACTGAAGGACAGAAAAGTGAGAGATTGGGGGATTGGTGACTTTACGAGTAAGAGGTTGGAGGATTGGTGACCATAGGAGAGAGAGATTGAGGAATCGCTGACCAGAGGAGTGAGAGATTGGGGGATTGGTGACCATAGGAGTGACAGATTAGGGGATTGGTTACTGGAGGTATGAAAGATTGCGACATTGGTGAACAGAGGAGTGAGAGATTGGGGTC
This sequence comes from Hypanus sabinus, assembly GCF_030144855.1. Classification (NCBI taxonomy): domain Eukaryota; kingdom Metazoa; phylum Chordata; class Chondrichthyes; order Myliobatiformes; family Dasyatidae; genus Hypanus; species Hypanus sabinus. Next base: position 134,990,919 of record NC_082711.1, read on the forward strand.
TGATGACCAGAAGAGTAACAGATTGGGGGATTGGTGACCAGAGAGTATGAGATTGTGGGATCGGTGACTAGAGGAGTGAAAGTTTGAGGGAACGGTGACCAGAGGAGTGAGAGATTGAGGGATAAGTTACCAGAGGAATGTGTGACTGTGGCATTGGTGACCACAGGAAAGAGAGATTGTGGGATTGGTGATCAGAGAAGGGTGAGATTGGGGGATAGGTGCCCAGAGGAATGAGAGATTGCAGGACTGGTGATCAGAGAAGTGTGAGATTTGGGGATTGGTGACCAGAGGTGTGTAGGATTAGGGGGATTGGTGACCAGAGAGTGTGAGATTGTGGGATCAGTGACTAGAGGAGTGAAAGATTGAGGGAACGGACACCAGAGGAGTGAGAGATTGAGGGATCGATGACCAGAGTAGTCAGAGATTGGGGAATTGGTGACCATAGGAGTTAAAGATTAGGGGATTGGTTACCAGAGGAGTGAAAGATTGGGAGATTGGTGACCAGAGGAGTAAGAGATTGGGGGACTGATGACCAGAAGAGTAAGAGATTAGGTGATTGGTGACCAGAGAGTGTGAGATTCTGGGATCAGTGACTAGTGGAGTGAAAGACTGAGGGAACGGTGATCAGAAGAATGAGAGATTGAGGGATCGGTGACCTGAGAAGTGAGAGCTTGGGGAATTGGTGATCAGATGAGTGAGAGATTGGGGGATTGGTCACCAGAAAAGTGTGAGATTGGCGGAATGGTGACCAGAGGAATGAGAGATTGGGGGATTGGTGACCAGCAGAGTGGGAGATTGAGGAATAATTGACCAGAGGAATGTGAGACTGTGGGATTGGTGACCACAGGAAAGAGAGATTATGGGATTGGTGATCAGAGAAGGGTGAGATTGGGGGATAGGTGCCCAGAGGAATGAGAGATTGGGAGATTGATGACCAGAGTAGTGAGATATTGGGGGATCGGTGACAAGAGGTGTGAGATATAGGGGGATCGGTGAACAGAGGAGTGAGAGATTGAGGATTCAGTGATCAGAGGAAGGAGAGATTGTGGGATTGGTGATCAGAGAAGGGTGAGATTGGGTGATAGGTGACCAGAGGAGTAAGAGATTGCGGGCTGAGGACCAGAAGAGTAAAAGATTGGGGGATTGGTGACCAGAGAGTGTGAGATTGTGGGATCGGTGACTAGAGGAGTGAAGGATTGAGGGAACGGTGACCAGAGGAGTGAGAGTTTCAGGGATTGGTGACCAGAGGAGTGAAGGATTGAGGGAACAGTGACCAGAGGAGTGTGAGTTTGAGGGATCGGTGGCCAGAGGTGTCAGAGATTTTGGGATTGGTGAACATAGGAGTGAAAGATTGGCAGATTGGTGACCAGAGGAGTGAAAGATTGGCAGATTGGTGACCAGAGTAGTCTGAAATTCGGGCATTGCTGACCAGTGGAGTGAAAGATTGGGAGATTGGTGAACAGAGGAGAGAGAGATTGGGGGACTGAAGGACAGAAAAGTGAGAGATTGGGGTTTGGTGACCTTAAGAGTGAGAGATTGGAGGATAGGTGACCATAGGAATGAGAGATTGGTAGATCAGTGACCAAAGGAGTAAGAGATTGGGGGATTGGTGACCATAGGAGTGAAAGATTGGGGGGTTGGTGACCAGAGGAGTGAAAGATTTGGGGATTGGAGACCAGAGGAATGTTAGATTGGTGACCTGAGGAGTGAGAGATTGGGGGATTGGTGACCAGATGAATGAGAGATTGATGGATTGGTGATGAGAGAAGTGTGAGATTGGGGGAATGGTGACCAGAGGAATGAGAGATTGGGAGAATGATGACCAGCAGAGTGAGAGATTGAGGAATAAGTGACCAGAGGAATGTGAGACTGTGGGATTGGTGACCACAGGAAAGAGAGATTGTGGGATAGGTGATCAGAAAAGTGTGAGATTGGGGGATTAGTGACAAGAGGAATGAGAGATTGGGGGATTGGTGACCAGAGAAATGAGAGATTGTGGGAATGGTGACCATAGGAGTGAAAGATTGGGGGATTAGTGACCAGAGGAGTGCGAGATTGAGGGAATAGTCAACAGAGGAGTGTAAGATTGGGGGATTGGTGACCACAGGAGAGAGAGATTGAGGAATCGCTGACCAGAGGAGTGAGAGATTGGGGGATTGGTGACCATAGGAGTGAAATATTAGGGGATTGGTTACCGGAGGTATGAAAGATTGGGAGATTGGTGAACAGAGGAGTGAGAGATTGGGGACTGATGACCAGAAGAGTAACAGATTGGGGGATTGGTGACCAGAGAGTATGAGATTGTGGGATCAGTGACTAGAGGAGTGAAAGATTGAGGGATAAGTTACCAGAGGAATGTGAGACTGTGGGATTGGTAACCACAGGAAAGAGAGATTGTGAGATTGTTGATCAGAGGAGAGTGAGATTGGGGGATTGGTGACAAGAGGAATGAGAGATTGGGGGATTGGTGACCAGAGAAGTGAAAGATAGGGGGAATGGTGACCAGAGGCATGTAAGATTGGGGGATTGGTGACCATAGGAGAGAGAGATTGAGGTATCGGTGACCAGAGGAGTGAGTGATTGGGGGATTGGTGATCAGAAAAGTCTGAGATTGGGGGATTGGTGACAAGAGGAATGAGAGATTGGGGGATTGGTGACCAGAGAAGTGAGAGATTGTGGGAATGGTGACCATAGGAGTGAAAGATTGGGGGATTAGTGACCAGAGGAATGAGAGATTGAGGGAATCGTGAACAGAGGAGTGTAAGATTGGGGGACTGGTGAACATAGGAGAGAGAGATTGAGGAATCACTGACCAGAGGATTGAGAGATTGGGGGATTTGTGACCATAGGAGTGAAAGATTAGGGGATTGGTTACCAGAGGAGTGAAAGATTGGGAGATTGGTGAACAGAGGAGTGAGAGATTGGGGGACTGATGATCAGAAGAGTAAGAGATTGGGGGATTGGAGACCAGAGAGTGTGAGATTGTGGGATCGGTGACTAAAGGAGTGAAAGATTGGGGGATTGGTGACCAGAGGAGAGAGAGATTGGGGGACTGATGACCAGAAAAGTGAGAAATTGGGGTATTAATGACCTTACAAGTGAGAGATTGGAGGATTGGTGACTTTACGAGTGAGAGATTGGAGGATTGGTGAACATAGGAGTGAGAGATTGGGGGATTGGTGACTTTACGAGTGAGGGATTGGAGGATTGGTGAACATAGGAGTGAGTGATTGTGAGATCAGTGACCAAAGGAGTAAGAGATTGGGGGATTGGTGACCAGAGGAGTGAAAGATTGGGGGATTGGTGACCAGAGGAGTGAAAGATTAGGGGATTGGTGACCAGAGGAATGTAAGATTGGTGACCTGAGGAGTGAGAGATTGGGGGATTGGTGACCATAGGAGTGAAAGATTGGGGGATTGGTGACCATAGGAGTGTGAGATTGGTAGAATGGTGAACAAAGGAGTGAGAGATTGCGGGATTAGTGACCTTACAAGTGAGAGATTGGAGGATTGGTGACCATAGGAGTGAGAGATTGTGGGATCAGTGACCAGAGGAGTGAGAGTTTGGGGGATTGGTGACTTTACGAGTGAGAGATTGAAGGATTGGTGATCATAGGAGTGAGAGATTGTGAGATCAGTGACCAAAGGAGTGAGAGATTGGGGGATTGGTGAACATAGGATTGAAAGATTGGGAGATTGGTGACCAGAGGAGTAAGAGATTGGGGGACTGATGACCAGAAGAGTAAGAGATTAGGTGATTGGTGACCAGAGAGTGTGAGATTCTGGGATCAGTGACTAGAGGAGTGAAAGACTGAGGGAACGGTGATCTGATGAGTGAGAGATTGAGGAATAAGTGACCAGAGGAATGTGAGACTGTGGGATTGGTGACCACAGGAAAGAGAGATTATGGGATTGGTGATCAGAGAAGGGTGAGACTGGGGGATAGGTGCCCAGAGGAATGAGAGATTGAGGGATTGGTGATCAGAGAAGTGAGAGATTGGGGGATTGGTGACAAGAGGAATGAGAGATTGGGAGATTGATGACCAGTGTAGTGAGATATTGGGGGATCGGTGACAAGAGGTGTGAGATATAGGGGGATCGTTGAACAGAGGAGTGAGAGATTGAGGATTCAGTGACCAAAGGAAGGAGAGATTGTGGGATTGGTGATCAGAGAAGGGTGAGATTGGGAGAAAGGTGACCAGAGGAGTGAAAGATTGAGGGATCAGTGACCAGTGGAATGAGAGATTGGGGGATTGGTGACCAAAGGAAAGAGAGATTGTGGGATTGGTTATCAGAGAAGCGTGAGGTTGCGGGATAGGTGCCCAGAGGAGTGAGAGATTGGGGGATTGGTGACCATAGGAGTGAAAGATTGGGAGATTGGTGAACAGAGATTGGGGGACTGATGATCAGAAGAGTAAGAGATTGGGGGATTGGAGACCAGAGGAATGTAAGATTGGTGACCTGAGGAGTGAGAGATTGGGGGATTGGTGACCATAGGAGTGAAAGATTGGGGGATTGGTGACCATAGGAGTGTGAGATTGGTAGAATGGTGAACAAAGGAGTGAGAGATTGGGGGGTTAGTGACATTACAAGTGAGAGATTGGAGGATTGGTGACCATAGGAGTGAGAGATTGTGAGATCAGTGACCAGAGGAGTGAGAGTTTGGGGGATTGGTGACTTTACGAGTGAGAGATTGGAGGATTGGTGATCATAGGAGTGAGAGATTGTGAGATCAGTGACCAAAGGAGTGAGAGATTGGGGGATTGGTGATCATAGGATTGAAAGATTGGGGGATTGGTGACCATAGGAGTGAAAGATTGGGGGATTGGTAACCAGTGCAGTGAAAGATTAGGGGTTTGGTGACCAGAGGAATGTAAGATTGGGAGATTGGTGACCAGAGGAGTAAGAGATTGGGGGACTGATGACCAGAAGAGTAAGAGATTAGCTGATTGGTGACCAGAGAGTGTGAGATTCTGGGATCAGTGACTAGAGGAGTGAAAGACTGAGGGAACGGTGATCAGAAGAGTGAGAGATTGAGGGATCGGTGACCAGAGAAGTGAGAGCTTGGGGAATTGGTGATCAGATGAGTGTGAGATTGGGGGATTGGTCACCAGACAAGTGTGAGATTGGTGGAATGGTGACCAGAGGAATGAGAGATTGGGGGATTGGTGACCAGCGGAGTGAGAGATTATGGGATTGGTGATCAGAGAAGTGAGAGATTGGGGGATTGGTGAACAGAGGAGTGAGAGATTGGGGGACTGATGATCAGAAGAGTAAGAGATTGGGGGATTGGAGACCAGAGAGTGTGAGACTGTGGGATCGGTGACTAAAGGAGTGAAAGATTGAGGGAACGGTGACCAGAGGAGTGAGAGATTGGGGGACAGATGACCAGAAATGTGAGAAATTGGGGGATTAATGACCTTACAAGTGAGAGATTGGAGGTTTGGTGACCATAGGAATTGAGATATTGTGAGATCAGTGACCAGAGGAGTGAAAGATTGGGGGATTGGTGACTTTACGAGTGAGGGATTGGAGGATTGGTGAACATAGGATTGAGAGATTGTGAGATCAGTGACCAAAGGAGTGAGAGATTGGGGTGTTGGTGACCAGAGGAGTGAAAGATTGGGGGATTGGTGACCAGAGGAGTGAAAGATTAGGGGATTGGTGACCAGAGGAATGTAAGATTGGTGACCTGAGGAGTGAGAGATTGGGGGATTGGTGACCATACGAGTGAAAGATTGGGGGATTGGTGACCAGAGGAGAGAGAGATTGATAGAATGGTGACCATAGGAGTGAGAGATTGTGAGATCAGTGACCGGAGGAGTGAGAGTTTGGGGGATTGGTGACTTTACGAGTGAGAGATTGGAGGATTGGTGATCATAGGAGTGAGAGATTGTGAGATCAGTGACCAAAGGAGTGAGAGATTGGGGGATTGGTGATCATAGGATTGAAAGATTGGGGGATTGGTGACCATAGGAGTGAAAGATTGGGGGATTGGTAACCAGTGCAGTGAATGATTAGGGGTTTGGTGACCAGAGGAATGTAAGATTGGGAGATTGGTGACCAGAGGAGTAAGAGATTGGGGGACTGATGACCAGAAGAGTAAGAGATTAGCTGATTGGTGACCAGAGAGTGTGAGATTCTGGGATCAGTGACTAGAGGAGTGAAAGACTGAGGGTACGGTGATCAGAAGAGTGAGAGATTGAGGGATCGGTGACCAGAGAAGTGAGAGCTTGGGGAATTGGTGATCAGATGAGTGTGAGATTGGGGGATTGGTCACCAGACAAGTGTGAGATTGGTGGAATGGTGACCAGAGGAATGAGAGATTGGGGGATTGGTGACCAGCGGAGTGAGAGATTATGGGATTGGTGATCAGAGAAGTGAGAGATTGGGGGATTGGTGAACAGAGGAGTGAGAGATTGGGGGACTGATGATCAGAAGAGTAAGAGATTGGGGGATTGGAGACCAGAGAGTGTGAGACTGTGGGATCGGTGACTAAAGGAGTGAAAGATTGAGGGAACGGTGACCAGAGGAGTGAGAGATTGGGGGACAGATGACCAGAAATGTGAGAAATTGGGGGATTAATGACCTTACAAGTGAGAGATTGGAGGTTTGGTGACCATAGGAATTGAGATATTGTGAGATCAGTGACCAGAGGAGTGAAAGATTGGGGGATTGGTGACTTTACGAGTGAGGGATTGGAGGATTGGTGAACATAGGATTGAGAGATTGTGAGATCAGTGACCAAAGGAGTAAGAGATTGGGGGATTGGTGACCATAGGAGTGAAAGATTGGGGGATTGGTGACCAGAGGAGTGAAAGATTGGGGGATTGGTGACCAGAGGAGTGAAAGATTAGGGGATTGGTGACCAGAGGAATGTAAGATTGGTGACCTGAGGAGTGAGAGATTGGGGGATTGGTGACCATACGAGTGAAAGATTGGGGGATTGGTGACCAGAGGAGAGAGAGATTGATAGAATGGTGAACAAAGGAGTGAGAGATTGGGGGATTAGTGACCTTACAAGTGAGAGATTGGAGGATTGGTGACCATAGGAGTGAGAGATTGTGAGATCAGTGACCAGAGGAGTGAGAGATTGGGGGATTGGTGACTTTACGAGTGAGAGATTGGAGGATTGGTGATCATAGGAGTGAGAGATTGTGAGATCAGTGACCAAAGGAGTGAGAGATTGGGGGATTGGTGATCATAGGATTGAAAGATTGGGGGATTGGTGACCATAGGAGTGAAAGATTGGGGGATTGGTAACCAGTGCAGTGAAAGATTAGGGGTTTGGTGACCAGAGGAATGTAAGATTGGGAGATTGGTGACCAGAGGAGTAAGAGATTGGGGGACTGATGACCAGAAGAGTAAGAGATTAGCTGATTGGTGACCAGAGAGTGTGAGATTCTGGGATCAGTGACTAGAGGAGTGAAAGACTGAGGGAACGGTGATCAGAAGAGTGAGAGATTGAGGGATCGGTGACCAGAGAAGTGAGAGCTTGGGGAATTGGTGATCAGATGAGTGTGAGATTGGGGGATTGGTCACCAGACAAGTGTGAGATTGGTGGAATGGTGACCAGAGGAATGAGAGATTGGGGGATTGGTGACCAGCGGAGTGAGAGATTATGGGATTGGTGATCAGAGAAGTGAGAGATTGGGGGATTGGTGAACAGAGGAGTGAGAGATTGGGGGACTGATGATCAGAAGAGTAAGAGATTGGGGGATTGGAGACCAGAGAGTGTGAGACTGTGGGATCGGTGACTAAAGGAGTGAAAGATTGAGGGAACGGTGACCAGAGGAGTGAGAGATTGGGGGACAGATGACCAGAAATGTGAGAAATTGGGGGATTAATGACCTTACAAGTGAGAGATTGGAGGTTTGGTGACCATAGGAATTGAGATATTGTGAGATCAGTGACCAGAGGAGTGAAAGATTGGGGGATTGGTGACTTTACGAGTGAGGGATTGGAGGATTGGTGAACATAGGATTGAGAGATTGTGAGATCAGTGACCAAAGGAGTAAGAGATTGGGGGATTGGTGACCAGAGGAGTGAAAGATTGGGGGATTGGTGACCAGAGGAGTGAAAGATTAGGGGATTGGTGACCAGAGGAATGTAAGATTGGTGACCTGAGGAGTGAGAGCTTGGGGGATTGGTGACCATACGAGTGAAAGATTGGGGGATTGGTGACCAGAGGAGAGAGAGATTGATAGAATGGTGAACAAAGGAGTGAGAGATTGGGGGATTAGTGACCTTACAAGTGAGAGATTGGAGGATTGGTGACCATAGGAGTGAGAGATTGTGAGATCAGTGACCAGAGGAGTGAGAGATTGGGGGATTGGTGACTTTACGAGTGAGGGATTGGAGGATTGGTGAACATAGGATTGAGAGATTGTGAGATCAGTGACCAAAGGAGTAAGAGATTGGGGGATTGGTGACCATAGGAGTGAAAGATTGGGGGATTGGTGACCATAGGAGTGAAAGATTGGGGGATTGGTGACCAGAGGAGTGAAAGATTAGGGGATTGGTGACCAGAGGAATGTAAGATTGGTGACCTGAGGAGTGAGAGATTGGGGGATTGGTGACCATAGGAGTGAAAGATTGGGGGATTGGTGACCATAGGAGTGTGAGATTGGTAGAATGGTGAACAAAGGAGTGAGAGATTGGGGGATTAGTGACATTACAAGTGAGAGATTGGAGGATTGGTGACCATAGGAGTGAGAGATTGTGAGATCAGTGACCGGAGGAGTGAGAGTTTGGGGGATTGGTGACTTTACGAGTGAGAGATTGGAGGATTGGTGATCATAGGAGTGAGAGATTGTGAGATCAGTGACCAAAGGAGTGAGAGATTGGGGGATTGGTGATCATAGGATTGAAAGATTGGGGGATTGGTGACCATAGGAGTGAAAGATTGGGGGATTGGTAACCAGTGCAGTGAAAGATTAGGGGTTTGGTGACCAGAGGAATGTAAGATTGGGAGATTGGTGACCAGAGGAGTAAGAGATTGGGGGACTGATGACCAGAAGAGTAAGAGATTAGCTGATTGGTGACCAGAGAGTGTGAGATTCTGGGATCAGTGACTAGAGGAGTGAAAGACTGAGGGTACGGTGATCAGAAGAGTGAGAGATTGAGGGATCGGTGACCAGAGAAGTGAGAGCTTGGGGAATTGGTGATCAGATGAGTGTGAGATTGGGGGATTGGTCACCAGACAAGTGTGAGATTGGTGGAATGGTGACCAGAGGAATGAGAGATTGGGGGATTGGTGACCAGCGGAGTGAGAGATTATGGGATTGGTGATCAGAGAAGTGAGAGATTGGAGGATTGGTGACAAGAGGAATGAGAGATTGGGAGATTGATGACCAGAGTAGTGAGATATTGGGGGATCGGTGACAAGAGGTGTGAGATATAGGGGGATCGGTGAACAGAGGAGTGAGAGATTGAGGATTCTGTGACCAGAGGAAGGAGAGATTGTGGGATTGGTGATCAGAGAAACGTGAGGTTGGGGGATAGGTGCCCAGAGGAGTAAGAGATTGGGGGATTGGTGACCAAAGGAGTGAAAGATTAGGAGATTGGTTACCGGAGGTGTGAAAGATTGGGAGATTGGTGACCAGAGGAGTGAGAGATTGGGGGATTGGTGACCAGAGAGTGTGAGATTGTGGGATCGGTGACTAGAGGAGTGAAGGATTGAGGGAACGGTGACCAGAGGAGTGAGTGTTTGAGGGATTGGTGACCAGAGGAGTGAAGGATTGAGGGAACGGTGACCAGAGGAGTGTGAGTTTGAGGGATCGGTGACCAGAGGTGTCAGAGATTTTGAGATTGGTGACCATAGGAGTGAAAGATTGGCAGATTGGTGACCAGAGGAGTGAAAGATTGTGGGATTGGTGACCAGAGAAGTCTGAAATTCGGGCATTGCGGACCAGTGGAGTGAAAGATTGGGAAATTGGTGACCAGAGGAGAGAGAGATTGGGGGACTGAAGGACAGAAAAGTGAGAGATTGGGGGATTGGTGACTTTACGAGTAAGAGGTTGGAGGATTGGTGACCATAGGAGTGAGAGATTGTGAGATCAGTGACCAAAGGAGTGAGAGATTGGGGGATTGGTGACCATAGGAGTGAAAGATTGTGAGATCAGTGACCAAAGGAGTGAGAGATTTGGGGATTGGTGACCAGAGGAATGTTAGATTGGTGACCTGAGGAATGAGTGATTGGGGGATTGGTGACCAGATGAATGTTAGATTGGTGATCATAGGAGTGAGAGATTGTGAGATCAGTGACCAAAGGAGTGAGAGATTGGGGGATTGGTGACCATAGGAGTGAAAGATTGGGGGATTGGTGACCAGAGGAGTGAAATATTAGGGGATTGGTGACCAGAGGAATGTAAGATTGGGAGATTGGTGCCCAGAGGAGTGAGAGATTGGGGGACTGATGACCAGAAGAGTAAGAGATTAGGTGATTGGTGACCAGAGAGTGTGAGATTCTGGGATCAGTGACTAGAGGAGTGAAAGACTGAGGGAACGGTGATCAGAAGAATGAGAGATTGAGGGATCGGTGACAGGAGAAGTGAGAGCTTGGGGAATTGGTGATCAGATGAGTGAGAGATTGGGGGATTGTTCACCAGAGAAGTGTGAGATTGGCGGAATGGTGACCAGAGGAATGAGAGATTGGGGGATTGGTGACCAGCGGAGTGAGAGATTGAGGAATAAGTGACCAGAGGAATGTGAGACTGTGGGATTGGTGACCACAGGAAAGAGAGTTTATGGGATTGGTGATCAGAGAAGGGTGAGATTGGGGGATAGGTGCCCAGAGGAATGAGAGATTGAGGGATTGGTGATCAGAGAAGTGAGAGATTGGGGGTTTGGTGACAAGAGGAATGAGAGATTGGGAGATTGATGACCAGAGTAGTCAGATATTGGGGGATCGGTGACAAGAGGTGTGAGATATAGGGGGATCAGTGAACAGAGGAGTGAGAGATTGAGGATTCAGTGACCAGAGGAAGGAGAGATTGTGGGATTGGTGATCAGAGAAGGGTGAGATTGGGAGATAAGTGACCAGAGGAGTGAAAGATTGAGGGATCAGTGACCAGCGGAATGAGAGATTGGGGGATTGGTGACCAAAGGAAAGAGAGATTGTGGGATTGGTTATCAGAGAAGCGTGAGGTTGGGGGATTGGTTACCGGAGGTGTGAAAGATTGGGAGATTGGTGACCAGAGGAGTGAGAGATTGCGGGCTGATGACCAAAAGAGTAAGAGATTGGGGGATTGGTGACCAGAGAGTGTGAGATTGTGGGATCGGTGACTAGAGGAGTGAAGGATTGAGGGAACGGTGACCAGAGGAGAGAGAGTTTGAGGGATTGGTGACCAGAGGAGTGAAGGATTGAGGGAACGGTGACCAGAGGAGTGAGAGTTTGAGGGATCAGTGACCAGAGGTGTCAGTGATTTTGGGATTGGTGACCATAGGAGTGAAAGATTGGTGGATTGGTGACCAGAGGAGTGAATGATTGTGGGATTGGTGACCAGAGGAGAGTGAGATTGGGGGACTGAAGAACAGAAAAGTGAGAGATTGGGGAATTGGTGACCATAGGAGTGAAAGATTAGGGGATTGGTTACCAGAGGAGTGAAAGATTGGGAGATTGGTGACCAGAGAAGAGAGAGATTGGGGGACTGAAGAACAGAAAAGTGAGAGATTGGGGGATTGGTGACCATAGGAGTGAAAGATTAGGGGATTGGTTACCAGAGGAGTGAAAGATTGGGAGATTGGTGAACAGAGGAGTGAGAGATTGGGGGACTGATGATCAGAAGAGTGAGAGATTGGGGGATTGGTGACCAGAGAGTGTGAGATTGTGGGATTGGTGACCAGAGGAGTGAAGGATTGAGGGAACGGTGACCAGAGGAGTGAGAGTTTGAGGGATCGGTGACTAGAGGTGTCAGTGATTTTGGGATTGGTGACCATAGGAGTGAAAGATTGGTGGATTGGTGACCAGAGGAGTGAATGATTGTGGGATTGGTGACCAGAGAAGTCTGAAATTCGGGGATTGCTGACCAGTGGAGTGAAAGATTGGGAGATTGGTGACCAGAGAAGAGAGAGATTGGGGGACTGAAGAACAGAAAAGTGAGAGATTGGGGGATTGGTGACTTTACGAGTGAGAGATTGGAGGATTGGTGACCATAGGAGTGAGAGATTGTGAGATCAGTGACCAAAGGAGTGAGAGATTGGGGGATTGGTGACCATAGGAGTGAAAGATTTGGGTTTGGTGACCAGAGGAATGTTAGATTGGTGACCTGAGGAGTGAGAGATTGGGAGATTGGTGATCATAGGAGTGAAAGATTAGGGGGTTGGTTACCAGAGGAGTGAAAGATTGGGAGATTGGTGAACAGAGGAGTGAGAGATTGGGGGACTGATGATCAGAAGAGTAAGAGATTGGGGGATTGGTGACCAGAGAGTGTGAGATTGTGGGATCGGTGACCAGAGGAGTGAAGGATTGAGGGAACGGTGACCAGAGGAGTGAGAGTTTGAGGGATCGGTGACCAGAGGTGTCAGTGATTTTGGGATTGGTGACCATAGGAGTGAAAGATTGGTAGATTGGTGACCAGAGGAGTGAATGATTGTGGGATTGGTGACCAGAGGAGAGAGAGATTGGGGGACTGAAGAACAGAAAAGTGAGAGATTGGGGGATTGGTGACCATAGGAGTAAAAGATTAGGGGATTGGTTACCAGAGGAGTGAAAGATTTGGAGATTGGTGAACAGAGGAGTGAGAGATTGGGGGACTGATGATCAGAAGAGTAAGAGATTGGGGGATTGGTGACCAGAGAGTGTGAGATTGTGGGATCGGTGACCAGAGGAGTGAAGGATTGAGGGAACGGTGACCAGAGGATTGAGAGTTTGAGGGATCAGTGACCAGAGGTGTCAGTGATTTTGGGATTGGTGACCATAGGAGTGAAAGATTGGTGGATTGGTGACCAGAGGAGTGAATGATTGTGGGATTGGTGACCAGAGAAGTCTGAAATTCGGGCATTGCGGACCAGTGGAGTGAAAGATTGGGAAATTGGTGACCAGAGGAGAGAGAGATTAAGGTATCGGTGACCAGAGGAGTGAGAGATTGGGGGATTGGTGACCAGAGGAGTGAGAGATTGGGGGCTGATGACCAGAGGAGTCAGTGATTGGGGGATAGGTGACCATAGGAGTGAACGATTCGGGGATTAGTGACCAGAGGAGTGAAAGATTGGGAGATTGGTGACCAGAGTAGTGAGAGATTGGGGGACTGAAGAACAGAAAATTGAGCGATTGGGGGATTGGTGAATTTACGAGTGAGGGATTGGAGTATTGGTGACCATAGGAGTGAGAGATTGTGACATCATTGAGTGAAGGAGTGAGAGATTGGGGGATTGGTGACCATAGGAGTGAAAGATTGGGGGATTGGTGACCAGAGGAGTGAAAGATTGAGGGATTGGTGACCAGAGTAATGTAAGATTTGTGACCTGAGGAGTGAGAGATTGGGGGATTGGTGACCAGAGAGTTGTGAGATTGGTAGATTGGTGACCAAAGGAGTGAGAGATTGGGGGATTGTTGACCAGATGAATTAGAGATTGATGGATTGGTGATGAGAGAAGTGTGAGTTTGGGGGAATGGTGACCAGAGGAATGAGAGATTGGGAGATTGTTGACAAGCGGAGTGTGAGATTGAGGAATAGGTGACCAGAGAAATGAGAGACTGTGGGATTGGTGACCACAGGAAAGAGAAATTATGGGATTGGTGATCAGAGAAGGGTGAGATTGGTGGACAGGAGTGCAGAGGAATGAGAGATTGAGGGATTGGTGATCAGAGAAGTATGAGATTGGGCGATTGGTGACAAGAGGAATGAGAGATTGGGGGATTGGTCACCAGAGAAGTGAGAGATTGTGGGAATGGTGACCATAGGAGTGAAGGATTGGGGGATTAGTGACCAGAGGAGTGAGAGATTGAGGGGATTGTGAAAAGAGAAGTGTAAGATTGGGGGTTTGGTGACAAAAGGAATGAGAGATTGGGGATTGGTGACCAGAGAAGTGAACGATATTGGGAATGGTGACCAGCGGAGTGAAAGATTGGGTGATTGGTGACCATTGGAGAAAGAGATTGAGGTATCGGTGACCAGAGGATTGAGAGATTGGTGGATTGGTGACCATAGAGGTGAAAGATTATGGGATTGGTTATCAGAGGTATGAAAGATTGTGGGATTGGTGAACAGAAGTCTGAAATTGGGGGATTGCTAAACAGTGGAGTGAAAGATTGGGAGATTGGTGACCAGAGGAGTGAGAGATTGGGGGACTGATGACCAGAAAAGTGAGAGAAGGGGGGATTAGTGACCTTACGAGTGAGAGATTGGACGATTGGTGACCATAGGAGTGAGAGATTGTGAGATCAGTGACCAAAGGAGTGAGAGATTGGGGGATTGGTGACCATAGGAGTGAAAGATTGGGGGATTGGTGACCAGAGGAGTGAAAGATTGAGGGATTGGTGACCAGAGTAATGTAAGATTTGTGACCTGAGGAGTGAGAGATTGGGGGATTGGTGACCAGAGAGTTGTGAGATTGGTAGATTGGTGACCAAAGGAGTGAGAGATTGGGGGATTGTTGACCAGATGAATTAGAGATTGATGGATTGGTGATGAGAGAAGTGTGAGTTTGGGGGAATGGTGACCAGAGGAATGAGAGATTGGGAGATTGTTGACAAGCGGAGTGTGAGATTGAGGAATAGGTGACCAGAGAAATGAGAGACTGTGGGATTGGTGACCACAGGAAAGAGAAATTATGGGATTGGTGATCAGAGAAGGGTGAGATTGGTGGACAGGAGTGCAGAGGAATGAGAGATTGAGGGATTGGTGATCAGAGAAGTATGAGATTGGGCGATTGGTGACAAGAGGAATGAGAGATTGGGGGATTGGTCACCAGAGAAGTGAGAGATTGTGGGAATGGTGACCATAGGAGTGAAGGATTGGGGGATTAGTGACCAGAGGAGTGAGAGATTGAGGGGATTGTGAAAAGAGAAGTGTAAGATTGGGGTTTTGGTGACAAAAGGAATGAGAGATTGGGGATTGGTGACCAGAGAAGTGAACAATATTGGGAATGGTGACCAGCGGAGTGAAAGATTGGGTGATTGGTGACCATTGGAGAAAGAGATTGAGGTATCGGTGACCAGAGGATTGAGAGATTGGTGGATTGGTGACCATAGAGGTGAAAGATTATGGGATTGGTTATCAGAGGTATGAAAGATTGTGGGATTGGTGAACAGAAGTCTGAAATTGGGGGATTGCTAAACAGTGGAGTGAAAGATTGGGAGATTGGTGACCAGAGGAGTGAGAGATTGGGGGACTGATGACCAGAAAAGTGAGAGAAGGGGGGATTAGTGACCTTACGAGTGAGAGATTGGACGATTGGTGACCATAGGAGTGAGAGATTGTGAGATCAGTGACCAAAGGAGTGAGAGATTGGGGGATTGGTGACCATAGGAGTGAAAGATTGGGTGATTGGTGACCAGAGGAGTGAAGGATTAGGGGATTGGTGACCAGAGGAATGTAAGATTGGTGACCTGAGGAGTGAGAGATTGGGGGATTGGTGACCATAGGAGAGAGAGATTGAGGTATCAGTGACCAGAGGAGTGAGAGATTGGGGGATTGGTGACCATAGGAGTGAAAGATTAGGGGATTGGGAGATTGGTAACCAGAGGAGTGAAAGATTGAGGGAACGGTGACCAGAGAAGTGTGAGTTTGAGGGATCGGTGAATAGAAGAGTCCGAGATTGGGGGATTGGTGACCATATGAGAGAAAGTTTGTGGGAATAGTGACCAGAGGAGTGAAAGATTGTGGGATTGGTAACCAGAGGAGTGAGAGATTGGTGGACTGATGACCAGAAAAGAGAGAGATTGGGGGTTTGGTGAGCTTAACAGTGAGTGATTGGAGGATTGGTGACCAAAGGAGTGAGAGATTGGGGGATTGTTGACCAGATGAATGAGAGATTGATGGATTGGTGATGAGAGAAGTGTGAGTTTGGGGGAATGGTGACCAGAGGAATGAGAGATTGGGAGATTGTTGACAAGCGGAGTGTGAGATTGAGGAATAGGTGACCAGAGAAATGAGAGACTGTGGGATTGGTGACCACAGGAAAGAGAAATTATGGGATTGGTGATCAGAGAAGGGTGAGATTGGTGGACAGGAGTGCAGAGGAATGAGAGATTGAGGGATTGGTGATCAGAGAAGTATGAGATTGGGCGATTGGTGACAAGAGGAATGAGAGATTGGGGGATTGGTCACCAGAGAAGTGAGAGATTGTGGGAATGGTGACCATAGGAGTGAAGGATTGGGGGATTAGTGACCAGAGGAGTGAGAGATTGAGGGGATTGTGAAAAGAGAAGTGTAAGATTGGGGTTTTGGTGACAAAAGGAATGAGAGATTGGGGATTGGTGACCAGAGAAGTGAACGATATTGGGAATGGTGACCAGCGGAGTGAAAGATTGGGTGATTGGTGACCATTGGAGAAAGAGATTGAGGTATCGGTGACCAGAGGATTGAGAGATTGGTGGATTGGTGACCATAGAGGTGAAAGATTATGGGATTGGTTATCAGAGGTATGAAAGATTGTGGGATTGGTGAACAGAAGTCTGAAATTGGGGGATTGCTAAACAGTGGAGTGAAAGATTGGGAGATTGGTGACCAGAGGAGTGAGAGATTGGGGGACTGATGACCAGAAAAGTGAGAGAAGGGGGGATTAGTGACCTTACAAGTGAGAGATTGGACGATTGGTGACCATAGGAGTGAGAGATTGTGAGATCAGTGACCAAAGGAGTGAGAGATTGGGGGATTGGTGACCATAGGAGTGAAAGATTGGGTGATTGGTGACCAGAGGAGTGAAGGATTAGGGGATTGGTGACCAGAGGAATGTAAGATTGGTGACCTGAGGAGTGAGAGATTGGGGGATTGGTGACCATAGGAGAGAGAGATTGATAGAATGGTGAACAAAGGAGTGAGAGATTGGGGGATTAGTGACCTTACAAGTGAGAGATTGGAGGATTGGTGACCATAGGAGTGAGAGATTGTGAGATCAGTGACCAGAGGAGTGAGAGATTGGGGGATTGGTGACTTTACGAGTGAGAGATTGGAGGATTGGTGAACATAGGATTGAGAGATTGTGAGATCAGTGACCAAAGGAGTAAGAGATTGGGGGATTGGTGACCATAGGAGTGAAAGATTGGGGGATTGGTGACCATAGGAGTGAAAGATTGGGGGATTGGTGACCAGAGGAGTGAAAGATTAGGGGATTGGTGACCAGAGGAATGTAAGATTGGTGACCTGAGGAGTGAGAGATTGGGGGATTGGTGACCATAGGAGTGAAAGATTGGGGGATTGGTGACCATAGGAGTGTGAGATTGGTAGAATGGTGAACAAAGGAGTGAGAGATTGGGGGATTAGTGACATTACAAGTGAGAGATTGGAGGATTGGTGACCATAGGAGTGAGAGATTGTGAGATCAGTGACCGGAGGAGTGAGAGTTTGGGGGATTGGTGACTTTACGAGTGAGAGATTGGAGGATTGGTGATCATAGGAGTGAGAGATTGTGAGATCAGTGACCAAAGGAGTGAGAGATTGGGGGATTGGTGATCATAGGATTGAAAGATTGGGGGATTGGTGACCATAGGAGTGAAAGATTGGGGGATTGGTAACCAGTGCAGTGAAAGATTAGGGGTTTGGTGACCAGAGGAATGTAAGATTGGGAGATTGGTGACCAGAGGAGTAAGAGATTGGGGGACTGATGACCAGAAGAGTAAGAGATTAACTGATTGGTGACCAGAGAGTGTGAGATTCTGGGATCAGTGACTAGAGGAGTGAAAGACTAAGGGTACGGTGATCAGAAGAGTGAGAGATTGAGGGATCGGTGACCAGAGAAGTGAGAGCTTGGGGAATTGGTGATCAGATGAGTGTGAGATTGGGGGATTGGTCACCAGACAAGTGTGAGATTGGTGGAATGGTGACCAGAGGAATGAGAGATTGGGGGATTGGTGACCAGCGGAGTGAGAGATTATGGGATTGGTGATCAGAGAAGTGAGAGATTGGAGGATTGGTGACAAGAGGAATGAGAGATTGGGAGATTGATGACCAGAGTAGTGAGATATTGGGGGATCGGTGACAAGAGGTGTGAGATATAGGGGGATCGGTGAACAGAGGAGTGAGAGATTGAGGATTCTGTGACCAGAGGAAGGAGAGATTGTGGGATTGGTGATCAGAGAAACGTGAGGTTGGGGGATAGGTGCCCAGAGGAGTAAGAGATTGGGGGATTGGTGACCAAAGGAGTGAAAGATTAGGAGATTGGTTACCGGAGGTGTGAAAGATTGGGAGATTGGTGACCAGAGGAGTGAGAGATTGGGGGATTGGTGACCAGAGAGTGTGAGATTGTGGGATCGGTGACTAGAGGAGTGAAGGATTGAGGGAACGGTGACCAGAGGAGTGAGTGTTTGAGGGATTGGTGACCAGAGGAGTGAAGGATTGAGGGAACGGTGACCAGAGGAGTGTGAGTTTGAGGGATCGGTGACCAGAGGTGTCAGAGATTTTGAGATTGGTGACCATAGGAGTGAAAGATTGGCAGATTGGTGACCAGAGGAGTGAAAGATTGTGGGATTGGTGACCAGAGAAGTCTGAAATTCGGGCATTGCGGACCAGTGGAGTGAAAGATTGGGAAATTGGTGACCAGAGGAGAGAGAGATTGGGGGACTGAAGGACAGAAAAGTGAGAGATTGGGGGATTGGTGACTTTACGAGTAAGAGGTTGGAGGATTGGTGACCATAGGAGTGAGAGATTGTGAGATCAGTGACCAAAGGAGTGAGAGATTGGGGGATTGGTGACCATAGGAGTGAAAGATTGTGAGATCAGTGACCAAAGGAGTGAGAGATTTGGGGATTGGTGACCAGAGGAATGTTAGATTGGTGACCTGAGGAATGAGTGATTGGGGGATTGGTGACCAGATGAATGTTAGATTGGTGATCATAGGAGTGAGAGATTGTGAGATCAGTGACCAAAGGAGTGAGAGATTGGGGGATTGGTGACCATAGGAGTGAAAGATTGGGGGATTGGTGACCAGAGGAGTGAAATATTAGGGGATTGGTGACCAGAGGAATGTAAGATTGGGAGATTGGTGCCCAGAGGAGTGAGAGATTGGGGGACTGATGACCAGAAGAGTAAGAGATTAGGTGATTGGTGACCAGAGAGTGTGAGATTCTGGGATCAGTGACTAGAGGAGTGAAAGACTGAGGGAACGGTGATCAGAAGAATGAGAGATTGAGGGATCGGTGACAGGAGAAGTGAGAGCTTGGGGAATTGGTGATCAGATGAGTGAGAGATTGGGGGATTGTTCACCAGAGAAGTGTGAGATTGGCGGAATGGTGACCAGAGGAATGAGAGATTGGGGGATTGGTGACCAGCGGAGTGAGAGATTGAGGAATAAGTGACCAGAGGAATGTGAGACTGTGGGATTGGTGACCACAGGAAAGAGAGTTTATGGGATTGGTGATCAGAGAAGGGTGAGATTGGGGGATAGGTGCCCAGAGGAATGAGAGATTGAGGGATTGGTGATCAGAGAAGTGAGAGATTGGGGGTTTGGTGACAAGAGGAATGAGAGATTGGGAGATTGATGACCAGAGTAGTCAGATATTGGGGGATCGGTGACAAGAGGTGTGAGATATAGGGGGATCAGTGAACAGAGGAGTGAGAGATTGAGGATTCAGTGACCAGAGGAAGGAGAGATTGTGGGATTGGTGATCAGAGAAGGGTGAGATTGGGAGATAAGTGACCAGAGGAGTGAAAGATTGAGGGATCAGTGACCAGCGGAATGAGAGATTGGGGGATTGGTGACCAAAGGAAAGAGAGATTGTGGGATTGGTTATCAGAGAAGCGTGAGGTTGGGGGATTGGTTACCGGAGGTGTGAAAGATTGGGAGATTGGTGACCAGAGGAGTGAGAGATTGCGGGCTGATGACCAAAAGAGTAAGAGATTGGGGGATTGGTGACCAGAGAGTGTGAGATTGTGGGATCGGTGACTAGAGGAGTGAAGGATTGAGGGAACGGTGACCAGAGGAGAGAGAGTTTGAGGGATTGGTGACCAGAGGAGTGAAGGATTGAGGGAACGGTGACCAGAGGAGTGAGAGTTTGAGGGATCAGTGACCAGAGGTGTCAGTGATTTTGGGATTGGTGACCATAGGAGTGAAAGATTGGTGGATTGGTGACCAGAGGAGTGAATGATTGTGGGATTGGTGACCAGAGGAGAGTGAGATTGGGGGACTGAAGAACAGAAAAGTGAGAGATTGGGGAATTGGTGACCATAGGAGTGAAAGATTAGGGGATTGGTTACCAGAGGAGTGAAAGATTGGGAGATTGGTGACCAGAGAAGAGAGAGATTGGGGGACTGAAGAACAGAAAAGTGAGAGATTGGGGGATTGGTGACCATAGGAGTGAAAGATTAGGGGATTGGTTACCAGAGGAGTGAAAGATTGGGAGATTGGTGAACAGAGGAGTGAGAGATTGGGGGACTGATGATCAGAAGAGTGAGAGATTGGGGGATTGGTGACCAGAGAGTGTGAGATTGTGGGATTGGTGACCAGAGGAGTGAAGGATTGAGGGAACGGTGACCAGAGGAGTGAGAGTTTGAGGGATCGGTGACTAGAGGTGTCAGTGATTTTGGGATTGGTGACCATAGGAGTGAAAGATTGGTGGATTGGTGACCAGAGGAGTGAATGATTGTGGGATTGGTGACCAGAGAAGTCTGAAATTCGGGGATTGCTGACCAGTGGAGTGAAAGATTGGGAGATTGGTGACCAGAGAAGAGAGAGATTGGGGGACTGAAGAACAGAAAAGTGAGAGATTGGGGGATTGGTGACTTTACGAGTGAGAGATTGGAGGATTGGTGACCATAGGAGTGAGAGATTGTGAGATCAGTGACCAAAGGAGTGAGAGATTGGGGGATTGGTGACCATAGGAGTGAAAGATTTGGGTTTGGTGACCAGAGGAATGTTAGATTGGTGACCTGAGGAGTGAGAGATTGGGAGATTGGTGATCATAGGAGTGAAAGATTAGGGGGTTGGTTACCAGAGGAGTGAAAGATTGGGAGATTGGTGAACAGAGG
Source organism: Hypanus sabinus (assembly GCF_030144855.1). NCBI lineage: Eukaryota > Metazoa > Chordata > Chondrichthyes > Myliobatiformes > Dasyatidae > Hypanus > Hypanus sabinus. The sequence goes on from NC_082711.1 coordinate 135,012,046, forward strand.
AGTGAGAGATTGGGGGACTGATGATCAGAAGAGTAAGAGATTGGGGGATTGGTGACCAGAGAGTGTGAGATTGTGGGATCGGTGACCAGAGGAGTGAAGGATTGAGGGAACGGTGACCAGAGGAGTGAGAGTTTGAGGGATCGGTGACCAGAGGTGTCAGTGATTTTGGGATTGGTGACCATAGGAGTGAAAGATTGGTAGATTGGTGACCAGAGGAGTGAATGATTGTGGGATTGGTGACCAGAGGAGAGAGAGATTGGGGGACTGAAGAACAGAAAAGTGAGAGATTGGGGGATTGGTGACCATAGGAGTAAAAGATTAGGGGATTGGTTACCAGAGGAGTGAAAGATTTGGAGATTGGTGAACAGAGGAGTGAGAGATTGGGGGACTGATGATCAGAAGAGTAAGAGATTGGGGGATTGGTGACCAGAGAGTGTGAGATTGTGGGATCGGTGACCAGAGGAGTGAAGGATTGAGGGAACGGTGACCAGAGGATTGAGAGTTTGAGGGATCAGTGACCAGAGGTGTCAGTGATTTTGGGATTGGTGACCATAGGAGTGAAAGATTGGTGGATTGGTGACCAGAGGAGTGAATGATTGTGGGATTGGTGACCAGAGAAGTCTGAAATTCGGGCATTGCGGACCAGTGGAGTGAAAGATTGGGAAATTGGTGACCAGAGGAGAGAGAGATTAAGGTATCGGTGACCAGAGGAGTGAGAGATTGGGGGATTGGTGACCAGAGGAGTGAGAGATTGGGGGCTGATGACCAGAGGAGTCAGTGATTGGGGGATAGGTGACCATAGGAGTGAACGATTCGGGGATTAGTGACCAGAGGAGTGAAAGATTGGGAGATTGGTGACCAGAGTAGTGAGAGATTGGGGGACTGAAGAACAGAAAATTGAGCGATTGGGGGATTGGTGAATTTACGAGTGAGGGATTGGAGTATTGGTGACCATAGGAGTGAGAGATTGTGACATCATTGAGTGAAGGAGTGAGAGATTGGGGGATTGGTGACCATAGGAGTGAAAGATTGGGGGATTGGTGACCAGAGGAGTGAAAGATTGAGGGATTGGTGACCAGAGTAATGTAAGATTTGTGACCTGAGGAGTGAGAGATTGGGGGATTGGTGACCAGAGAGTTGTGAGATTGGTAGATTGGTGACCAAAGGAGTGAGAGATTGGGGGATTGTTGACCAGATGAATTAGAGATTGATGGATTGGTGATGAGAGAAGTGTGAGTTTGGGGGAATGGTGACCAGAGGAATGAGAGATTGGGAGATTGTTGACAAGCGGAGTGTGAGATTGAGGAATAGGTGACCAGAGAAATGAGAGACTGTGGGATTGGTGACCACAGGAAAGAGAAATTATGGGATTGGTGATCAGAGAAGGGTGAGATTGGTGGACAGGAGTGCAGAGGAATGAGAGATTGAGGGATTGGTGATCAGAGAAGTATGAGATTGGGCGATTGGTGACAAGAGGAATGAGAGATTGGGGGATTGGTCACCAGAGAAGTGAGAGATTGTGGGAATGGTGACCATAGGAGTGAAGGATTGGGGGATTAGTGACCAGAGGAGTGAGAGATTGAGGGGATTGTGAAAAGAGAAGTGTAAGATTGGGGGTTTGGTGACAAAAGGAATGAGAGATTGGGGATTGGTGACCAGAGAAGTGAACGATATTGGGAATGGTGACCAGCGGAGTGAAAGATTGGGTGATTGGTGACCATTGGAGAAAGAGATTGAGGTATCGGTGACCAGAGGATTGAGAGATTGGTGGATTGGTGACCATAGAGGTGAAAGATTATGGGATTGGTTATCAGAGGTATGAAAGATTGTGGGATTGGTGAACAGAAGTCTGAAATTGGGGGATTGCTAAACAGTGGAGTGAAAGATTGGGAGATTGGTGACCAGAGGAGTGAGAGATTGGGGGACTGATGACCAGAAAAGTGAGAGAAGGGGGGATTAGTGACCTTACGAGTGAGAGATTGGACGATTGGTGACCATAGGAGTGAGAGATTGTGAGATCAGTGACCAAAGGAGTGAGAGATTGGGGGATTGGTGACCATAGGAGTGAAAGATTGGGGGATTGGTGACCAGAGGAGTGAAAGATTGAGGGATTGGTGACCAGAGTAATGTAAGATTTGTGACCTGAGGAGTGAGAGATTGGGGGATTGGTGACCAGAGAGTTGTGAGATTGGTAGATTGGTGACCAAAGGAGTGAGAGATTGGGGGATTGTTGACCAGATGAATTAGAGATTGATGGATTGGTGATGAGAGAAGTGTGAGTTTGGGGGAATGGTGACCAGAGGAATGAGAGATTGGGAGATTGTTGACAAGCGGAGTGTGAGATTGAGGAATAGGTGACCAGAGAAATGAGAGACTGTGGGATTGGTGACCACAGGAAAGAGAAATTATGGGATTGGTGATCAGAGAAGGGTGAGATTGGTGGACAGGAGTGCAGAGGAATGAGAGATTGAGGGATTGGTGATCAGAGAAGTATGAGATTGGGCGATTGGTGACAAGAGGAATGAGAGATTGGGGGATTGGTCACCAGAGAAGTGAGAGATTGTGGGAATGGTGACCATAGGAGTGAAGGATTGGGGGATTAGTGACCAGAGGAGTGAGAGATTGAGGGGATTGTGAAAAGAGAAGTGTAAGATTGGGGTTTTGGTGACAAAAGGAATGAGAGATTGGGGATTGGTGACCAGAGAAGTGAACGATATTGGGAATGGTGACCAGCGGAGTGAAAGATTGGGTGATTGGTGACCATTGGAGAAAGAGATTGAGGTATCGGTGACCAGAGGATTGAGAGATTGGTGGATTGGTGACCATAGAGGTGAAAGATTATGGGATTGGTTATCAGAGGTATGAAAGATTGTGGGATTGGTGAACAGAAGTCTGAAATTGGGGGATTGCTAAACAGTGGAGTGAAAGATTGGGAGATTGGTGACCAGAGGAGTGAGAGATTGGGGGAATGATGACCAGAAAAGTGAGAGAAGGGGGGATTAGTGACCTTACGAGTGAGAGATTGGACGATTGGTGACCATAGGAGTGAGAGATTGTGAGATCAGTGACCAAAGGAGTGAGAGATTGGGGGATTGGTGACCATAGGAGTGAAAGATTGGGTGATTGGTGACCAGAGGAGTGAAGGATTAGGGGATTGGTGACCAGAGGAATGTAAGATTGGTGACCTGAGGAGTGAGAGATTGGGGGATTGGTGACCATAGGAGAGAGAGATTGAGGTATCAGTGACCAGAGGAGTGAGAGATTGGGGGATTGGTGACCATAGGAGTGAAAGATTAGGGGATTGGGAGATTGGTAACCAGAGGAGTGAAAGATTGAGGGAACGGTGACCAGAGAAGTGTGAGTTTGAGGGATCGGTGAATAGAAGAGTCCGAGATTGGGGGATTGGTGACCATAGGAGAGAAAGTTTGTGGGAATAGTGACCAGAGGAGTGAAAGATTGTGGGATTGGTAACCAGAGGAGTGAGAGATTGGTGGACTGATGACCAGAAAAGAGAGAGATTGGGGGTTTGGTGAGCTTAACAGTGAGTGATTGGAGGATTGGTGACCAAAGGAGTGAGAGATTGGGGGATTGTTGACCAGATGAATGAGAGATTGATGGATTGGTGATGAGAGAAGTGTGAGTTTGGGGGAATGGTGACCAGAGGAATGAGAGATTGGGAGATTGTTGACAAGCGGAGTGTGAGATTGAGGAATAGGTGACCAGAGAAATGAGAGACTGTGGGATTGGTGACCACAGGAAAGAGAAATTATGGGATTGGTGATCAGAGAAGGGTGAGATTGGTGGACAGGAGTGCAGAGGAATGAGAGATTGAGGGATTGCTGATCAGAGAAGTATGAGATTGGGCGATTGGTGACAAGAGGAATGAGAGATTGGGGGATTGGTCACCAGAGAAGTGAGAGATTGTGGGAATGGTGACCATAGGAGTGAAGGATTGGGGGATTAGTGACCAGAGGAATATAAGATTGGTGACCTGAGGAGTGAGAGTTTGGGGGATTGGTGACAAGAGAAGTGTGAGATTGGTAGATTGGTGACCAAAGGTGCGAGAGATTGGCAGATTGTTGAGCAGATAAATGAGATATTGGTGGATCGGTGACAGGATGTGTGAGATAGAGGGGGATCGGTGATCAGAGGTGTGAGAGATTGAGGATTCAGTGACCAGAGGAAGAGAGATTGTGGGATTGGTGATCAGAGAAGGGTGAGATTGAGGGATAAGTTACCAGAGGAATGAGAGATTGCGGGTTTGGTGATCAGAGAAGTGTGAGATTGGGGGATTCGTGACAAGAGGAATGAGAGATTGGGGGATTGGTGACCACAGAAATGTGAGATTGTGGGAAAGGTGACCAAAGAAGTAAAAGATTGTGGGATTAGTGACCAGAGGAGTGTAAGATTGGGGGATTGTTGACCATAGGAGAGAAAGATTAAGGTATCGGTGACCAGAGGAGTGAGAGATGTGGGGCTGATGACCAGAAGGGTAAGAGATTGGGGGATTGGTGACAAGAAGAGTGAGAGTTTGAGGGATCGGTGACCAGAGGAGTCAGTGATTGGGGGATAGGTGACCATAGGAGTGAACGATTCGGTGATTAGTGACCAGAGGAGTGAAAGATTGTGGGATTGGTTACCAGTGGAGTGAAAGATTGGGAAATTGGTGACCATAAGAGTGAGAGATTGGGGGACTGATGACCAGAAAAGTCAGAGAATGGAGGAATAGTGACCTTACGAGTAAGAGATTGGACGATTGGTGACCATAGGAGTGAGAGATTGTGAGATCAGTGACCAAAGGAGTGAAAGATTGGGAGATTGGTGACCAGAGTAGTGAGAGATTGGGGGACTGAAGAACAGAAAATTGAGAGATTGGGGGATTGGTGAATTTACGAGTGAGGGATTGAAGCATTGGTGACCATAGGAGTGAGAGTTTGTGAGATCATTGAGTGAAGGAGTGAGAGATTGGGGGATTGGTGACCATAGGAGTGAAAGATCGGGGGATTGATGACCAGAGGAGTGAAAGATTGAGGGATTGGTGACCAGAGTAATGTAAGATTCGTGACCTGAGGAGTGAGAGATTGTGGGATTGGTGACCAGAGAGTTGTGAGATTGGTAGATTGGTGACCAAAGGAGTGAGAGATTGGGGGATTGTTGACCAGATGAATGAGAGATTGATGGATTGGTGATGAGAGAAGTGTGAGTTTGGGGGAATGGTGACCAGAGGAATGAGAGATTGGGAGATTGTTGACAAGCAGAGTGTGAGATTGAGGAATAGGTGACCAGAGGAATGAAAGAATGTGGGATTGGTGACCACAGGAAAGAGAAATTATGGGATTGGTGATCAGAGAAGGGTGAGATTGGTGGACAGGAGTGCAGAGAAAAGAGAGATTGAGGGATTGGCGATCAGAGAAGTATGAGATTGGGCGATTGGTGACAAGAGGAATGAGAGATTGGGGGATTGGTTACCAGATAAGTGAGAGATTGTGGGAATGGTGACCATAGGAGTGCAGGATTGGGGGATTAGTGACCAGAGGAGTGAGAGATTGAGGGGATTGTGAAAAGAGGAGTGTAAGATTGGGGGTTTGGTGACAAAAGGAATGAGAAATTGGGGATTGGTGACCAGAGAAGTGAACGATATTGGGAATGGTGACCAGCGGAGTGAAAGATTGGGTGATTGGTGACCATAGGAGAAAGAGATTGAGGTATCGGTGACCAGAGGAGTGAGAGATTGGTGGATTGGTGACCATAGAGGTGAAAGATTAGGGGATTGGTTACCAGAGGTGTGAAAGATTGTGGGATTGGTGAACAGAAGAATGAAATTGGGGGATTGCTAAACAGTGGAGTGAAAGATTGGGAGATTGGTGACCAGAGGAGTGAGAGATTGGGGGACTGATGACCAGAAAAGTGAGAGAAGGGGGGGATTAGTGACCTTACGAGTGAGAGATTGGACGATTGGTGACCATAGGAGTGAGAGATTGTGAGATCAGTGACCAAAGGAGTGAGAGATTGGGGGATTGGTGACCATAGGAGTGAAAGATTGGGTGATTGGTGACCAGAGGAGTGAAGGATTAGGGGATTGGTGACCAGAGGAATGTAAGATTGGTGACCTGAGGAGTGAGAGATTGGGGGATTGGTGACCATAGGAGAGAGAGATTGAGGTATCAGTGACCAGAGGAGTGAGAGATTGGGGGATTGGTGACCATAGGAGTGAAAGATTAGGGGATTGGTTAGGGGATTGGGAGATTGGTAACCAGAGGAGTGAAAGATTGAGGGAACGGTGACCAGAGAAGTGTGAGTTTGAGGGATCGGTGAATAGAAGAGTCCGAGATTGGGGGATTGGTGACCATAGGAGAGAAAGTTTGTGGGAATATTGACCAGAGGAGTGAAAGATTGTGGGATTGGTAACCAGAGGAGTGAGAGATTGGTGGACTGATGACCAGAAAAGAGAGAGATTGGGGGTTTGGTGAGCTTAACAGTGAGTGATTGGAGGATTGGTGACCAAAGGAGTGAGAGATTGGGGGATTGTTGACCAGATGAATGAGAGATTGATGGATTGGTGATGAGAGAAGTGTGAGTTTGGGGGAATGGTGACCAGAGGAATGAGAGATTGGGAGATTGTTGACAAGCGGAGTGTGAGATTGAGGAATAGGTGACCAGAGAAATGAGAGACTGTGGGATTGGTGACCACAGGAAAGAGAAATTATGGGATTGGTGATCAGAGAAGGGTGAGATTGGTGGACAGGAGTGCAGAGGAATGAGAGATTGAGGGATTGCTGATCAGAGAAGTATGAGATTGGGCGATTGGTGACAAGAGGAATGAGAGATTGGGGGATTGGTCACCAGAGAAGTGAGAGATTGTGGGAATGGTGACCATAGGAGTGAAGGATTGGGGGATTAGTGACCAGAGGAATATAAGATTGGTGACCTGAGGAGTGAGAGTTTGGGGGATTGGTGACAAGAGAAGTGTGAGATTGGTAGATTGGTGACCAAAGGTGCGAGAGATTGGCAGATTGTTGAGCAGATAAATGAGATATTGGTGGATCGGTGACAGGATGTGTGAGATAGAGGGGGATCGGTGATCAGAGGTGTGAGAGATTGAGGATTCAGTGACCAGAGGAAGAGAGATTGTGGGATTGGTGATCAGAGAAGGGTGAGATTGAGGGATAAGTTACCAGAGGAATGAGAGATTGCGGGTTTGGTGATCAGAGAAGTGTGAGATTGGGGGATTCGTGACAAGAGGAATGAGAGATTGGGGGATTGGTGACCACAGAAATGTGAGATTGTGGGAAAGGTGACCAAAGAAGTAAAAGATTGTGGGATTAGTGACCAGAGGAGTGTAAGATTGGGGGATTGTTGACCATAGGAGAGAAAGATTAAGGTATCGGTGACCAGAGGAGTGAGAGATGTGGGGCTGATGACCAGAAGGGTAAGAGATTGGGGGATTGGTGACAAGAAGAGTGAGAGTTTGAGGGATCGGTGACCAGAGGAGTCAGTGATTGGGGGATAGGTGACCATAGGAGTGAACGATTCGGTGATTAGTGACCAGAGGAGTGAAAGATTGTGGGATTGGTTACCAGTGGAGTGAAAGATTGGGAAATTGGTGACCATAAGAGTGAGAGATTGGGGGACTGATGACCAGAAAAGTCAGAGAATGGAGGAATAGTGACCTTACGAGTAAGAGATTGGACGATTGGTGACCATAGGAGTGAGAGATTGTGAGATCAGTGACCAAAGGAGTGAAAGATTGGGAGATTGGTGACCAGAGTAGTGAGAGATTGGGGGACTGAAGAACAGAAAATTGAGAGATTGGGGGATTGGTGAATTTACGAGTGAGGGATTGAAGCATTGGTGACCATAGGAGTGAGAGTTTGTGAGATCATTGAGTGAAGGAGTGAGAGATTGGGGGATTGGTGACCATAGGAGTGAAAGATCGGGGGATTGATGACCAGAGGAGTGAAAGATTGAGGGATTGGTGACCAGAGTAATGTAAGATTCGTGACCTGAGGAGTGAGAGATTGTGGGATTGGTAGATTGGTGACCAAAGGAGTGAGAGATTGGGGGATTGGTTACCAGATAAGTGAGAGATTGTGGGAATGGTGACCATAGGAGTGCAGGATTGGGGGATTAGTGACCAGAGGAGTGAGAGATTGAGGGGATTGTGAAAAGAGGAGTGTAAGATTGGGGGTTTGGTGACAAAAGGAATGAGAAATTGGGGATTGGTGACCAGAGAAGTGAACGATATTGGGAATGGTGACCAGCGGAGTGAAAGATTGGGTGATTGGTGACCATAGGAGAAAGAGATTGAGGTATCGGTGACCAGAGGAGTGAGAGATTGGTGGATTGGTGACCATAGAGGTGAAAGATTAGGGGATTGGTTACCAGAGGTGTGAAAGATTGTGGGATTGGTGAACAGAAGAATGAAATTGGGGGATTGCTAAACAGTGGAGTGAAAGATTGGGAGATTGGTGACCAGAGGAGTGAGAGATTGGGGGACTGATGACCAGAAAAGTGAGAGAATGGGGGATTAGTGACCTTACGAGTGAGAGATTGGGGGATTGGTGACCAGAGAGTTGTGAGATTGGTAGATTGGTGACCAAAGGAGTGAGAGATTGGGGGATTGTTGACTAGATGAATGAGAGATTGATGGATTGGTGATGAGAGAAGTGTGAGTTTGGGGGAATGGTGACCAGAGGAATGAGAGATTGGGAGATTGTTGACAAGCAGAGTGTGAGATTGAAGAATAGGTGACCAGAGGAATGTGAGACCGTGGGATTGGTGACCACAGGAAAGAGAGATTATGGGATTGGTGATCAGAGAAGGGTGAGATTGGTGGACAGTAGCGCAGAGGAATGAGAGATTGAAGGATTGGTGATCAGAGAAGTATGAGATTGGGGGATTGGTGACAAAAGGAATGAGAGATTGTGGGAATGGTGACCATAGGAGTGAAAGATTAGGGGATTGGTTACCAGAGGTGTGAAAGATTGTGGGATTGGTGAACAGAAGTCTGAAATTGGGGGATTGCTAACCAGTGGAGTGAAAGATTGGGAAATTGGTGACCATAAGAGTGAGAGATTGGGGGACTGATGACCAGAAAAGTCAGAGAATGGAGGAATAGTGACCTTACGAGTGAGAGATTGGACGATTGGTGACCATAGGAGTGAGAGATTGTGAGATCAGTGACCAAAGGAGTGAAAGATTGGGAGATTGGTGACCAGAGTAGTGAGAGATTGGGGGACTGAAGACCAGAAAATTGAGAGATTGGGGGATTGGTGAATTTACGAGTGAGGGCTTGGAGTATTGGTGACCATAGGAGTGAGAGATTGTGAGATCAGTGAGTGAAGGAGTGAGAGATTGGGGGATTGGTGACCATAGGAGTGAAGGATTGGGGGATTGGTGACCAGAAGAGTGAAAGATTCGAGGATTGGTGACCAGAGAGTTGTGAGATTGGTAGATTGGTGACCAAAGGAGTGAGAGATTGGGGGATTGTTGACCAGATGAATGAGAGATTGATGGATTGGTGATGAGAGAAGTGTGAGTTTGGGGGAATGGTGACCAGAGGAATGAGAGATTGGGAGATTGTTGACAAGCAGAGTGTGAGATTGAGGAATATGTGACCAGAGGAATGAGAGAATGTGGGATTGGTGACCACAGGAAAGAGAAATTATGGGATTGGTGATCAGAGAAGGGTGAGATTGGTGGACAGGAGTGCAGAGGAATGAGAGATTGAGGGATTGGCGATCAGAGAAGTATGAGATTGGGCGATTGGTGACAAGAGGAATGAGAGATTGGGGGATTGGTGACCAGAGAAGTGAGAGATTGTGGGAATGGTGACCATAGGAGTGCAGGATTGGGGGATTAGTGACCAGAGGAGTGAGAGATTGAGGGGATTGTGAAAAGAGGAGTGTAAGATTGGGGGTTTGGTGACAAAAGGAATGAGAGATTGGGGATTGGTGACCAGAGAAGTGAACGATATTGGGAATGGTGACCAGCAGAGTGAAAGATTGGGTGATTGGTGACCATAGGAGAAAGAGATTGAGGTATCGGTGACCAGAGGAGTGAGAGATTGGTGGATTGGTGACCATAGAGGTGAAAGATTAGGGGATTGGTTATCAGAGGTGTGAACGATTGTGGGATTGGTGAACAGAAGTCTGAAATTGGGGGATTGCTAAACAGTGGAGTGAAAGATTGGGAGATTGGTGACCAGAGGAGTGAGAGATTGGGGGACTGATGACCAGAAAAGTGAGAGAATGGGGAATTAGTGACCTTACGAGTGAGAGATTGGACAATTGGTAACCATAGGAGTGAGAGATTGTGAGATCAGTGACCAAAGGAGTGAGAGATTGGGGGATTGGTGACCAGAGAGTTGTGAGATTGGTAGATTGGTGACCAAAGGAGTGAGAGATTGGGGGATTGTTGACCAGATGAATGAGAGATTGGGGGATTGGTGACCAGAGAAGTCAGAGATTGTGGGAATGGTGACCATAGGAGTGAAGGATTGGGGGATTAGTGACCAGAGGAGTGAGAGATTGAGGGGATTGTGAAAAGAGGAGAGTAAGATTGGGGGTTTGGTGACAAAAGGAATGAGAGATTGGGGATTGGTGACCAGAGAAGTGAACGATTGGGTGATTGCTGACCATAGGAGAAAGAGATTGAGTTATCGGTGACCAGAGGAGTGAGAGATTGGTGGATTGGTGACCATAGAGGTGAAAGATTAGGGGATTGGTTATCAGAGGTGTGAAAGATTGTGGGATTGGTGAACAGAAGTCTGAAATTGGGGGATTACTAAACAGTGGAGTGAAAAATTGGGAGATTGGTGACCAGAGTAGTGAGAGATTGGGGGACTGAAGACCAGAAAATTGAGAGACTGGGGGATTGGTGAATTTACGAGTGAGGGCTCGGAGTATTGGTGACCATAGGAGTGAGAGATTGTGAGATCAGTAAGTGAAGGAGTGAGAGATTGGGGGATTGGTGACCACAGGAGTGAAAGATTGGGGTATTGGTGACCAGAGGAGTGAAAGATTGGGGGATTGGTGACCAGAGGAGTGAAAGATTCAGGGATTGGTGACCAGAGTAATGTAAGATTCGTGACCTGAGGAGTGAGAGATTGGGGGATTGTGAAAAGAGGAGAGTATGATTGGGGGTTTGGTGACAAAAGGAATGAGAGATTGGGGATTGGTGACCAGAGAAGTGAACGATTGGGTGATTGGTGACCATAGGAGAAAGAGATTGAGTTATCGGTGACCAGAGGAGTGAGAGATTGGTGGATTGGTGACCATAGAGGTGAAAGATTAGGGGATTGGTGACCAGAGGTGTGAAAGATTGTGGGATTGGTGAACAGAAGTCTGAAATTGGGGGATTACTAAACAGTGGAGTGAAAGATTGGGAGATTGGTGACCAGAGTAGTGAGAGATTGGGGGACTGAAGACCAGAAAATTGAGAGACTGGGGGATTGGTGAATTTACGAGTGAGGGCTCGGAGTATTGGTGACCATAGGAGTGACAGATTGTGAGATCAGTAAGTGAAGGAGTGAGAGATTGGGGGATTGGTGACCACTGGAGTGAAAGATTGGGGGATTGGTGACCAGAGGAGTGAAAGGTTGGGGGATTGGTGACCAGAGGAGTGAAAGATTCAGGGATTGGTGACCAGAGTAATGTAAGATTCGTGACCTGAGGAGTGAGAGATTGGGGGATTGGTGACCAGAGAGTTGTGAGATTGGTAGATTGGTGACCAAAGGAGTGAGAGATTGGGGGATTGTTGACCAGATGAATGAGAGATTGGGGTATTGGTGACCAGAGAAGTCAGAGATTGTGGGAATGGTGACCATAGGAGTGAAGGATTGGGGGATTAGTGACCAGAGGAGTGAGAGATTGAGGGGATTGTGAAAAGAGGAGAGTAAGATTGGGGGTTTGGTGACAAAAGGAATGAGAGATTGGGGATTGGTGACCAGAGAAGTGAACGATTGGGTGATTGGTGACCATAGGAGAAAGAGATTGAGTTATCGGTGACCAGAGGAGTGAGAGATTGGTGGATTGGTGACCATAGAGGTGAAAGATTAGGGGATTGGTTATCAGTGGTGTGAAAGATTGTGGGATTGGTGAACAGAAGTCTGAAATTGGGGGATTACTAAACAGTGGAGTGAAAGATTGGGAGATTGGTGACCAGAGTAGTGAGAGATTGGGGGACTGAAGACCAGAAAATTGAGAGACTGGGGGATTGGTGAATTTACGAGTGAGGGCTCGGAGTATTGGTGACCATAGGAGTGTGAGATTCTGAGATCAGTAAGTGAAGGAGTGAGAGATTGGGGGATTGGTGACCACAGGAGTGAAAGATTGGGGGATTGGTGACCAGAGGAGTGAAAGATTCAGGGATTGGTGTCCAGAGTAATGTACGATTCGTGACCTGAGGAGTGAGAGATTGGGGGATTGGTGACCAGAGAGTTGTGAGATTGGTAGATTGGTGACCAAAGGAGTGAGAGATTGGGGGATTGTTGACCAGATGAATGAGTGATTGATGGATTGGTGATCAGAGAAGTATGAGATTGGGCGATTGGTGACAAGAGGAATGAGAGATTGGGGGATTGGTGACCAGAGAAGTCAGAGATTGTGGGAATGGTGACCATAGGAGTGAAGGATTGGGGGATTAGTGACCAGAGGAGTGAGAGATTGAGGGGATTGTGAAAAGAGGAGAGTAAGATTGGGGGTTTGGTGACAAAAGGAATGAGAAATTGGGGATTGGTGACCAGAGAAGTGAACGATTGGGTGATTGGTGACCATAGGAGAAAGAGATTGAGTTATCGGTGACCAGAGGAGTGAGAGATTGGTGGATTGGTGACCATAGAGGTGAAAGATTAGGGGATTGGTTATCAGAGGTGTGAAAGATTGTGGGATTGGTGAACAGAAGTCTGAAATTGGGGGATTACTAAACAGTGGAGTGAAAGATTGGGAGATTGGTGACCAGAGGAGTGAGATTGGGGGACTGATGACCAGAAAAGTGAGAGAATGGGGGATTAGTGACCTTACGAGTGAGAGATTGGACGATTGGTGACCATAGGAGTGAGAGATTGTGAGATCAGTGACCAAAGGAGTGAGAGATTGGGGGATTGGTGACCATAGGAGTGAAAGATTGTGGGATTGGTCACCAGAGAGTCTGAAATTGGGGGATTGCTCACCAGTGGAGTGAAAGATTGGGAGATTGGTAACCAGAGGAGTGAGAGATTGGTGGACAGATGACCAGAAAAGTGAGAGATTGGGGGTTTGGTGAGCTTAACAGTGAGTGATTGGAGGATTGGTGACCAGAGGAGTGAAAGATCAGGGGATTGGTGACCAGAGGAATGTAAGATTGGTGACCTGAGGAGTGAGAGATTGGGGGATTGGTGACAAGAGAAGTGTGAGATTGGTAGATTGGTGACCAAAGGAGCGAGAGATTGGGGAATTGTTGAGCAGATGAATGAGATATTGGTGGATCGGTGACAGGATGTGTGAGATATAGGGGGATGGGTGACCAGAGGTGTGAGAGATTGAGGATTCAGTGACCAGAGGAAGAGAGATTGTGGGATTGGTGATAAGAGAAGGGTAAGATTGAGGGATAAGTTACCAGAGGAATGAGAGATTGCGGGATTGGTGATCAGAGAAGTGTGAGATTGGGGGATTCGTGATAAGAGGAATGAGAGATTGGGGGATTGGTGACCACAGAAGTGTGAGATTGTGGGAATGGTGAACAAAGAAGTAAAAGATTGGGGGATTAGTGACCAGCGAGTGAGAGATTGAGGGAATGGTGACCAGAGGAGTGTAAGATTAGGGGATTGTTGAAAGGAGAGAGAGATTAAGGTATCGGTGACCAGAGGAGTGAGAGATTGGGGGATTGGTGACCATAGGAGTGAAAGATTTGGGGATAGGTTACCGGAGGTGTAAAAGATTGGGGGATTGGTGACCAGAGAGTGTGAGATTGTGGGATCGGTGACTAGAGGAGTGAAAGATTGAGGGAACGGTGACCAGAGGAGTGAGAGTTTGAGGGATCGGTGACCAGAGGAGTCAGTGATTGGGGGATTGGTGACCATAGGAGTGAACGATTCGGGGATTAGTGACCATAGGAGAGAGAGATTGAGGTATCAGTGACCAGAGGAGTGAGAGATTGGGGGATTGGTGACCATAGGAGTGAAAGATTAGGGGATTGGATAGGGGATTGGGAGATTGGTGACCAGAGGAGTGAAAGATTGAGGGAACGGTGACCAGAGAAGTGTGAGTTTGAGGGATCGGTGAACAGAAGAGTCCGAGATTGGGGGATTGGTGACCATAGGAGAGAAAGTTTGGGGGATTAGTGACCAGAGGAGTGAAAGATTGTGGGATTGGTCACCAGAGTCTGAAATTGGGGGATTGCTCAACAGTGGAGTGTAAGATTGGGGGATTGGTGACCATAGGAGTGAAAGATTGGGGGATTGGTGACCAGAGGAAAGTAAGATTGGTGACCTGAGGAGTGAGAGATTGGAGGATTAGTGACCAGAGGAGTCAGAGATTGGGAGATTGGTGACCAGAGAAGTGTGAGATTGGTAGATTGGTGACCAGAGGAGTGAGAGATTGGGGGAATGGTGACAGAGGAATTAGATATTGGTGGATCGGTGACAGGAGGTGTGAGATATAGGGGGATGGGTGACCAGAGGTGTGAGAGATTGAGGATTCAGTGACCAGAGGAAGAGAGATTGTGGGATTGGTGATAAGAGAAGGGTGAGATTGAGGGATAAGTTACCAGAGGAATGAGAGATTGCGGGATTGGTGATCAGAGAAGTGTGAGATTGGGGGATTCGTGACAAGAGGAATGAGAGATTGGGGGATTGGTGACCACAGAAGTGTGAGTTTGTGGGAATGGTGACCAAAGAAGTAAAAGATTGGGGGATTAGTGACCAGCAAGTGAGAGATTGAGGGAATGGTGACCAGAGGAGGGTAAGGTTAGGGGATTGTTGAAAGTAGAGAGAGATTAAGGTATCGGTGACCAGAGGAGTGAGAGATTGGGGGATTGGTGACCATAGGAGTGAAAGATTTGGGGATAGGTTACCGCAGGTGTAAAAGATTGGGGGATTGGTGACCAGAGAGTGTGAGATTGTGGGATCGGTGACTAGAGGAGTGAAAGATTGAGGGAACGGTGACCAGAGGAGTGAGAGTTTGAGGGATCGGTGACCAGAGGAGTCAGTGATTGGGGGATTGGTGACCATAAGAGTGAACGATTCGGGGATTAGTGACCAGAGGAGTGAAAGATTGTGGGATTGGTGACCAGAGAAGTCTGAAATTGGGGGATTGCTGACCAGTGGAGTGAAAGATTGGGAGATTGGTGACCAGAGTAGTGAGAGATTGGGGGACTGAAGACCAGAAAATTGAGAGATTGGGGGATTGGTGAATTTACGAGTGAGGGATTGGAGGATTGGGGACCATAGGAGTGAAAGATTGGGGGTTTGGTGACCAGAGGAGTGAAAGATTCAGGGATTGGTGACCAGAGTAATGTAAGATTCGTGACCTGAGGAGTGAGAGATTGGGGGATTGTGAAAAGAGGAGAGTAAGATTGGGGGTTTGGTGACAAAAGGAATGAGAGATTGGGGATTGGTGACCAGAGAAGTGAACGATTGGGTGATTGGTGACCATAGGAGAAAGAGATTGAGTTATCGGTGACCAGAGGAGTGAGAGATTGGTAGATTGGTGACCAAAGGAGGGAGAGATTGGGGGAATGGTGACAGAGGAATGAGAGATTGTGGGAATGGTGACTATAGGAGTGTAAAATTGGGGGATTAGTGACCAGAAGATTGAGAGATTGCGGGAATCGTGAACAGAGGAGTGTAAGATTGGGGGATTGGTGACCATAGGAGAGAGAGATTGAGGAATCGCTGACCAGAGGAGTGAGTGATTGGGGGATTGGTGACCATAGGAGTGAAAGATTAGGGGATTGGTTACCAGAGGTGTGAAAGATTGGGAGATTGGTGACGATAGGAGTGAGAGATTGGGGGACTGATGACCGGAAGAGTAAGATATTGGGGGATTGGTGACCAGTGAGTATGAGCTTGTGGGATCGGTGACTAGAGGAGTGAAAGATTAAGGGAACGGTGACCAGAGGAGTGAGAGATTGAGGGATAAGTTACCAGAGGAATTTGAGACTGTGGGATTGGTATCCACAGGAAAGAAAGATTGTGGGATTGGTGATCAGAGAAGGGTGAGATTGGGGGATAGGTGCCCAGAGGAATGAGAGTTTGTGGGATTGTTGATCAGAGAAGTGTGAGATTGGGGATTGGTGACAAGAGGAATGTGGGATTGGTGACCAGAGAAGTCTGACATTGGGGGATTGCTGACCAGTGGAGTGAAAGATTGGGAGATTGGTGACCAGAGTAGTGAGAGATTGGGGGACTGAAGACCAGAAAATTGAGAGATTGGGGGATTGGTGAATTTACGAGTGTGGGATTGGAGGATTGGTGACCATAGGAGTGAGAGATTGTGAGATCAGTGACTGAAGGAGTTGGAGATTGGGGGATTGGTGACTATAGGAGTGAAAGATTGAGGGTTTGGTGACCAGAGGAGTGAAAGATTGAGGGATTGGTGACCAGAGTAATGTAAGATTCGTGACCTGAGGAGTGAGTGATTGGGGGATTGGTGACCAGAGAGTTGTGAGATTGGTAGATTGGTGACCAAAGGAGTGAGAGATTGGAGGATTGTTGACCAGATGAATGCGAGATTGATGGATTAGTGATGAGAGAAGCGTGAGATTGGGGGAATGGTGACCAGAGGAATGAGAGATTGGGAGAATGATGACCAGCAGAGTGAGAGATTGAGGAATAAGTGACCAGAGGAATGTGAGACTGTGGGATTGGTGGCCACAGGAAAGAGATTGTGGGATTGGTGATCAGAGAAGGGTGAGATTGGGGGATAGGTGCCAGAGCAGTCAGATTTTGAGGGATAGGTGATCAGAAAAGTGTGAGATTGGGGGAATGGTGACCAGAGGAATGAGAGATTGGGAGATTGATGACAAGCAGAGTGAGAAATTCAGGAATCAGTGACCAGAGGAATGTCAGACTGTGGGATTGGTGACCACAGGAAAGACAGATTATGGGATTGGTGATCAGAGAAGGGTGAGATTGGTGGACAGGAGCGCAGAGGAATGAGAGATTGAGGGATTGGTTATCAGAGAAGTGTGAGATTGGGGGATTGGTGACCAGTGAGTATGAGCTTGTGGGATCGGTGACTAGAGGAGTGAAATATTAAGGGAACGGTGACCAGAGGAGTGAGAGATTGAGGGATAAGTTACCAGAGGAATTTGAGACTGTGGGATTGCTATCCACAGGAAAGAGAGATTGTGGGATTGGTGATCAGAGAAGGGTGAGATTGGGGGATAGGTGCCCAGAGGAATGAGAGTTTGTGGGATTGTTGGTCAGAGAAGTGTGAGATTGGGGATTGGTGACAAGAGGAATGAGAGATTGGGGGATTGGTGACCAGAGAAGTGAAAGATAGGGGGAATGGTGACCAGAGGAGTGTAAGATTGGGGGATTGGTGACCATAGGAGTGAGAGATTGGGGAATTGGTGACCATAGGAGTGAAAGCTTAGGGGATTGGTTACCAGAGGTGTGAATGATTGCGAGATTGGTGACAAGAGGAGTGAGAGATTGGGGGACAGATGACCAGAAGTGTAAGAGATTGGGGGATTGGTGACCAGAGAGTGTGAGATTGGGGGATCGTTGACTAGAGGAGTGAAAGATTGAGGGAACGGTGACCAGAGGAGTGACAGTTTGAGGGATCGGTGACCAGATGAGTCAGAGTTTGGGGAATTGGTGATCATAGGATAGAAAGATTGGGGGACAAGTGACCAGAGAGTCTGAAATTGGGGGATTGCTAACCAGCGGAGTGACAGATTGGGGGACAGATGACCAGAAAAGTGAGAGATTGGGGGATTGGTGAATTTACGAGTGAGAGATTGCAGGATTGGTGACCATAGCAGTGAGAGATTGTGAGATCAGTGACCAAAGGAGTGAGAGATTGGGGGATTGGTGACCAGAGGAGTGAAAGATTGAGGGAACGGTGACCAGAGGAGTGAGAGATTGGGGGAATGGTGACAGAGGAATGAGATATTGGGGGATCGGTGACATGAGGTGCAAGATATAGGGGGATCGGAGAGCAGAGGTGTGAGATTTAGGATTCAGTGACCAGAGGAAGGGAGATTGTGGGATTGGTGATCAGAGAAGGGTGAGATTGAGGGATAAGTTACCAGAGGACTGTGACACTGTGGGATTGGTAAAACAGGAAAGAGAGAATGTGGGATTGGTGATCAGAGAAGGATGAGATTGGGGGATAGGTGCCCAGAGGAATGAGAGTTTGTGGGATTGTTGATCAGAAAGTGTGAGATTGGGGGATTGGTGACAAGAGGAATGATAGATTGGGGGATTGGTGACCAGAGAAGTGAAAGATAGGGGGAATGGTGACCAGAGGAGTGTAAGATTGGGGGATTGGTGACCATAGGAGAGAGAGATTGAGGAATTGGTGACCAGAGGAGTGCGAGATTGGGGGATTGGTGACCATAGGAGTGAAAGCTGAGGGGATTGGTTACCAGAGGAGTGAGAGATTGGGGGACAGATGACCAGAAAAGTGAGAGATTGGGGGATTGGTGAATTTACAAGTGAGAGATTGGAGGATTGGTGATCATAGGAGTGAGAGATTGTGAGATCAGTGACCAAAGGAGTGAGAGTTTCGGGGATTGGTGACCATAGGAGTGAAAGATTGGGGGACAGATGACCAGAGGAGTGAAAGATTGGGGGATTGGTGACCAGAGGAATGTAAGATTCGTGACATGAGGAGTGAGAGATTGGGGGATTGGTGACCCGAGGAGTGAAGGATTGAGGGAATGGTGACCAGAGGAGTGAGAGTTTGAGGGATCGGTGACCAGAGGAGTGAGAGTTTGAGGGATCGGTGACCAGAGGAGTCAGTGATTGGGGGATTGGTGACCATAGGAGTGAAACATTCGGGATTAGTGACCAGAGGAGAGAAAGATAGTGGGATTGGTGAGCAGAGAAGTCTGACATTGGGGGACTGAAGACCAGAAATGAGAGAGATTGGGGGATTGGTGACCATAGGAGTGAAGGATTGGGGAATTGGTGACCAGAGGAGTGAAAGATTGGGGGATCGGTGACCAGATGCGTCAGAGTTTGGGGGATTGGTGATCATAGGATAGAAAGATTGGGGGATTGGTGACCAGACAGTCTGAAATTGGGGTATTGCTAACCAGTGGAGTGAAAGATTGGGAGATTGGTGACCAGCGGAGTGAGAGATTGGGGGACTGAAGACCAGAAATGAGAGAGATTGGGGGATTGGTGAATTTACGAGTGAGAGATTGCAGGATTGGTGACCATAGGAGTGAAAGATTGGGGGATTGGTGACCAGAGGAGTGAAGGATTGGCGGATTGGTGACCAGAGGAGTAAAAGATTGAGGGAACGGTGACCAGAGGAGTGAGAGTTTGAGGGATCGGTGACCAGAGGAGTCAGTGATTGGGGGATTGGTGACTATAGGAGTGAAAAATTCGGGGATTAGTGACCAGAGGAGTGAAAGATTGTGGGATTGGTGACCAGAGAAGTCTGACATTGGGGGATTGCTGACCAGAGTAGTGAGAGATTGGGGGACTGAAGACCAGAAATGAGAGAGAATGGGGGATTGGTGACCAGAGGAGTGAAAGATTGAGGGAACGGTGACCAGAGGAGTGAGAGTTTGAGGGATTCGTGATCAGAGGTGTCAGTGATTGGGGGATTGGTGACCAGAGAGTGTGAGATTGGGGGATCGGTGACTAGATGAGTGAAAGATTGAGGGAACGGTGACCAGAGGAGTGAGAGTTTGAGGGATCGGTGACTAGATGAGTCAGAGTTTGGGGAATTGGTGATCATAGGAGAGAAAGATTGTGGATTGGTGACCAGAGAGTCTGAAATTGGGGGGATTGCTAACCAGTGGAGTGAAAGATTGGGAGATTGGTGACCAGCAGAGTGAGAGATTGGGGGACAGATGACCAGAAAAGTGAGAGATTGGGGGGTTGGTGACCATAGGAGTGAAGGATTGGGGGAATTAGTGACCAGAGAAGTGAAAGTTTGGGGGATTGGTGACCAGACAAATGTAAGATTCGTGACATGAGGTGTGAGAGATTGGGGGATCGGTGACTAGATGAGTCAGAGTTTGGGGAATTGGTGATCACAGGAGAGAAAGATTGGGGATTGGTGACCAGAGAGTCTGAAATTGGGGCGATTGCTAACCAGTGGAGTGAAAGATTGGGAAATTGGTGACCAGAGTAGTGAGAGATTGGGGGACTGAAGACCAGAAATGAGAGAGATTGGGGGATTGGTGACCATAGGAGTGAAGGATTGGGGAATTGGTGACCAGAGGAGTGAAAGATTGGGGGATCGGTGACCAGATGCGTCAGAGTTTAGGGGATTGGTGATCATAGGATAGAAAGATTGGGGGATTGGTGACCAGACAGTCTGAAATTGGGGTATTGCTAACCAGTGGAGTGAAAGATTGGGAGATTGGTGACCAGCGGAGTGAGAGATTGGGGGACAGATGACCAGAAATGTGAGAGATTGGGGGATTGGTGAATTTACGAGTGAGAGATTGCAGGATTGGTGACCATAGCAGTGAGAGATTGTGAGATCAGTGACCAAAGGAGTGAGAGATTGGGGGATTGGTGACCATGGGAGTGAAAGATTAGGGGATTGGTTACCAGAGGAGTGAAAGATTGGGAGATTGGTGACAAGAGGAGTGAGAGATTGGGGGACTGATGACCGGAAGAGTAAGAGATTGGGGGATTGGTGACCAGAGAGTATGAGCTTGTGGGATCGGTGACTAGAGGAGTGAAAGATTGAGGAAACGGTGACCAGAGGAGTGAGAGATTGAGGGATAAGTTACCAGAGGAATGTGAGACTGTGGGATTGGTAAACACAGGAAAGAGAGATTGTGGGATTGGTGATCAGAGAAGGGTGAGATTGGGGGATAGGTGTCCAGAGGAATGAGAGTTTGTGGGATTGTTGATCAGAGAAGTGTGAGATTGGGGGATTGGTGACCAGAGAAGTGAAAGATAGGGGGAATGGTGACCAGAGGAGTGTAAGATTGCGGGATTGGTGACCATAGGAGAGAGAGATTGAGGAATCGGTTACCAGAGGACTGAGAGATTGGGGGATTGGTGACCATAGGAGTGAAAGCTTAGGAAATTGGTTACCAGAGGTGTGAAAGATTGGGAGATTGTTGACCAGAGGTGTGAGAGATTGGGGGACAGATGACCAGAAAAGTGAGAGATTGGGGGATTGGTGAATTTACGAGTGAGAGATTGGAAGATTGGTGACCATAGCAGTGAGAGATTGTGAGATCAGTGACGGAGTGAGAGATTGGGGGATTGGTGACCATGGGAGTGAAAGATTGGGGGATTGGTGACCAGAGGAGTGAAAGATTGGGGGATTGGTGACCAGAGGAATGTAAGATTCTTGACATGAGGAGTGAGAGATTGTGGGATTGGTGACCAGAGAAGTCTTAAAATGGGGGATTGCTGTCCAGTGGAGTGAAAGATTGGGAAATTGGTGACCAGAGTAGTGAGAGATTGGGGGACTGAAGACCAGAAATGAGAGAGATTGGGGGATTGGTGAATTTACGAGTGAGAGATTGGAGGATTGGTGACCATAGGAGTGAAAGATTGGGGGATTGGTGACCAGAGGAGTAAAAGATTGAGGGAACGGTGACCAGAGGAGTGAGAGTTTGAGGGATCGGTGACCAGAGGAGTCAGTGATTGGGGGATTGGTGACTATAGGAGTGAAAAATTCGGGGATTAGTGACCAGAGGAGTGAAAGATTGTGGGATTGGTGACCAGAGAAGTCTGACATTGGGGGATTGCTGACCAGAGTAGTGAGAGATTGGGGGACTGAAGACCAGAAATGAGAGAGAATGGGGGATTGGTGACCAGAGGAGTGAAAGATTGAGGGAACGGTGACCAGAGGAGTGAGAGTTTGAGGGATTCGTGATCAGAGGTGTCAGTGATTGGGGATTGGTGACCAGAGAGTGTGAGATTGGGGGATCGGTGACCAGAGGAATGTAAGATTCGTGACCTGAGGAGTGAGAGATTGTGGGATTAGTGACCAGAGAGTCTGAAATTGGCGGATTGCTAACCAGTGGAGTGAAAGATTGGGAGATTGGTGACCAGGGAAGTGAGAGATTGAGGGATTGGTGACTAGCGGAGTGAATGATTGAGGGAATGTTGACCAGAGGAGTGAGAGTTTGAGGGATCGGTGACCAGAGGAGTCAGTGATTGGGGGATTGGTGACCATAGGAGTGAAAGCTTTGGGGATTAGTGACCAGAGGAGTAATGGATTGGGGGATCGGTTAGCATAGGAGTGAGAGATTGAGGGATCAGTGACCAGAGGAGTGTGAGATTCGGGGATTGGTGACCATAGGAGTGAAAGATTGGGGGATTGGTGACCAGAGGTGTTAAAGGTTGGGGGATTGGTGACCAGAGGAGTGTAAGATTGGGGGATTGGTGAGCAGAGATGTGTGCGTTTGGGGGATTCATGACCAGAGGAGTGAAAGATTGGGAGATTGGTGACCAGAGGAGTGTGTTATTGGGGGATTGGTGACCAGAGGAGTGAGAGATTGAGGGATCGGTGACAAGAGGAATGAGAGATTCAGAATCGGTGATCAAAGGAGTGAGAGATTGGGGGATCAATGACCAGAGGAGTGAGAGATTGGGGGAACAGTGACCAGAGGAGTGAGAGATTGGGGGGATCAGTGACCAGGGGAGTGAGAGATTGGGGGATCAGTGACCAGAGGAGTGAGAGATTGGGGGATTGCTGAGCTGAGGAATGAGAGATTGTGGGATTGGTGACCAGAGGAAAGAGAGATTGTGGGATTGGTGATCCGAGAAGTGTGAGTTTGGGAGATTGGGGGATCGCTGACCCGAGGAGTGGGATATTGGTGAATCGGTGACCAGAGGAATGAGAGATTTTGGGATTGGTGAGCTGAGGAATGAGAGATTGTGGGTTTGGTGACCAGAAGAAAGAGAGATTGTGGGATTGGTGATCCGAGAAGTGTGAGTTTGGGGGATAGGTGACCAGAGGAGTTAGAGATTGGCAGATCAGTGATGAGAGGAGTGAGATATTGGGGAATCAGTGATCAGAGGAATGAGACATTGGGAGATCAGTAATTAGAGGAGTGAGAGATTGACGGATCGGTGAAGAGAGGAATGAGAGATTAGGGTATCGGTGACCAGGGAAATGAGAGATTGGGAGACCGGGGAACAGAGAAGTGAGATATTGGTGGATCGGTGACCTGAGGCGTGGGATATTGGCGGATCGATGACCAGAGGAGTGAGAGATTGAGGGATCAGTGACAAGAGGAATGACAGATTGGTGGATCAGAGACCTGAGGAATGAGAGATTGAGGAATCGGTGACCAGAGGACTGAGAATTAGGGGATTGGTGACCAGATGAGTAAAAGATTGGGGGATTGGTGACCATAGGCATGAAAGATTGGGCAAATAGTGACCAGAGGAGTTAGGGATTCAGGGACTGGTGACCATAGGAGTGAGAGATTGGGGCATTGGTGACCATGGTGTGAGAGATTGGGGGTCTGATGACCAGAGGAGTGAGAGATTGAGGGATCGGTGACCAGTGGAATGAGAGATTGGGGGATTGGTGACCAGAGGAATTAAATATTGAGGGATTGGTGATCAGAGAAGTGTGAGAGTGGGGGACTGGTGATCAGGGGAAAGAGAGATTGGGGGATTGGTGACCAGAGGTGTGAGAGATTGGGGGATCGGTGACCCGAGGAGTGGGATATTGGCGGATCGGTGTCAGAGGAGTGAGAGATTGGGGGATCGCTGACCCGAGGAGTGGGATATTGGCGGATCGGTGACCAGAGGAATGAGAGATTTTGGGATTGGTGACCAGAAGAAAGAGAGATTGTGGGATTGGTGATCCGAGAAGTGTGAGTTTGGGGGATAGGTGACCAGAGGAATGAGAGATTGAGGGACTTGTGATCAGAGAAGTGTGAGATTGGGGGATTGGTGACAAGAGGAGTGAAAGACTGGGGGACTGATGACCAGAAGAGTAAGTGATTGGGGGATTGGTGACCATAGAGTGTGAGATTGCGGGATCGGTGACAAGAGTAGTGAAAGATTGGGGGATTAGTGACCAGAGGAGTGAAAGATTGCGAGATTGGTTTACCAGAGGAGTGAAAGTTTGGGGGACTGATGACCAGAAGAGTAAGAGATTGGGGGATTGTTGACCATAGGAATGAAAGATTGAGCGAATAGTGACCAGAGGAGTTAGGGATTCAGGGACTGGTGATCATAGGAGTGAGAGATTGGGGCATTGGTGACCATGGAGTGAGAGATTGAGGGACTAATGAGCAGAAGAGTAAGAGATTGGGGGATTGGTGACCAGAGAGTGTGAGATTGGGTGATCTGTGACCATAGGAGTGAGAGATTGGGGGATTGGTGACCAGACGTGTAAAACATTGGGGGATTGGTGACCAGAGGAGTGTAAGATTGGGGGATTGGTGACCAGAGAAGTGTGTGTTTGGGGATTTCGTGACCAGAGGAGTGAAAGATTGGGAGATTGGTGACCAGAGGAGTGAGAGATTGAGGGATCGGTGACCAGAGGAATGAGAGATTCAGGGATCGGTGACCAGAGGAATTAAATATTGAGGGATTGGTGATCAGAGAAGTGTGAGAGTGGAGGACTGGTGATCAGGGGAAAGAGAGATTGGGGAGTTGGTGACCAGAGGTGTGAGAGATTGGGGGATCGGTGACCCGAGGAGTGGGATATTGGCAGATCGGTGACAGAGGAGTGAGAGATTGGGGGATCGCTGACCCGAGGAGTGGGATATTGGCGGATCGGTGACCAGAGGGATGAGAGATTTTGGGATTGGTTAGCTGAGGAATGAGAGATTGTGGGATTGGTGACCAGAAGAAAGAGAGATTGTGGGATTGGTGATCCGAGAAGTGTGAGTTTGGGGGATAGGTGACAAGAGGAGTGAAAGACTGGGGGACTGATGACCAGAAGAGTAAATGATTGGGGGATTGGTGACCAGAGAAGTGTGTGTTTGGGGATTTCGTGACCAGAGGAGTGAAATATTGGGAGATTGGTGACCACAGGAGTGAGTGATTGGGGGATTGGTGACCAGACGAGTGAGAGATTGAGGGATCGGTGACCAGAGGAATGAGAGATTCAGGGATCGGTGATCAGAGGAGTGTGAGATAGGGGGATTGGTGACCCAAGCAGTGAGAGATTGGGGGTCTGATGACCAGAGAAGTGAGAGATTGAGGGATCGGTGACCAGAGGAATTAGAGATTGGGGGATTCGTGACCAGAGGAATTAAATATTGAGGGATTGGTGATCAGAGAAGTGTGAGAGTGGGGGACTGGTGATCAGGGGAAAGAGAGATTGGGGGGTTGGTGACCAGAGGAGTGGGATATTGGCGGATCGGTGACAGAGGAGTGAGAGATTGGGGGATCGCTGACCCGAGGAGTGGGATATTGGCGGATCGGTGACCAGAGGAATGAGAGATTTTGGGATTGGTGAGCTGAGGAATGAGAGATTGTGGGATTGGTGACCAGAAGAAAGAGAGATTGTGGGATTGGTGATCCGAGAAGTGTGAGATTGGGGGATTGGTGACAAGAGGAGTGAAAGACTGGGGGACTGATGACCAGAAGAGTAAGGGATTGGGAGATTGGGGGTTTGGTGACCGTAGATTGTGAGATTGCGGGATCGGTGACTAGAGGAGTGAAAGATTGGGGGATTGGTGAACAGAGGAGTTAGAGATTGGCAGATCAGTGACGAGAGGAGTGAGATATTGGGGGATCAGTGATCAGAGGAATGAGACATTGGGAGATCAGTAATCAGAGGAGTGAGAGATTGACGGATCGGTGAAGAGAGGAATGAGAGATTAGGGTATCGGTGACCAGGGAAATGAGAGATTGGGAGACCGGGGACCAGAGAAGTGAGATATTGGTGGATCAGTGATCTGAGGAGTGGGATATTGGCGGATCGATGACCAGAGGAGTGAGAGATTGAGGGATCAGTGACAAGAAGAATGACAGATTGGTGGATCAGAGACCTGAGGAATGAGAGATTGTGGGATAGGTGACCAGAGGAATGACAGATTGAGGGACTTATGATCAGAGAAGTGTGAGATTGGGGGATTGGTGACCAGTGGAATGAGAGATTGGGGGATTGGTGACCAGAGAAATGAGAGATTGGGGGGCAGATGACAAGAGACGTGAGAGATTGAGGGAATGGTGACCATAGCAGTGAGAGATTGGGGGATTGGTGACCATGGTGTGAGAGATTGGGGGACTGATGAGCAGAAGAGTAAGAGATTGGGGGATTGGTGACCAGAGAGTGTGAGATTGGGTGATCTGTGACCATAGGAGTGAGAGATTGAGGGATCGGTGACCAGAGGAGTGTGCGATTGGGAGATTGGTGACCATAGGAGTGAAAGATTGGGGGATTGGTGACCAGACGTGTAAAACATTGGGGGATTGGTGACCAGAGGAGTGAATGATTGGGGGATTGGTGACCAGAGGAGTGAGGGATTCGAGGATTGGTGACCAGAGGAGTGAGAGATTGAGGGATCCGTGACCAGAGGAATGAGAGATTGGTGGATCAGAGACCTGAGGAATGAGAGATTGTGGGATAGGTGACCAGAGGAATGACAGATTGAGGGACTTGTGATCAGAGAAGTGTGAGATTGGGGGATTGGTGACCAGAGGAGTGAGAGATTGGGGGACTGAGGACCAGCCGAGTGAGAGATTGGGAGATTGGTGACCAGAGGAATGAGAGATTGGGGGGCAGATGACAAGAGTCGTGAGAGATTGAGGGAATGGTGACCATAGGAGTGAAAGATTGGGGGATTGGTCACCATGGAGTGAGAGATTGAGGAATCGGTGACAAGAGGACTGAGATATTAGGGGATTGGTGACCAGAGGTGTGAAAGATTGGGGGAATGGTGACCAGAGGAGTGAGGGATTTGAGGATTGGTGACCAGAGGAGTGAGAGATTGAGGGACCCGTGACCAGAGGAATGAGAGATTGGTGGATCAGAGACCTGAGGAATGAGAGATTGTGGGATAGGTGACCAGAGGAATGACAGATTGAGGGACTTGTGATCAGAGAAGTGTGAGATTGGGGAATTGGTGACCAGAGGAGTGAGAGATTGGGGGACTGAGGACCAGCTGAGTGAGAGATTGGGGGACTGAGGACCAGCTGAGTGAGAGATTGGGAGATTGGTGACCAGAGGAGTGAGAGATAGGGGGATTGATGATCAGGGAAGTGTGAGATTGGGGGATTGGTGACCAGAGGATTCAGACATTGAGGGATTGGTGATCAGAGAAGAGTGAGATTGGGGAATTAGTGACCAGAGGAATGAGAGATTGGGGGACAGATGACAAGAGACGTGGGAGATTGAGGGAATGGTGACCATAGGAGTGAAGGATTGGCCGATTAGTGACCAGAGGACTGAGAGATTAGGGGATTGGTGACCAGAGGTGTGAAAGATTGGGGGATTGGTGACCAGAGGAGCGAGAGATTGGGGGACTGGTGACCAGAGGAGTTTGAGATTGTGGGATTGGTGACCAGATTGGGGGACTGGTGACCAGAGGAATGAGTGATTCTGGGATTGGTGACCAAAGAAGTGAGTGATCGATGACCAGACCAGTGAGATATTGGGGATCGGTGACCAGTGGAGTGAGAGATTTGGTGACTGCTGACCCGTGGAGTCAGAGTTTCGGGGATCGTTGAGCAGCAGAGTGAGAGATTTCGGGACTGCTGACTCGTGGAGTCTGAGATTGAGGGATCAATGACCAGAGGAGTGAGAGATTGGGGGTTTGGTGACCAGAGGATTGAGAGATTGGGGGACTGCGGACCAGAGCAATGAGAGATTGGGGGATTGTTGACGAGAGGAGTGGGAGATTGGGAGATTGGTAACCAGACAGTGTAGAATTGCTGTTTTGGTGACTAGCGGAGTGTGAGATTTGATGATTGGTGATCAGAGGAGTGTGTGATTGGTGGATTAGTGGTTAGGGAAAGGTGAGATTAGTTGATTGGTGATTTTTGCCGTTGTCATTTAATGGCAGCAGTCAATAGGGAAGAGGCAATTCCCCAAGATGCTACCACCAGTTTGCCACACACAACATAGTGGCATCATACTTCATTTTCAAAATTCGATTTCCCAGAAATCATCATGATAATCACATGAGTTATTGGATCAATTTTTTTTTTCATTGATAAGATGCACAACTAATAGGAAAATTATAACTGTTTTTATTTAATTAATGTGTCAGGTTGCAAATGGTGAATTAATACTGCTTGCAGCAGCTTTGGGCAAGCGAATTGATTCAGGCTCTAGTCTTCACTCCGACCACTATTTAGCAAATGTGGACATTGTACAACTATAATATTTTGGTCGCAATGATCATGTGCCCTTCCTCACCACAGATAATAATCTCTTTCCACTTGATTGAGGTTTTCTGACCAGGCAGCACCTGCAGAAAGACAGCTTAATCCCCTTTCCCTAGTGACTTGCTGTTTGTTGCCCAAATCATATTCTAAACAAACCTGCTAAATCCTATTCCTAGTCCCACTTCCACTCTGACCTTCGCTTGAGGTATCTTGTAGCCTTCCAAACTTAGCATCAAATTCAGCTATTTCAGGTAACCTAGTTTCTCTGTATCAGAATGAGGCAGCCCTGCTGCAGATGATCCATTGACTGAGAGCTCAGTTTTCCCCTCTACAATTATATTGCCTCATTTACTGTGCACTTGTTAAACCCCTGGCCTGCATTTCACCATTCTCACTTGTTCCTTTGCTTTTTCATTCTATTTTTTAAATGCTTTATTTAACCAATCAGCCAAGTGGCTTCATCTGCAGCTTTTTACTCACATCAATCTTGGCATCGCCTGGCCAGAGATATTCCCTGTCCTCCTCCACCCAAAAACTAACTTCTTTTCCCACTTCCACATTTCTGGCAAAGGTTATTGAATCTGAAAGGTTAGTTATTTCTCGTTTCACAAATGCTGCCTTACCTACTGAACGCTTTCTGCATATTTTATTTTTATTTCAGGCTTCCAACATCTGTAGCATTTTTTTT
This sequence comes from Hypanus sabinus, assembly GCF_030144855.1. Taxonomy (NCBI): domain Eukaryota; kingdom Metazoa; phylum Chordata; class Chondrichthyes; order Myliobatiformes; family Dasyatidae; genus Hypanus; species Hypanus sabinus. The sequence goes on from NC_082711.1 coordinate 135,041,175, forward strand.
GAATCTCAGCCCAACTTGTTCAGTTGGATGGACATTCCTATATCTTCTCTGCTGAACAGGCAAGAAATGGAAGGCCAAGGACGCAGAGGAGATGGCTGAGTCACGCCTGGTAGGGAGAGTGGCACCTGGTCAGGTGGGGCTGGGCAGATTCCTTTCAACCCGCTTTGTCCAGGGCAAGCATATCCTTAGGTGTATCTCAGCGTCAGAACCAAAGCTAGTGAATCAATTGCAATGCCTTCTCTTCCTACTCTGATACTGTTACAAATAAAATCTCCTGAGAATGTATCCTTGTTCCCTAGCTATTATTTACCATTAACATGCTCTCCTCTGATTATAAAGTTCAGCATTCAGTCAATTTTGTGGAATATTTTTCTGCATGTTCCAAACCACTTGGGGTGCCATAGTAGTGTAGCAGTCTATTACAGCTCGGAGTGCCAAAGTTTGGGGTGCAATTCTGACGTCCTCTCTAAGAAGTTTGTATGTCCTTCCCTTGAGCATGTGGGTTTCCTCCGAGTGCTCCTGTTTCTTTCCATGGTCCAAAGACATACCAGTTAGTAGGTTAATTGGTCATTGTAAATTGTCCTGTGATTCGGCTAGGGCAGATGGGGCTCGTTAGCCATGGTTGGCATCTCAGCTAGGAGAAGGAAAGCTCTGATCTCAAATCTCCACTGCCTTGCTGCTATACCCACTCATGGGGGAGGCCTCAGGAACAAACCCTGAGGGGAAAATCCAGAGCTGGAATCCCTAAGGCAGTTCTACACTGTTCAATGCTGACTGGCAACTCCTGCGATGCGGTCTCTGCCATTCCTTTGGGTTCATCAGATGCGTGGAGAGGGGGAGCTTGCTACATTGGCATCAGCTTGCTGTGCATAACGTACTACCCTGGCTTGCTTATCTAGACAGCTAGAACTCAACATCCATGATTGATCCTGACCAATGGAGGTCTCATTCAATTAAACTAGGGTTAAGTGGTTGGGTTGCTGGCTGGTGTGGCTCGTTAGACCAGAGCAACCTATTCCGCACTGTATCTGTAAATATATGTTTGCAGATTTTGATTCTAAAACTCCAAACGTTATTGATCTTGCATTTCTTCTTCACTGAGTATTGTCCAGTGCCCATCATTGTCCATTGGATACCTAGGGCTGTGGATAAAATGTGAGGATATGGAGTTAGGTCACAGATTAGCCATAATTTTACTTAATGGTGAAACAACCTCAAGGCTACTCTTTTCTCTTTGTAATTAGGTTCTTAATTCCCTTGTTCCTAATTCTACTTTTACAGCATTTATATCTGTTCCGCTCTCAGGACAAGAGAAATAAAAGCAGAATTAGAGAGTCTGAGCCCTTGTGCCTGTTCCACAATTCAATGATCATAGCTGAACTTTTATCTGGGCACAACTTTCCAGCACTAATGCAATTTCCATTTGTCTACATTATAATCCATTAACTACTATTTTGTGCATTTCATTTTTATTTGTTGAGAAGAAAGCAGGAGTGGAAGTAGCAAAACTTCGTAAGTGTAAATACATTGTTGTTTCCATTCAATCTTCACTGAGATAACCACTAGATCCTAGATCACCATCTTTTTTGCACAGTAAAGTATCATTTGCCCCCATCTTCTTGAGCTATCTGTGAATATTATTCATCAGCTGTACTCTGTTAACAAGAGTTAGGGCCTAACCTGTTCTAAGTTGACTGCTCATTGGATCATTGTTGCCAATGGCAATCTCCTTGGTAACAGTAAGTGATACCACCACCATGGTGTCAATGCAGCTGCTGAGACAATGGGAATGCTGAATGGGAGATTTGAATTGAGGAAGGGTCAGCATTCTACCTTCTAAAGGCAGACATAAAGGCAGGGTTGTTTTCTGAGCTGCAGACTACAAATTCATTGTAGTACTGAATAACTACGGTATACTAATGAATATTGGATTCAGTGGCAAACTGGGATTAGAAACTGCCACTAAAATGAGATATGAATCATTTTTAAGTACTTACTTGTTAAAAACACTTTGGATGTCCTTGAAGTTTTCAATCTGTGTGGTAAAAGAATTCCAATAATATTGTTAGGTAGATTAGGACATTGGAGAAGAGAAGTAATTTATTTCTACGTTAAGGTGATGCATGAGTTGGAGGGGTATTCACCTGTTAGCTATGCCACTCTAGGTGAGGTTATTAGGATAATAACTAAAATCACATGTCTAGAGCACATTTCACAATTTACACTCAGTGGAACACTGTCTGAATTCTAATCACTATTGTAAAGTAGGATTTGCAATGACAAACTTGCATACTGTAAGCTCACAAAAACAGCATTGTGATATGAACAAATGGTCTGTTTCTGTGATGACATTGAGGGAAAATAATAGCCAGCACTCTAGGCATAACCCTCCTTCCTTTCATTAAAATAGTGCCATTGTATGCCTTAAGTCTGTCAAAGAAATAGACAGGGCCTCAATTTAACTTCATCGGAATGACAACACTTCCAACATGGCAGCTCTTTCTTAATACTCCAATGAGGTCTCAGTTTGTTCTTGAACACAAACTTCAGAGATATCAGCTGAACATCAACTGACATTTCATCCAGTATGCTTTGATTCAAAAATTGAATTCTTTTCATCCGTTACTTGTGAAATACATTCTCTTCTGAATAGCCCCCTCCCTACTACACCAAATTTAAGTTAGAATTTATTGCCATCTGACTGTACGCATATACAACGAAATGAAACTACAATCCTCCTAACCACAGTGCCCCCCCCATAGGCTCATAAACCAAAATTTTATACTAGAAATTAATAAAATATAATTCAAAATGCATGTAGCAAAATACAGCATAGACAAACAGTAAACGGTACTTGACAATAAGTACTCCTGTTTGAGTACTGTTGGGGGGGGGGGAGACAGCCTACCTGGGGGAAGCAACAGTGGCCATGCCTCTGGCACAGAGTCTGGCCCTGTGGCTCAGAAGGGTAGGGAAAGGAAGAGGAAGACAGCAGTGATAGGGGACTCTATAGTTAGGGGTCAGACAAGTGATTCTGTGGACGCAGAAAAGAAACGCAGATGGTAATTTGCCCCTCAGGTGCCAGGGTCTGGGATGTTTCTGATCACATCCACAATATACTGAAGTGGGAAGGAGAACACCCAGAGGTCGTGGTACATATTGGTAGCAATGACATAGGTAGGAAAAGGGAGGAGGTCCTGAAAGCAGACTACAGGGAATTAGGAAGGAATTTGAGAAACAGGACCGCAAAGGTAGTAATCTCAGGATTACTGCCTGTGCCACATGACAGAGAGTATAGGAATAGAATGAGGTGGAGGATAAATGCGTGGCTGAGAGATTGGAGCAGGGGGCAGGGATTCAAATTCCTGGATCATTGGGACCTCTTCTGGGGGCAGGTGTGACACGCACAAAAAGGACGGGTTGCACTTGAATCCGAAGGGGAACAATATCCTGGCAGGAAGGTTTGCTAAGGCTACTGGAGAGAGTTTAAACCTGAATTGCTGGGGGGTGGGAACGAAATTGAAGTGATGGAGAAAAGGGAGGTTGACTCAGAAATAGAGAAAGCTTGGAGACAGTGCGAAAGGGACGATAGGCGAGCGATAGAGAAGGGACGCACTCAGACAGATGGTTTGAGATGTGTCTATTTTAATGCAAGGAGTATTGTGAACAAAGCGGATGAGCTTAGAGCGTGGATCAGCACTTGGAGCCATTACAGGGACTTGGATGGCTCAGGGGCAGGAATGGCCAGGCTTTAAATATTTCAGAAAGGACAGGGAGGGAGGCAGAAGAAGTGGGGACATGGCGCTGTTGATCAGAGATAGTGTCAAGGCTGCAGAAAAGTAGAAAGTAGAAAGTCATGGAGGGGTTGTCTACGGAGTCTCTGTGGGTGGGAGTTAGGAACAGGAAGGGGGTCAATAACTCTACTGGGTGTTTTTTATAGACCACCCAGTAGTAACAGGGACATCGAGGACTAGATAAGGAGACAGATTCTGGGGAGGAGTAATAATAACAGGGTTGTTGTGGTGGAAGATTTTAATTTCCCAAATATTGATTGGCATCTCCCTAGAGTATGGGGTTTAAATAGGGTAGGGTTTGTTAGGTGTGTTCAGTAAGGTTTCTTGACACAATGTGTAGATAAGCGTACAAGATGAGAGGCTGTACTTGATCTGGTATTGGGAAGTGAACCTGGTCAGGTTTCAGGTCTCTCAGTGGGAGAGCATTTTGGAGATAGTGATCATAATTCTATCTCCTTTATCACAGCATTGGAGAGGGATAGGAACAGACAAGTTAGGGAAATGTTTAATTGGAGTGAGGGGAAAGATGAAGCATCTGGCAGGAACTTGGAAGCATAAATTGGAAACTGATGTTCTCAGGCAAATGTCAGAGGATATTTGTGTGGGGTTCTGTGCAGGTATGTTCCAATGAGACATGGAAAGGATGGTAGGGTACAAGATCTGTGGTGCACAAAGGCTGTTGTAAATCTAGTCAAAAAGAAAAGAAAAGCTTACCAAAGATTCAAAAAACTAGGTAATGATAGGAATCTAGAAGATTATAAGGCTAGCAGGAAGGAGCTTAATAATGAAATTAGGAGAGCCAGAAGGGGCCATGAGAAGGCCTTGGTGGAAAGGACTGAGGAAAACCCCAAGGCATTCTACAAGTATGTGAAGAGCAAGAGGATAAGATGTGAGAGAATCAAGTGTGACAATGGAAAAGGAGGAAATAGCAGAGGTACTTAATGAATACTTTGCTTCAGTATTCACTACGGAAAAGGATCTTGGCGATTGTAGGGATGACTTGCAGTGGACTGAAAAGCTTGAGCATGTAGATATTAAGGAAGAGGATGTGCTGGAGCTTTTGGAAAGCATCAAGTCAGATAAGTCATCAGGGAACGGATGGGATATACCCCAGGCTAATGTGGGAAGTGAGGGAGGAGATTGCTGAGCCTCTGGCAATGATCTTTACATCATTAATAAGGATGGGAGAGGTTCCAAAAGATTGGAGGGTTGTGGATGTTTTTCCCTTACTCAAGTAGGGATAGCTCAGGAAATTATAGGCCAGTGAGTCTTACTTCAGTGGTTGGTAGGTTGATGGAGAAGATCCTGAGAAGCAGGATTTATGAACATTTGGAGAGGTATAATATGATTAGGAATAGGCAGCATGGCTTTGTCAAAGGCAGGTCGTGACTTATGAGTCTGACTGAATTTTTTGAGGATGTGACTAAACACATTGATGAAGGTAGAGCGGTAGATGTAGTGTATATGGATTTCAACAAGGCATTTGATAAGGTACCCCATGCAAGGCTTATTGAGAAAGTAAAGAGGTATGGGATCCAAGGGGACATTGCTTTATGGATCCAGAAATGGCTTGCCCACAGAAGGCAAAGAGTGGGTCATATTCTGCATGGAGGTCAGTGACCAGTGGTGTTCCTCAGGGATCTGTTCTGGGACCCCTTCTCCATGATTTTCATAAATGACCTGGATGAGGAAGTGGAGGGATGGGTTAGTAAACTTGCTGATGACACAAAGGTTGGGTGTATTGTGGATAGTGTGGAGGGCTGTCAGAGGTTACAACAGGACATTGATAAGATGCAAAACTGGGCTGAGAAGTGGCAGATGGAGTTCAACCCAGATAAGTGTGAGGTGGTTCATTTTGGTAGGTCAAATATGATGGTAGAATATAGTATTAATGGTAAGACTCTTGGCAGTGTGGTGGATCAGAGGGATCTTAGGGTCTGAGTCCATAGGACACAAAAAGCTGCTATGCAGGTTGACTCTGTGCTTAAGGCGGCATATAGTGCATTGGCCTTCATCAATCGTGGAATTGAATTTAGTAGCTGAGAGGTAATGTTGCAACTATGTAGGACCCTGGTCAGACCCCACTTGGAGTACTGTGCTCAGTTCTGGTCACCTCACTACAGGAAGGATGTGGAAACCATAGAAAGGGTGCAGAGGAGATTTACAAGGATTTTGCCTGGATTGGGGAGGTTGAGTGAACTCGGCCTTTTCTCCTTGGAGCGACGGAGGATGAGAGGTGACCTGATAGAGCTGTCAAGATGATGAGAGGCATTGATCGTGTGGATAGTCAGAGGCTTTTCCCCAGGGCTGGAATGGCTAGCACGAGAGACCATAGTTTTTAAGGTGCTTGGAACTAGGTACAGAGGAGAGGTCAGGGGAAAATTTTTTACACAGAGGGTGGTGAGTGCGTGGAATGAGCTGCCGGTGGTGGTGGTGGAGGTGGAAATGATAGGGTCTTTTAAGAGACTCCTGGATAGGTACATGGAGCTTTGAAAAGTAGAGGGCTATGGGTAAAGCCTAGCTAGTTCTAAGGTAGGGACATGTTTGGCACAACTTTGTGAGCTAAAGGGCCTGTATTGTGCTGTAGGTTTTCTATGGTAAATAGTGAACAGCTCACTGTCCTAGCGACAAGACCTTGGTGATGGCAGAAATTTCATTAGTCTCATAGCTTGATGGAAGAAGCTGTTGCCCAGTCTGGCAGTCCTAGTCCTGATGCTGCTGTACCTCCTTCCTGGTGGTAGTGGGTCAACCAGATTGTGGGATGAGTAGTAGGGATCCTCAGCAATTCTTTGTGCCCCTTGTCTGCAAATCTCCCGGTAAATGTCACAAACAGTGAGGAGGGAGAGCCCAATGATTCTGCTGGCAATTTTTACTGTCCTGTTGAGGATTGTGTGGTCCAATACCTTGCAGCTTCCATATCAAATACTGATGCAACCAGACAGAACCCTCTCAATGATGCTCCTGTAGAAAGTTATTAGAATGAGTGTGTGGAGCTTTGCACACCTCAGTCTCCTCAGAAAATGTAGACACTGCTGTGCCTTCTTGACTAGTGAGCAGGTGTTGTGGGTCCAGGTTAGATTGTCCATCATGTTTACAGCAAGGTACTTTGTGCTCTTCACTCTCTCCAAGGCAGAGCCATTGATGTGCACTGCAGAGGGGTCGACCTGTGACTTCCTGAAGCCCACAATCATCTATTTTGTCTTGTCCATGTCGAGATTCAATTTGCTGTCCTCATTCCGCTTGAGAAGCCTCCATACCCCCTCTCTGTATGCCAACTAGTCTTTGTTACTGACAAGGCCAGCTACCGTAAGCAAACCTGGCAGTGCAGTTGTTCACCCTACTGAATGCTGAATCTGTTCAGTTGCATGCTGTTATGCTCTTAAACAAAGCAAATATTGTACACAAAGCAAGTCTAAATCTCTCCTAATATTGACACTTGCCCATTTATCAGCAGGGGCCCTCACTGAATTGCAAACAAAAGGAACGAACATGAGCTGGCCGGTGATGTAGTGGCATCTGCACCAGACTTCGAGGCGAGTGGTCCAGGTTTGAATCCGGCCGGCTCCCTGCAGTCTTTCCATCCATAGTGGGTTGAACGTCGAGCTAGCAACTCGGCCTCGAAAAAGAATGGACAAAATGCTAAAGGAAAGGCAAGGTTGCTGCCCAGGGCACGAAAAGGAACAACAACAGTTCTGACTGATTGACCAGCACCTTTCATTGCAGCACAATATCTCAAAGCATTTTCAATACTTTTGAATTGTAGTTGCATGTCTAATGTAGAAAGCATGGCATAACGTCATTCAAATGAACAGTAGAATTCTTCCAGTGAGGTAACAAACTGTTTGCAGACCACAGCAGGTCAGGCAGCATCTGTGGAGGGAAATGGACAATTTGATGTTTCAGGTTGAGTCTCTTCATCTAGACTCAGTTCCTTCCCCTCTCCACCCCCAGCTCCTCCAGCAACTCAACTTTTGCTCCAGATACTGGAAGAACTGGTAGATGTAAGGGATCTGCAGTCTCCTGTGTCACTTCCAGAACCTTGATCAACATTTGTTTCTCTCACAACACCACAAATAGATTATTCAATTATTTAACACATCGCTCTTTGTGGGATAATGGAGTCACTAAATTGATGCCTGTGTTTCTTACGTTACACAGGCACTACTGTTCCCTTTAGCTGTCTGAAATTCCTTGTGAACATCCTGAGGTGACAGAAAAGCACTGAATGAATATGTCTCTGCTTATTCTGCATGTGTAACCATTCGGGCTTGTGTGCTGTGCCTATTTTACTTTGTTCCTGAGTCTCTGATCCCCATTGTGGGGCCACACATTATTTCAGTGCCTGAATGAGACTACTGAGGAGGCTGACATCATCACCTTTCAAACCTGAAATTGATTATTGTTAGGCCAGGGTTATGGAACCAAAGTGGGTAATTTCAGATCAGCCACAACTTAATTGAACAGCTACACTTGTTCCTATGAGTTGAACTTCATTGTGGAAGATGACTGGGGTTTAAAATCAGAGAAAATTAGGAAGCCAAAAGCAACTTGAATATTTCTGCAGCTGAGCCTGTATGGCTACAGCATCTCAGGAGGGGTAGGATGCCAGTTTCAACAAGTTAACAAAAGTTCAAAGTGCATTTACTATTTAAGTGTGTATACATTATACAACCTTGAGATTCATCTCCTGACAGGCAGTCACGAAACAAAGAAACTCGAAGGAGCCCATATAAAAAATACTGTCAAGCACCCAAAGAAAAAAAGCATCTCACGCAAACAATAAACACAAGCAAATAGTATTCTGAACAGAAGTTCACAGAGAGTCATCCCCAGACCCTCAGTTCAATGGAAAGGCAAGCAGCAAACAGAATCCGTACCTCATCTCGGGCCCAGACCTCCTGACTTTTTCAATCTGGCCTGGCTCCTAAATCGTTGTCCAAACATCGGGTACAGTTGCTTCACTACATTCTGGCTTTGGCGGCCTGAATCCTGCTGCTTTGATTTGGTCTGTACCCGACCTTTCCAACTCAACCTGGAGCTTAAATTGATTGAACCTCAGGTCTTCCTCACTCTCTGCAATGGGCCGCTGCCTCATCTGGCCTCAGTTCTGCCACATTGAATTGCAAGAGGGGCATTAACTTGCAATGATCATTTCCCAGAAAAAGAGTGATTAACAAAATATTTAGTTGTCTTCCTTGTTTCATCGCCCACCAGCCAGAAGTCACTGAGATTCACCAGCGCCATCTTAAGCCGAGAGCCCATCTTAAACCAGTTTATTATAGTGATACTAAACTGGGTTTGAGCTTTAATTTTGGATCCAATGATTTTCTAGTTTTTCTGAAATTCTGGTGTTTCCAATTAGATTGAGTAGCTAATGAAAACACACCAGTCAAAAACTTTACCTAACAATACTTTATTAATCGCAATTAGTAAAATTTGTTATATAATTCCAAACAGAACATTTCTATGTTTACACAACTCTTACATAGCTTTAAACCAAATTCATGATTTTAGTTAAACAGCTATTCTAGTTTTAAACAAAACTCATGAAATTTTAATTACACAACTATTATATAGTTTTGTCTAAAAAGCATTAACACTTTAGCTACATGATTCTTTTAGTAACACAATTCGTCGCATCTCTCAAAACTCACAATTTATATTCAAATATTATGTGCAGTCAGTATGCCTAGCTGGGGTCAATTTTGATGAATTCTTCACCAAGCAACTGACTCGGGATTTCCATCTGTGATCTTTATTCCCTGGATTTTCTGCTCCTCAACATTCTGTGTGGCGCCTTCTTTATATACCTCCTAGACATTGCTTTGATTTTATAACCAATTGAATGGCTGGAAGTTCATTACCTTCCTTATAAGTACTTGTTTCTTTAATTTATTCAAATTCCTCCTGGCTTTCATAACCCAGTCTTGTATATCAGGATGTCTGTCTACACTTCTGCCTATGATGCCTGTTCCCAGACATCCTTATCTGTTAGCTTTGTTCTCACAGATAGGAGGATATTTCACAAGGCTTCTTGTTAAACTGTCAGTAGCTACATTCTCCCACTGATACTAGCCAGGTCTTCAGATATCAACCTGAGAGCTAACTCAGGTCTCAGCAGCTATGCCTGCATACTTAAACTGACCAGATTTCTAACCACCAGTGTGGCCTCTTCAGTTTCCCACTTCATCTTTCACTGTTCTTTCCTTCTCATCCTCTTGCTCTCCCTCTCACTCCCACATGCACACTTCCCTCACTACACTGGAATTCAAAATGATAGATAGATAGATAGATAGATAGATAGATAGATAGATAGATAGACTAGTACAGCATAGTACAAGCCCTTCGGCCCACAATCTTGTGCCAACCCTTAAACCCTGCCTCCCATATAAGCCCCATCTTAAATTCCTCCATATACCTGTGTAGTAGTCTCTTAAACTTCACTAGTGTATCTGCTTCCACCACTGACTCAGGCAGTGCATTCCACACACTAACCACTCTCTGAGTGAAAAACCTTCCATTAATATCCCCCTTGAACTTCCCACCCCTTACCTTAAAGCCATTTCCTCTTGTACTGAGCAGTGGTGCCCTGAGCAATGGCTGTCCACTCTGTCTATTCCTCTTAATATCTTGCATACCTCTATCATGTCTCCTCTCATCCTCCTTCTCTTCAAAGAGTAAAGCCCTAGCTCCCTTAATCACTGATCATAACGCATACTCTCTAAACCAGGCAGCATCCTGGTAAATCTCCTCTGTACCCTTTCCAATGCTTCCACATCCTTCCTATAGTGAGGCGACCAGAACTGGACACAGTACTCCAAGTGTGGCCTAACCAGAGTTTTTTAAAGCTGCATCATTACCTCGCAACTCTTAAACTCTTATCCCTCGATTTATGAAAGCTAACACCCCATAAGCTTTCTTAACTATCCTATCTACCTGTGAGGCAACTTTCAGGGATCTGTGGACATGTACCCCCAGATCCCTCTGCTCCTCCACATTACCAAGTGTTATGAGTGATGAACAGACCTGATGGACAATGGGGTGCAGAGTTAACCATTCCACCCCCCCCCCACCGAGAACCACAAACTATTACTGTTGCTATGCTGCTCATGAGAGAGAGAGAGAGAGATGATGCCCAGGCAAGAACATCTGCTACAGATAAGAGGGAGAGAGAGACTGTTGATTTATTGCATTTTGACTTTTCCTGGATTATTTACCTTTCACTACAAGCACTTTACTTTGCTCGTTAACATTCCTCAGGAGACAGCAGGAGTGGCCTGATTTGATGGACACCGTCATTCAGAGTTGATGGATAGCTGAGACCCCGTGAGTGGGAGTAAAAAGACAGGTCTGGAGAGATACCCTTCAGACACACCAGTGGACACTGACTGAGTGTTGGGGACCCACAGAAAAGTGGGGGGGGAGGTTTCGGAGACCGAACCAGGAGTTCGGTCAGTAAAGCTCACAGTGTTACAGCAGGGCCGGTGGGGACTTGTGTGTGTGTCCACTCATGCCAGAGTGACGAGTTCACCACAGAAGAACGGTCTACCTGAGGAGCAGAGGGGTCATAACTGAATAGCCACAATGACATGACAGAATCAGAAAGCAATAGGTTTGCCTGCTGCAGCTACCTAATCTCTCGCTCTCTCTCTCTCTCTCCAATGATTACAACACAACAACCATAACTACTTCAGCATGTATGAACTGAACTGAACTTTATACTCTTCTATGACAATTCATTTACCCCTAGACATCGATAGAGCTTGTTTATTATTGCTTATTATTATTCCTACACTTTTAGGTTTATTACTGCTAACTTGTTTTATATGTATATTTGCATTTTTGATATTGTATTGTGTAGTTTACTAATAAACACCTTTAGTTTGGTACCACCAGACTCCAACGGATTCTTCTTTCTCTGCCGGTCTGACACCCATTTACGGGGTACGTAACACAAGTATCCTGCTACTTACTTTGTAATCTGCCTTGGAGTTTGTCCTTCCAAGGTGTACCACCTCACTCTTCTCCGGGTTGAACTCCCATCTGCCATTTCTCAGCCCACTTCGGCATCCTATCAATGTCTCTCTGAACTCTTTGACAATCCTCTACACTATCCACAACACCACCAACCTCTGTGTCATCTGCAAACTTGCCAACCCATCCTTCTACCCCCACGTCCAGGTCGTTAATGAAAATCATGAAAAGTGGAGGTCCCAGAACCGATTCTTGCGGGACTCCACTAGTCACAACCCTCCAATCTGAATGTACTCCCTCCACCATGACCCTCAGCTTTCTGCAGGTAAGCCAATTCTGAATCCACCTGGCCAAAATTCCCTAGATCCCATGCCTTCTGACTTACTGAAGAAACTTACCATGTGGAACCTTGTCAAATGCCTTACTAAAATCCATGTAGATCACATCCGCTGCACTACCCTCATCTATATGCCTGGTCACCTCCTCAAAGAACTCTATCAGGCTTGTTAGACACAATCTGCCCTTCACAGAGCCATGCTGACTGTCCCTGATCAGACCAAGATTCTCTAAGTGACCATAGATCCTATCTCTAAGAATCTTTTCCAACAGCTTTCCCACCACAGACGTAAGGCTCGCTGGTCTATAATTACCTGGAATATCCTTACTACCTTTTTTGAACAAGGGGACAATGAGAACAGAAAGATCCTAGCCAGAGTCTCAGCAATCTCTTCCCTCGCCTCATGGAGCAGCCTGGGGAATATTCCATCAGGCCCCAGGGACTTATCCATCCTAATGTATTTTAACAACACCAACACCTCCTCTCCCTTAATATCAACATGCTCCAGAACATCAACCTCACTCATATTGTCCTCATCGTCATCAAGTTCCATCTCATTGGTGAATACTGAAGAGAAGTATTCATTGAAGACCTCGCTCACTTCCACTACCTCCAGGCACATCTTCCCACCTTTATTTGTAATCAGTCCTATCTTCACTCCTGTCATCCTTTTGTTCTTCACATAAGAACAGAGAGAAAAAAAACAAAAACAGAGAGTTCTAAAGCAGTGATGATGAAAATAGTTAACAAAACGGAGCACTCCTATTCATTGAGGAACATGGTTTATTTATTTTCAAGTCTGTTTATGCAAAAGGTTTGTCCTCAGCACTTCTGATGAGAGATTGCACTGCTTGGTGGTGTGACTGGCACCTTGAGCATTCAATGGTCTACCATGGACTTCTGATCAATCATATCAGCAGAGCTGAAAATTACACCGTCCTGCTCTGTACTTTGGATGGGGTTCAAAATAATCACAGTAGACACTGGAGTTGCAGCATGAGCATTAACCGCAGCACCTGCACCTACTGTATAACATTCTGGAGCTGAGAAGCATCAGATATGGAGTCATACATGGACACCATGCATCAGGAAGACAGATTTCCATCCCTGAGCAATGTCTGTAAATGGTGGGCCTTTACAACAAACTGCTAGTTTAATGGTTGAGGTTACTGATTACTAATTAGTTGTGTTAATTATTGATCTAGCTCATGGTAATCCAATAATTTAACTATAATGCTGCTATACCAACCAAAAAGAGGATCAGTAGTGCAGCAGAGCTCACAAGACACCCTGGAGACCCCAGAGACTGCAGATGCAGGAATCTGGAGCAACAAGTAATCAGTGGGTTGAGCAGGGTCAGTGGGAGGAAAGGAATTGTCTACTTTTTAGCTTAGTCCTGAAGCAGGGTTTCAACTTGAAACACTGACGATGGCATTCCTCCCACAGGTGCTGCTCAACTTGTTCTGTTCCTCCAGCAGTCTGCATATTGCTCTCAAGAGCAAATGCCCAGTGTTGGCCAGAAGGAACTACCGTCTACAAATCAGTGAATTCGAATGTATCAAGGACAGTGGAAGCAGACATTCTTGTCAGCTTACATCTCTTGCCATGAAGTTGAAGAAATAGAGGCTGCCATCTTGTGAACCTGCTCTGCATCCTCCATTTTGTGAACAGGAGTTGTTTGGCTAGATAAATGTTTTAAAGTAGGCACAATATGCCGCAGATAATCTGACGAATGAGAGATCATTTCCTAATAAGAAGTTATTTGTGAGGTGTTCTTTGATTAACATGCAGGTTTGTGAATGTCGAGGCCTGTATCTGCCCTGAGCGATTTGAGCTGGTTACTGGTTTTGTAACTGGTTTGAAAAACGAGCCATAAAATTACCAGTTGTCACTTGTGGAAGAAGGGTAATAAATGGATGCTGGCCTGGATCAGAGTCAATAAGGAGGTGTTATAGGTCAGTCTGATGACACTGAAATGCCACATTTGAATGGATAAGGAATGAATTTAAATGCAGAGGCTTTTGAAGGCAAGATAGCGACTACTCCGGAGAATAACCATCGCAGATACAAGTGTGAGCAATCCTACGTGGAACACATGGAGAATTAATCAGGACTATGAGGAATGTCTGGCCAGTGTAGACTCCTTTACCTTTTCTATTCTTTGACTATTAAGGAGAGCCAGGGACATCTGCACACAGGTACTTAGTGTATAAGTTCATGTGTATGTTAGTTAAGACAATAAGGATACTTTATTCAAGGTAATCACAGATTCTCTCTGTGTCTCTTTGATCATTACTACTAATGGGTGATTCTTGTAGCACCAGATTTTGGGGTCTAAAAGCAAAAGTGAGCTCTTTGACACAAGAGTTTCTGTAGATGCTGGAAATCTTGAACAAATCGCACAAAATGCTGGAGGAACTCAGCAGGTCAGGCAGCATCGATGGAGGGAAATAAATAAACAGTTGACTTTTCAGGCTAAGGCTTTTCATCAGGAATGTCTTTTTGATGCATCAGAGCACCAGTATGTCAGGAGGATCAGGGCTTCTCACTGTGACCAACACCTCCATCCTTCTGACACAAGACCTAATGACAAAGCATTACAAATGATTCAGGATTCAAGAAAGTTTAATGTCATATCCGGTACACAGTGTAAAGGAGAACGAAGTAATGATTACACCGGATACTATGCAGAACAAAAAAAACACAATGAAATAAAGCACACAATTATAAAAAAACAATAAATGAAAATAGGTAAGATAGTTTAATATACATAGATTGATTGTATGTTCGTAAACTGATGCTAGGCACAAGAGAGTGATTCTGAGAGGAAATGATAAAGTAGAGGTAAGTGGTTGGGTGGATTAGTGGGTGGAGGTGTTGATCAGACTTACTGCTTTAGGAAAGTTAATGGATTTCAAAGAACATAAATTCAGACATTTCCCCATTTATTCTAGCAGAGCTCCCTCGGAGATCTCACAGTCAGCTGTGCATGTGAGAAACAGGTTTTCTCTCCCTTCACCAGTCAGCAGACAAGCAGCTGACAACAGTCACTGTTGGCTGCAAACTTCAATCGGCACTCACTTGGCTTCGGCAAGGGGTTCTTATGCCGGGCTCTGGTGAAGGTTCGCCTGGAAGAGAGCACTCCTGCAATTTGTCCCGTAAATACAGAGAATGCCCAGGAAGTTCTGCTCCACTGCCAGGCATGTGCCTTGAAAGTTATGAATGTTTCCAAAATTGTTCAGTCGAGAACACAATATTTCAGTTAGGAACTACTCTGGAATGTGACCCCCATACAGCCAAGGCTCCAGAAAGAATGCAATATCCTCCCCAGATATTTTGATGCAAATAGTGTAGCTTTTCTTTTCAAGTTCACATTACTTTAAGCACAGTGGTGTGGGCAGGTCCATTCATCAAAAATTACCATAGAAATTCTGTATGGCTCAGTTAGGGGTCAGAGGTTTCATGATGTTGAATAGTGGGACTCTGGCAATGTTTCATTAGTTCACCTTTGACCTTCAGAGATCATTCTGTTCCCAGTCAATATATTTGTTCTGAACTAATACTGGCGATTGCTTTGAGACAACCAATCAATTCACTTTGGTCAATAGGAAAAATAAAGAGTTGGTCTGAAGATTCAAAAACATTTTATTTGTCTTCTAATCATGTGCTGTTGTGCAAAAGCAATTAAATCATCGCTGACTTGCAGCTTTGAGAGGTGACAATTAACAAAGGAGAAGTTATTTGTCCTGTGACATTTGGAAGATATCAGCCCTTCTCAAAAGCATCCTGACATCAATGATTTAATCTGATAACAAATTAACTTTCCCTGCCCATGGGTTTGTGTCAGCCTAAGCGTGTGCGTAAAGAGTGATGATGGGTACATCTGTCAAATGTCTCAAATGAACTGGCTGGAATTTTCTAGAATGTAAATAGAACATCTGGACCCAAATGTGTGGGATGGGTCAGACTTCCATGTTGAATCTATTGAATTTTCCAGAGCTAGCTTAATTACATTGATGATGCTGAGCTTCAATATTCCTGCCACCATCTGGGAGGTTGCCATGACAACACAATGCAGCAAAATTTGAACTCACAGCAGCTTACAAGTTCAGGAGTACAATTACTAACACTTGTTGTTCCTGTCACAGAAATTTCACTTTCTCGTTTCTCTTGTTCTCCCAGTTGTATTCAGAATATTAACCTTTCTTTTTTGAGACAATCGAGAATCCTAGCGGGCTGACCACTCCAGGTACTGTGTTGGGTTCAACTTTAAGCATGCAAACATCATCAGAAAGGCCAACATTTATTATCCATCACTAATTTCTCATGGGAGGATGATGAGTTGTCTTCTTGAACTTCTTCTGCTCTTACTGTAAGCGATCCCAACAATGGTGTTAAGGAGGTAACTCCGGGACTTAGAGTCAGTGACAATGAAGGAATGGTGATATTGGGAAGCGCTGCCAGAAATAGTGGTTTAGCAGGTACATTAGCAACATCTAAGAGGTAAGTACATTGATAGGAGAGGTTTATAGGACTATGGGCCAAACATGGGCATGGGACTATCTCACTGGGCAACACCCTCAACATGGACTGATTGGATCTGTTTCCATGCCGTATGACTCTATGACTCTCCAAATCAGGTTAGTATGTGACTGAGAAACACCAAAGAATCTAAACACTGGAAAATGGAGCAACAAATAATCTGCTGGAGGAATTCAGAGGTCAAGCAGCATCTGTGAAAGGAAAGGAACTGCTGACATTTTAGGTTGTAGTGCAGGGTTTCTTGTTACATCATTAAAGTAGCAGGGTCAAGGGATAATTTTCCACTTGAGGGAAAATTAAGTGGAGGGATAATTTTCCACTGTCCACATAATTATAGTCTAACCTTACCATAGTCCTAAATCTAACCCCGGCCCTCACACCCTTGCCTACACATCCCCATGCCTGAACACTCATATCTTGCAATCCAACATTAAACACACCACCACACCAATCATGAGTAGTAACCCCACCACCTTAGCGTATTCATAACCCCAACCCTTAAAAAAAGGCCGGCTGGTAGTGAAGTGGCATCAGCGTCAGACTTCAAGGTGAATGGTCCCAAGATCGAATCCAGCCAGCTCCTTTGCACGCTTTCCATTCGTGCTGGGTTGAGCATCGAGCTAGCAACTCAGCCTAGTTAAAAAAAAAAGTCAAATGCTGCAGAAACCGAAAAATGCTGCCCAATTTGCTAGAAGGCACGAAAAGGAACAACAACAAATAACCTTAAAATGGATGTAACAAGGAGGAAGTTCCTAATAAAGGCAAATGCTGGGGCAGATTAATAAAGGCATGGCCAGGTCAAAGTGGCAGACGCTTACTGTCCTGGCCTCCCTGGTGTAGAGATGATGCATGTCGGATGTGCTGTCATGTAACCTCGTGGAGTAAATGCAGCAGTTGACATTCCATAAAGCAGGGTTCCCGTGACCGAAGGAATAAATGCCCAGGGCAATGATTTGGGTACCAGTCAAGAACGTTGCTTTACCATGGATACTGCTACAATTCTTGAGTGTTGCAAATCTCAGCCAGGCAAATGGAGAATATTTTATAATGCTCCTTCTTTTTGCCTTATAAAGTCCTTGGTATGTCAGAAGATGAGTAGCTCCCTACAGAATGCCTAGCCTCTGACTTGGTCTCTTAGTTGTGTTATTTAAGTGTCCTGCCATTTTAGCTTTCAATGGTGACTGTAGGACATTGGTCATGGGGCACTTGGCAATCACTAATGTCACTGAACATCAAAGTCCAGGGGGGGCGTTACACTCTCCCTCAATTGAGATCATAGATTGACACTGTGATATGAACATTTCATGCCCCATAACAATCTAAATGTAGCAGGCATTGACGGCTTAACTGGCTGAGAAGTTGTGAATGGAACTGATTACTGTTCAATTCTGATCTATGACAGAAGAAAGGTTATTGCTGAAGCAATGAAAAATCAGCTATGAGGAACACCGGAAGTTATGTACTAACACTTCAAATACAGTTTTATTGGCTGGATACTTGGGGCCATTATCGGCTCACGAAAGGATCAATATCAATTCAAATTATTTCCTTGATATTTACTGTCTAGTCTCAGTAGAATAAAATTCTAGGAGATCAAGGTGACACCCTGAACACCCTTAGGAGTCAAAGCTACTTTTGTTAGCATGAGGCTCATTTAAGCACCAGGATCGATACTGAAAGCAAATTTATTTTCTAGGAAATGTTTTCAATGTAACCTAGCCAGATTCTAACAAAATAGTGATGTATCATTTCTAATTCTGTCAACATACTGATCTCTACAGAACACTTCATGAGTAAAAAATAAATCGATAACCACATCAGTTTGGCAAAGGAAGTAAAGGTAGGCAGCCAAATGCAACTATGTAGTCCACCATTTCTCACACTGTGCTGAAATATTCGAATAGCTTTCTCTAAGATATTATCAGATGCAGCATCACTGCTGTTACTGTCCATTTCCAATACTGCTCATTGGAGACTTCCTCATCCACCATGCAGGTTGTCCAACATTACTGAGATGATACTCTTAGTAACGAAGACACTACCATCTTATTTAAATGACCTATCCTTAGTTGGTTGGATAAATAGAAGCATCACTTCAAAATGAAAGTTAAAATGGGCAGGATTGTTGGAATGCTTCTGTTTGTAGGGTTGGCATGGCAGTGCGGCAGTTAGCGTTGCTGTTGCTGCTCAGTGGATCCAGGTTCACTCCTGACCTTGGTTGCTGTCTGTGTGGAACTTGTTTCTTCTCCCTGTGACTGTGTGGGTTGTGTGAGATGGGAGGAGCACTTTTCCCTCTCTCACTTATAACCTTGCCTGCTCATCACCTCCCTCTAGTGCTCTTCCCCCTTTTCTTTCTTCTACGGCCTCCTGTCCTCTCCAATTAGACTCCCCCTTCTCCAGCTACATATCTCCTTCACCAATCAACTTCCCAACTCTTCACCTCATCCCTCCCCCTCCTGGTTTCACCCATCACCTTGTGTTTCTCTCTCCCCTCCCCCACCTTTTAAATCTACTCATCATTTTTTTTCCCAGTCCTGCTGGAAGGTCTCAGCCTGAAACATCAACTGTACCTTTTTTCAACAGATGCTGCCTGGCCTGCTGAGGTTCTCCAGCATTTTGTGTGTCGTGCTTGTATTTCCAGCTTCCGTAGACTTTCTCTTGTTTGGGGTAAGTATTTGGAATTATTTTCTGGAGGAAATGGTGATGGTGGATGCTTTTTCAATATTTAAAATGTCTTTTGTTATGTAGTCGGATAGGAAAGAAACGGAGGGATACATTTCTAATGCAAGTAAATGAGAACAGCACAAATAGGCATCACAGCTGAGGAGGGCTATAGGAGCCCATTTCTGTGATGTTTCAATGAATCTATGAGAACCAGTTCTCTCGAGTTTTCTTGAAACATTTATTTTTGAGTCCCAAGGTAAACCACACCCCAGTACTCAGCTTTGAACACTGAAAGGGTGGTATTTCCTTATAAGGAAAAAAAATCCAAAGATGACTTCCTGCCTTTTCATTCAGTTAAAGTCGTGAGACTTGAATTTCCTGCTGCTCCAAAGCTTATGCGTAAAACCTTGATTGTGATCAATTGCGCCAAATGCTTGGAAGAATAACTTCCACCAGTTGTATTTCCTGCTCATTCTTTAGTTTCAATTTAAAGAACTGTATTAATTTTATTGAAACAGGGAGGTCTGCCATAGCTTTAACAATATTCCTATTCTGTGCCAGGAGAGTGATGGTTATTGACTCTCTCAATGATAGGTTAATTTTAACCTTACCTACCAGGAAACCCACACTTTGCCAGCAGGGTCCTTTAGTTATATATTATGTTGAATTCCAATGACAGATGTGACGCTATACTGAGATTTTAATATGTTGGATTCTTACTCCAGATTTATTGCATTTTCCATAATTTCTTCTAAATTTTTTATGGGCATCAGGTATGATTTTTTTTAAAACAATAGTAAAAGGCACACCAACAATGGGGTAAGGTGTAAGGTATCAGGTGAGATGAAGGGTATTGACCTGAAGTTGGCTGTCTATTTCCCTCCATAGATGCGTGTGTGTGTGCGTGTGTGTGTGTGTGTGTGTGTGTGTGTGTGTGTGTGTGTGTGTGTGTGTGTGTGTGTGTGTGTGTGTGTGTGTGTGTGTGTCTGCACACACGCGCGCGTTTTTTGTGGTTTTTTTTGTTTTGATGGCTTTTGATCAAGCCATACAATTCCAAAATCCAAATAGTTTTGTGTCAAATTATGGGTGGTGCAACACAATACATGAATTTATCAATGGTTCCTACTACAACCTTGGGTGAGATTATCACATGGATATTTAATGAGTTATCCTTGAATCTTCTAGCACAAGTTACATATCTATGAAGGTTTAAGAAATGTTGGCCATGGCTACTCTTTTGTTCCTTGAGAAGCCTAGGATAACTGGCCTTTGCAGGTGCTCAGCCAAATGGTTGTCTAATCTACATTCGATCTTGTCGATGGAGTACTAACATCCACCATCACCATTTCCTCTGGAAAATCATTCCAAATAATAACTACAAACAAGAGAAAATCTGCAGGTGCTGGAAATCCGAGCAATACACACAAAGTGCTAGAGGAACTCCGCAGGCCAGGCAGCATTTGTGGGAAAAGGTACAGTCAATGTTTTGGGCTGAAACCCTTTGGCAGGACTAAATACAGCAGATGAGATTGGCGAACGTGCATGCAAACTTTTGTCCCCGGTTTGAGCCAATTACTCCTCCTAATCTCATACTGGTCTGTCTGCACTCTACCTTCTCCACTGCTAGAGGCCAAACACAAAGCAGAAAGACTACACCTCATATTCCATGTGGGTACTCTGTAATCCTATAAGGTGAACAGTGAATTTACCAATTTCAGACAGTCCATGTGAATAGTTCCTTTTTCTTTCCTTCTGATCCACCCAGATTCTTCACGTGCTTTTTCCAACTCCCAGCCTCCCATCACCCAGTTTTGTTCCTATTCCTCCACCCCCCCCCCTCCATTTTGCTGCTTCTGGCCATCACCCTCTTCCTCAACTGGTTCCATTCATTGCCAGCCGCTACCTCACTGTCAATCTCACCTCCTATTGCTGGCCATCTCACCTCTATACCCTCAACCTTGACCCAAAATGTCGACTATCCCTCTTTGGCCTGCAGTGTTAAGCAGTTTGGTTTTTTTTAAACAGTCGCTATTATGTGCCCTTGACTCATCTTTGAAGAAGCAACACACAGAAAATGCTGGAGGAACTCAGCAGGTCAGTCAGCGTCTAGGGAAAAGATGTGTGTGTTGCTGTGGATTTCCAGTATCCATAGATTTTCTCGTGTCTATCTTCAAAGAAGCTGGCCATTTGAAAACACTTTCTTCACAGTCCCACACATCTTCCGTTTTGAAGTATATATTGAATCAACTTCGTATAGTTAGTACTTAATTTACTGCCCCTTCAGGCATTGCAATCTGATCAAAATAATGATGCATATTATTTCCCCGTTATTACTTTTGCCAAGTCTTAATGACCTGTTTCTGGTTTATGGCACATCTGCTTGTGGAAACCATTTCCTGTCACTAACTCCATCAAACACTCTCACAATTTGCCTCTTAGAACAAACCTGTTCTAAAAAAAGTTACAATAGCTTCTCCATTTTACTGCAGTTCACTGCTCCAGTCAAACACAATGTCCTTCTCATTTCTGCCATTAGGTTTAATACAAAGCAATTAAACACAGCACTGCTTGTTTTGGATAACTGTGGTGCTCGAGTGTATTGACTTCAGTGATTCAGTATATGAAAAGTGACTCACAATTACGCAAGTTGGGTTTGGACTATGTGCAGAACAGGCAAGTAAAGAGAAACTGTAAACGTACAGTAGCTCAGACAACATGAAGAAGGAAAAGCTGGGTTAGTGAAATAAACCTGCTTCAGTTCTGCTTGGCAAAGCCAGGCAAATGAGGAAGGCTGCTGTCATCATTTAGTTCTGTAAACATTGCCTTAATAACCAGGAATCCATTTGGGACCACAACAGTAATCTTAACCACTGGACCATCAGTGATCACAGCCCCACCAAAAACCCAAAGCTTTCTTTAATGCCTTTTGTCTTGTGCTTTTTCAAGCTTCTGATCTACTGAAACAAAAATGAATTATTAAATAATTTACTTTTATTCAAACAATTTGAAAATGGGAAAATGTCCAGATGAAGGCTTTTTGTAGTATTAATTTTGTCTCTTTGTTGACCTATGTTTTTGTTTGAACTATAATCCATTAAAATATATAGGATTGTAGTATACTTATGGATAACATGTAAATCATGTGTATATAAGTAATAGACATGTGGTAATATATTGTAAGCACTGCAGTTTCATTTCTTATAGATAATTGTCTCTTATTTCCCATGTTTAGTCAAGCCTGCCTGAGTGATGGAAAACATATTAAAAATCTCAGATTACTGCTCCTTCCCCCCCAGAATTCCCCACAAAAGTTTACTAAGGTTAAGTAAACATTACAACTGATATAAAATAAAGCAGGGCAGATAACCTATCATTAAACCAAAACTACAAAAGAATTACAAGATATAAAATACCACAACAAACTACCATATGGCTTTTGTACTCTAATGAACTTACAAAGCCTTAGCTTTTTATCTGTCATTGTAATTTCACCTCACCTCGATCTCTAACTCTGATTCTGAATTATTAATCATCCTTTTATGCAGATGTGATCATCACTATTGGCAGTAACTTGCAAATTGTTAAAAGTTTGCTCCAAACACCCTTTTTACAAAATTAATTACACCCATAATACTTGCTTGTGTATTGTTCATCCATCTGTTCCTTATGTGTCTATGTATTTTGCAACTGATGACAAGAACAAACTATGCATATTTTCAAAGAAAAGTTGTTTTGATGAAAAACAAATCTAAAGTTTTCAAAACCTTGTGAAGTTTCTACAATAATGAACTCTTATTTGTAGGCATGAAAATTCTGTGAACAGTTCTGGGCCCCTTATCTAAGAAAGGATGTGCTGGCATCAGAGAGGGTGCAGACAAGGTTCTTGAGAATGATCCCAGGAATGAAAGGTTAATGTGTGAGGAGCCTTTGATTGCTCTGTGCTTGTACTCACTGGAGTTTAGAATCATAAGGGGAAAATCTCAGAGAAACCTATTGAATTTTGAAAGGCCTAGACCAGGGGTCGGCAACGTTTACCACTGAAAGAGCCATATGGACCCATTTCCCACAGAAAAGAAAACACTGGGAGCCACAGAACCCGTTTGACATTTAAAATGAAATAACATTGCATACAATGGTTTTTTTGCCTTTATGCTATGTATAAACAAACTATAATGTGTTGCATTTATGAAATTGATGAACTCCTGCAGAGAAAATGAAATTACATTTCTGCATGCAACAAAAACATTTTGAACTCCGAAAAAAAGACGTTGGGTTGAAGGTTACTCCATAGTTAGCCTACCTTGGATCGAAGAATTAAAAGAAAGCGCGCACTGGCGGGTATCAGGCATTGGCAGTGGTGATGTATATTAATAGCGATAAAAAAACACGTTGTAGCGGTGTGCTACATGCAGCGCTAAAATAATGACACTGCAGTCGAAGATAACTTTATTCGAACTAAACAGCCTTGCTTTAAAGCCTCCCTCAACCCGCCCCCCGTGGGCGCGGATGCTCCAAAAGACACGTACTCACAAACCCCCGTAGGCTATCTCCCTTAGCCGGAACGGTGGCTAATTGTGAGTCGGTTCAGATGTGCCAGGAAATGGGGTCTCCACAACGTTTTATTTAGATTGTACAAGATCACCATAATCTTCAAATTTCGAATTACATTTCAAAAACTAACAAACCACGGGGAGCCGCAGCACGGAGATGAAAGAGTCGCATGCGGCTCCGGAGCTGCGGGTTGCTGACCCCTGGCCTAGACAGAGTAAATGTGGTGAGGAGGTTTCCTGTAATGGTGGAGCCTAGGACTAAAGACAACCACTTCATAATAGAGGGATATCCATTTAGATCAGAGATGAGCAGAAATTTCTTTAGCCAGAAGGTGATGAATCAGAGGAATTTCATTGTCATGGACAGCTGTGGAGGCCAAGTCATTGGGTATATTTAACGCAGAACCTGAAAGGTTATTGATTAGTAAGGGGTGACAAAGGTTACGGTGAGAAGGCTGGAGAATGGGGTTGAAGGGGAAAATAGATTGGCCATAATGGAATGGCAGGGTAGACTCATTGGGGTGAATGGCCTTATTCTGCTGCTAGGTTTTATGGCCACAGAAGCTCTGGAAAATAGAGGTTAGTAAATTAGTTGTCATCAGCTTTCATAGACAATTTGTTTAAAATTTCCCCCATTATAAGTCCTACAGCTTGCATCCTGTTTTTAAAATGTTCTTGAAAATATTCAATTTAAGCTACTGAAACCCCCTCCAAAGCAACTGGACTGCCAGAAGCTACAGTGAACAGACTTAACAGTTGAAATATTAATGGATTGGAATCCTTCGTAGTCATAGCAATTGGTGGGTCCTCATGGTGTGGTTAGAGAGAATTATTGGTCATTTCTGACTCAATGTGTGTTTCATGAGTTCTTGTTATAGATCTAGTAGAACTGTTGCTACTGCTTGTGCAGAATAGAGTACATAGCCATGATTCTGGACCTATTAGCATCCAATTGTCACATGCAAATAATGCATAAAATACCTTCAAAGCACAATTTCAAGAGTTGGTGCCAAAAATTGATACAATAAGCACTTAGCATGAAACTGACTAAGTGATTTCATATGCAATTCACCCTTGCACCGAAAACAATTTCTGGTTGTCATTTGTGTGAGTAATGATAACATCACATTAACTAATCTTCTTTTCAGGGTTTAACATCAAAAATCACACTCAGAGTTACAAGAGGTTCTGCAGATGCTGGAAATCTTGAACAGCACACACACACACAATGCTGGAGGAAATCAGCAAGTCAGGCGGCATCTATGGGGAGGAATAACAGTTGATCTCTCAGGCCAAACCCCCTTGTCAGAATTAAAAGGCAAGGGGAAGTAGCCAGAATAAGTTGGTGGGAGAAGGGAAGGAGTACAAGCTGACAAATGATAGATGAGACCAGGTTAGAGAGGAGATGAGTGAGTGGGGAAGGGGACAATGGTGTGAGAAGCTGGGAAGTGATAGGTGGAAGAAGTAAAGGGCTGAAATGTCAGGCCTGCACATGCAAGCTTCTCTCAGCCTCCACCCTGCTGCCACTTGTTCCCAACTCATCACTTGCAGCCTATTTAAACCCAGCTCTCATCCATTATCCATGTACACCTTTACAAACCAACCAAATCAATCATTTCTAAGTTCAAAGTACGTTTATTGACAAAATATGTATAAATTACATAACCTCTATGTGTGTGTATATATATATATGTGTGTGTGTGTGTGTGTATGTATAAATTATATAACCTGTAAGATAAAACAATTAACCCAAAAGAACCCACTAAAATAAACCAATTAACACCTAATGAGCAGAGAGAGAAAAACACAAACGATGCAAGCAATAAAAGCAAGCAACAGCATTCCGAACGGAGGTAAGTCCATAGGCACGAAGCCCAGAGCCGCTGGAGAAGGCCCATAGCCTACGGTGTAGGCCGTGTTCATCACACAGTGGAGCAAAATGTCACAGAGCTCACAGACACAAAGCCAGGTGCAGCCAAAGCAGGGCCACAGCCCCAGCCTTAGTGAAGCGAAGCGTGGAGCAAACGTCGAAGAACAGCGATCAGAATCGGCCCAGCCCTCGCCTCCGGTTCCAAAGCTCTGCCTTTTCATTCCAGCCACTCTAGTCTTTAAATCGCCCAAGGTGGATGGCAATGGAACACCTCTTCACATGCGCCAACTCCAACTCAACCGTTTCTTGACGTCACTTCAACCACTCCTCCTCGACCTTGCTCTAACTTTGCATCGCGCCCGCACGCCTCAACCCTCAAGTTAGCCTCGTCTTCACTCGTCTTTTCATTATTTGTGGTGATCATTTTCTATTCTTACAGGAAAAAAGTGTTATTAATAAAATATTTAGTTGTATTTCTTGCTTTGGGAACATTTGCTCCAAGCCTTCAGTTACCGTGTTACCTTGTCATGTTAAGTATCTGATCTCTGTTGTATTGAGGCACCTTGTGGCTTGTTATTTTGCAGTTTATTATTGAAGTAGTCACTGCCCTTTGTTTGGGTCAATCCTCCTGTATGCTTCCAGACAGGATGAGTGAACCAGCAATTGAACTAGAAGAGTTCTCTTGCCTGAAGCAGGCAGGCCATCACTATGAGCACACAATCCAGAAACAGCAGGAAGCCACTCACCATTTGCATGCCAGTCTTAACCAACTCTCTGTCCCGATAAAGCAACCTTGTGCAAGTCAACCTCCTCCTACAGAGCCCTGGATTCTACTGCCCAAACGCTTTGATGGACCTTCAACCAGATGCTGCAACTTCCCGTTCCCATGCATCTTATGTTTTGAGCTCCAGCCATCTCTCTATTATCATGCCCTTCATCATCTCTCTCTTGACCAGACAAGCTCTGATCTGGGCAACTGCTAGCTGGGACAATAAAATCCCCATTTGCAACCAACATGAAGATCTTACTGCTGAGATGCATTGGGTTTTTGACCATTGGGAAGTGGAAGGGGAGGGGCAGTGGATCAGGTACTTCACCTGTGTCAAGGCTCATGCTCAAAATGAATTACATTATGGGTCATCTGCTCTCCATCTCCCCTCCTGAGGCCCAAGCCATGAATGACTACATTGCCAAAGCGCTACAAAACAGCTTCACCTGACCATCAAGAAGAAAGATGGGAGTCTTCATTCCTGCATCGACTACTATGAACTCAACAAAATCACCAGTAAGAACTGCTACCCACTCCCCGTGAGGGATAGGGCATTCTAAACAGTCTGTGGAGCCCAGATCTTCACCAAACTGGATCTACAGAGTGTGTACAACCTGTGATCCATATCTGCCAGGGGGGTGAGCGGAAGATGGCATTCATAACACCCACTGGCCACTACGAATACTTGGTGATGCCTTTCAGACTTTCCAACAGTCCAGCAGTTTTCCAAGCCTTCATCAATGAGATCCTCCAAGACATGCCACAGAAGTATGTATTCGTCCATCACAAAGACATTCTCATCTTCATTCGCAATACCATGTCTGTCACGTCCAATCAGTCCTTTAGTGTCTCCTCGAAAACCAACTGTACTGCAAGATTAGAAAAATGCCAGTTCCATACCCAGTCACTTTCTTCCTGGGTTACGTCCTCTCACTCCAAGGCATAACCATGAGCCCAGAGAAAGTGCATGCTCTCGTTGAATCACTCTGGGTGCACAGTTACAGCACTTCTTCAATTTCTTCACTTTTTACCACCATTTCGTGAAAAATGATAGCCACATCACTGCTCCTCTCACTAAGTCACCTAGCTCAGGGATAACCTGATCTGCTGCTGTGGACCATGCTTTTGAGAAGCTCACGAGACACACCTCTACTCCTGTCCTCACTTGTAGACCCCAGTCGGTTCTGATTGGCAAAAACATCTCCTCCACAGTCTCCATCAGCACAGGAGCACAGCAGGGATGTGTACTTAGCCCCCTGCTCTACTTGCTTTACACCTATGACTGTGTGGCTAAATACAGCTCCAACACCATATGCAAGTTTGCCGATGACACCATTGTTATGGGCTGTATCAAAGGGGGTGATGAATCAGCACACAGGAGGGAGACTGAAAACTTGGCTGAGTGGTGTAATAAGAGTGTCTCACTCAATGTCAATAAGACCAAAGAACTGATTGTAGACTTCAGGAGAGGGAAACCAAAGGTACATGATCCAGTAATCATCGGAATATCAGAAGTGGAGAGGGTCAGTAACTTTAAATACCTGGGTGTCACTATCTCAGAGGACCTGTCCTGGACCCATCATATAAATATCATTGCAAAGAAAACACAACAGTGCCTCCACTTCCTCAGGAGCTTGCAAAGGTTCTGCAAGTCATCAAAAATCTTGGCAAACTTCTATATATGTGTGCTAACTGACTGCTTCACTGCCTGGTATGCCAACCCCACTGCCTTTGAGCAGAAATTCCTACAAAAGGTGGTGGATTCAGCCCAGTGATCATGGGTAAAACCCTCCCAACCATTCAGCACATCTACATGAAATGTTGCCATAGAAAAGCACCATCCATCATCAAAGATCCTCACCGCCCAGGCCATGCTCTTTTCTCGCTGCTGCCTTAAGAAAGGAGGTACAGGAGCCTCAAGTCTCAAACCACCAGGTTCAAGAATAGTTATGACCTCTCAACCATCAGGCTCTTGAACAAAAAGGGATAGATACTCTCACTTAAGGACTCTGTTACATTGTTATTTCATGCTCGTTATTTATTACAATTTATTTATATTTGCATTTGCACAGTTTGTTTTTAGTTAACAGTTCCTGATGTTTACAGTTACTGTTCTATAGTTTTGCTAAGTATGCCTGCAGATAAAGAATCTCAGGGTTGTATGTACTCTGATAATAAATTTTACTTTGAACTTTGAACCCAGCTATCATCCACAATCCTTGTTCGCTACAAACCAGCCAGCCTCAACCAGTTTCTTCTAGCCTTTAATTACCTCTTTGCCTTGTCATGTTATCTATCTGTTCTCCGGTTTCGTGGCCTCTCGTGGTTTGTTACTTTGCAGTTTATTATTAAAGTGATCACTCGCTGCTAAATCATCTCTGCTGTTCTGTGTTTGGGTCAAGCATCCTCCATGTTTCCTGACACGAAGAGGACAGTGGGCCATGGAACAAGGTGAAGGAGGTAGGGACCTAGAGGGAGGTGATGGGCAGGTCATGAGGGTGAGGAGGAGAAGAGATGGGTTGAGAGGGTCAGTAGAATGGAGAAAAACAAAAAGGGGGAGACAGAAGGGAGCAGTGACTGGAAGTTAGATAAATCAATTTTCATATTATTTGATTGGGTAATTCGGGCTTCATTTCCCACTTTTAAGAATCATTCCCTAGGATAAATTGTTCTATTCTGCAGTTTTGTTTCTGATTTAAAGGAGCACAGCTGCTGACATCTGAACTTTTAACTGGACATGCTGAGGAAGAAAAACTTCAACATTAAAATCTGTAACATCTTCCAGCAGTGTAAGAGTGTTGGCACCACTGTGAGGGTGAAAGGGGCATGGGGGAGAGAGGGAGAGGGAGAGAGACACACACATACACATTGATAGTTCTCATTTCACTTGTGTTGACAGAGTTCTGGAACAGGTGACCCACCACACAAAACAACGTACTTCAACATCAAGCCAACAAATAAGATCATACAAATGATCACTTCCTACATTGTCTTCACAGGTACACATGCGGAAGAATGAGCTGAATGTTTTTCCAACAGTGGAGCCCCTCGTACAGCTGAGCAAGGTAAATGCAGATGGAAATGCTCCAACAGCTGAGGGTCATGTGCAGATCAACAGCGTACAAGTAATCAGACTAGCGTTCAAAAGTGAGGAAAATGCTAATGTCTAATATTTCCAGCCACTTGGGTTGTACCTCAGATCAGTGAGAATGATCTCACAAGATTTCCCGGGAGGTCCACCGAAATCCAATGCACAACTGATTCATATCACAGGGGTTAAGTGTCTGCTGCTGAATGTATTGGTTAGAAGTGTTCTGCTTCCCCAAGTTCACCATACTGCATCTCTTACCTGAACAAATCGTTAACACTGTAGCTCTCACATAAACATGATCATTTAATTCATCTCTGCATTGGAGAGTCCACAGCAGAAAGGGCTTATTGGAGAAGAGCCTTTGTGAAGAATCTCTCCCCTGGAAGTGTAAAACCTCAGGAGGGAAACATCTTGGCACAGGGGGTTCAGATGTAACCACTGGCAAACCAGCGTGCAACCAGTCAGAAAAGTATGCAGTCGCTGTGAAGGGAACAGCTGCCGCTCCGCCATACCCAGCCGGTGGGAAGGCATCATTTCCATCGTATGAAGAATACCCTGGAGCCCCTGCCCATGGCACATGCTCATTTAACAAACTGCCTGGATGAGGCGTAGTAGCCTGCGCAGATGTGCCAGCAGATGCTGCAAAATAAAACTAAAAGCCAATTTTCATATGTGATTATTTAAATTTGTAACAAAACCCCATGAATTTAAACAAGCAAATTGTAGAAGCCACACATCTGCCCTCGATCTGCGTTGTATTCTCTATTGCATGTTTAATATGGTAGATAGTCACATGAGTGGGGTGGTGGTAAAAGTGAAGGGTTCAGTTACATATTTGTGCTTCGCTCTGGGCAGTTTTAGAGCTGGGGACCACCGAATGTCATATCTTTAGTTTCATACATTTCATTGCTTCAATACTGTATGTTTTGCTAGTTGCTAGTAAAGGACTGAATACACTTCTTTGACTTTTTGTATGTTATTATTGGATTGATCAGAGGGCACGTCACAGAGAATAACTCCCCATGTTTGGTCTCTAGCAGCAGCATTGGGTTCTTCAAGTAGCTACCACACAAATACACAATCTGTCTTTCTGAGCATCCTCATGGCTGTCACATTTTACAACCTTTACATGGGTTGACAGTCTCTAGCTTTGTGTTGTATTGATCCTTGTGTGACTTCTGTCTACCTACTGGAAGGATGGTCCCTATTTGTTGGAGTTTGATGGATTTGGAGACTAACATACAGTTCTTGCCCTTGAGGGGCTGGTTTCAGATTACAGCTTGCAGCCAATCGAATAAACGGTCTGGGATGGTTGGCAGTCAGGATGAATGTTTCCTACTGGAGGGGCAGCGTCGCTGTGCTGAAACTGGACACCAGGCCATGTCCCAGGGGCTTGGCCAGGCAGTGTTGCATTGACCAAATGGTATCTGGACTATGCCAGTATAGTGCCAACCTGGCTGAGCTATCGTCCAGACCCCCTGGTCTCCGATCCCTGCTGCCTTTATCCTGCTTCTTGGAGACAGTTCTCTGAACAGTGAGAGCAAGGACACTGTGCGTGGAGGATGGATGTTTCGGTTGTTCATGAGGGAAGATCTCATTGCAGAAATCTTTGTCTTCCTGGGGGAGAGCAGCCTTGGTTTGTCCATAAGCTGCTTCTGTCTGCCCAGTGACTTTTTCAGGACCAGTACCTCAATGGTCTATAAGAACAGTGCAGTCTATCGACAGGAGCTCTCTGCCGCACATAGACCTCGGGCTGTTGGCAAGTTGCTGTTCTGTCAGAGCCGCTGGCTGCACCCAGGTGGCCGGGATCAGGACAGGACCATGTGGGTGCTTTCAGAATCCCCGTGCTCTCCACCTGGGCCTCTGCTGCAGTTGTCACCCGCCTCAGCTGGAGCTGTGTGAGGGTGTCAACGTTTGTTTCTTGCACAGAAGCATTCACAGCCTCTCCAGAGTCTCTACACCAGCTTTCGCGAGAATGAGGAGACAATTGCTCCATGTTCTTTGACATATACATTTGTTTCAGCAGTCCTGACAATACAATTCAAGTCCTCTACACACATCAGCCTTGGAAAGGAGGCATCTTATCCTGGATACCTGATCACCCCAGGCAGTAAGAGATGCACAAACCCCCTTGGAACAGCTCTGTATCTGATACCTCTGCCTCCTGTTAGCATACAGCCCCAGTGGCATCTTTCAAACCAACAGCGTCACCCCTCATGGTGCTGAGCTCTGGGCTGGTGTCAGGTATCAGGCCAAGATTTATTATCTTCCTCGACTTCCACTCCAGTTGCTCCTTTTCCATTCATTCTGCCTCTACTGAGGAGAGGGCACCTCAGATCTCTGCCTAGATTCTGAAAAGTTAAGATCTGTTATGATCCAGCATTCAGCCTTTCATGCTGCTGGAGCACCGATGATCTCTGTGAAGTTGCAGGCTGAGGAATGTTGTCATCAGCATGAAGCCTGCTTGCTCTCCCAGTTCTCTGTAGTTTCGATGCCAATCAGTCCTAATGAAATATTGACCAGTGTGTGTGTGATTGATAAAGGGAAAGATAAACTGTCAATATGATTACCTCAAAAAGTCCAAAGTAAATTTATTAAAGTACATACATGTCACCATATACAAACCTGAAATTCATTTTCTTGCAGATATACCCAATAAATCCAATAGCCATAACAGAGTCAATGAAAGGCTTCACCCAACAGGCAGAGAACCAACATGCAAAAGGGAAAAACTTTAATAAAAAAATAAATAAGCAATAAATATTAAGAACTTAAGATGAAGAGTCCATAAATTATGGGAACTTTCACCCTCTGGGTCAAGAGCCTGATGGCTGCAAGGTCGGAGCCTGGTGCTGAGAGTCCTGAGGCTCTTGTCTTTCTTCCTGAAGGCAGCAGTGAGAAGAGAGCATATCCTGGGTGGTGGTGTCCCTGACGATGGAAGCTCCTTTCCTGTGACAATGCTTCACGTAGCTGTGCTCAGTGGCACGGAGGGCTTTACCTGTGACAGGCTGGACCGTATCCATACTCTTTGTAGAATTTTCTGTCCAACAGAATTGGTGTTTGCATACCAGGCTGTGATGCAGCCAGTCAATACGTTCCCCACTACACATCTATTGTATAGAGGGTTTGTCAAATTTTAGATGTTGCGGTAATCTTTGCCACCTCCTAAGGAAGTAGAGGCAGTGCTGTGCTTTCTTCATAAATTTATGTGCTGGGCAAGTATTCAGAAATAATAACACTTAGTAATTTAAAGTTGCTAACCCTCTCGACCTCTTATCCTCCAATGAGAACTGGCTCATGGACCTCTGGTTTCCTTCTCCTGAAGCCTATAATGAACTCCTTGGTTTTGCTGCATTGAGGAAGAGGTGGTTGTTGTGGCACCAACCAGCAAGGTTTTTAATCTCCCTCCTCTATGTTGAATCGTCGCCACCTTTGATTCAGTCTCTGGCAGTGTTGTTATCAGAAACACAGTCATAAGCGTAAAGCGAGTAGAGCAAGGAAGTAAGCACAGAGCCTTGTGGTGCACCCGTGCTGATGGAGATTATAGAGATGTTGCTAATCTGAATGGACTGGAACCTGCAAGTGAGGAGGTAGAGGATCTAATTGCACAAAGAAGCACTGAGGCCAAGGTCTTGAAGCTTATTGGTTAGTTTTGACAGTGTGATGGTATTGAATGCTTGCTGTATCAATAAAGAGCAGCCTGATGCATACACCTTTGCTGTCCAGATGTTCTGGGTTTGAATGAAGGACCAGTGAGATGACATCTGCTATGGATCTGTTGTGCTGGTAGGCAAA
Organism: Hypanus sabinus; assembly: GCF_030144855.1. Classification (NCBI taxonomy): domain Eukaryota; kingdom Metazoa; phylum Chordata; class Chondrichthyes; order Myliobatiformes; family Dasyatidae; genus Hypanus; species Hypanus sabinus. The sequence continues at coordinate 135,074,561 of NC_082711.1, forward strand.
TTGGAGCAGATCCAAGTTGCTTCCTGGGCAAAAGTTGATATGTTTTATCACCAATCTCTCAAAATACTTCATCACAGTGGCTGGCTGTGCTACTGGATGATAGTGGACTCCATTATATGGCCTTATCTCACATCATCTGTTCAAATCATGCTAATGGCACCATTACTGGATGGTACAGAGACCACTGTTCCACATGATGCCACTGACCGTCTCCTAACCGTGACCATGTGGTCTCTCCTGGCCCCCTGTAGCACAGGAATCCCCTTCTTAGAGACTGAATTAATGGCCATTTACAAGTCAAGCAGGCTTTATTGAGAGGCTGCAACACACACAAAATGCTGGTGGAACACAGCAGGCCAGGCAGCATCTATAAGGAGAAGCACTGTCGACGTTTCAGGCTGAGACCCTTCGTTATGTGTGTTGCTGTTATCTGTGCATGCAGGGAAAGAATGATTATGTGATTGATATATAATAACGAGTGTGTCATTATGATTTTTTTTTAAACACAGTGGTAGGTGGCTGGAACTTACTTCAGTGCTAACAGATACAACAGCGACAATCAAGTTCAAAATATATTAAAGTATGTATAGATTATACAACCTTGAGATTAGTCTCCAAACAGGCAGCCACAAACCAAAGAAACCCAAAAGAACCCATAAAAAAAGACCAAACACCAAATGTGCAGAGGTAAAAAAGGAATCATGCAATCAATAAATGCAAACAAATAGTATGCTGAACTGAAGTCCACAAAGAGAGACCTTAATTCAGCACAAGCTGAACCAGCCTGACCCTTTCCATCTGGAGAATGGAGTCTAAATTGCTGTCCAAACATTAGGTTCAGTTGCTTTGATACACTCTGGGGCAAGGAATGGCGGGATTCAAACCACGTGCAGGCAGATGGGATTAGTTTCAATGGACATTAGGATCAGTGCCAGCATGGCAGACTGAAGGGACTATACTGTACTGCTCTGTGCAACTCTGGGCAAAAAAGCACTTAGAAAGTTTTTCAGAAAGTTCTGTCATATTTATGAGAGAAAAACATATGGGCACTTCTACTGTAGAGCAACCTCTTTTATCTCACCAAAAGTGGATAAGGCCCAATTTTTAGGCCCCAGTGCTCATCAGTTACTTTAGAACTCACTAACACTCCCAGTCCTGATCACACCAACCTCAAATATCTAATAAACATCACTTAGTCCAGAAATGAAATTTGCAAAGTAATACAAATAGTTGCCAATGAATGTTGCATTATGTTTGAATAATTTAGTTGTGTTGGTGGGAAATGAAGTTTTTCAGTTCCTTCTATTAGTGATGGAAATGACACAATCAGTAGTATAATTTATTCAGATGCTGAGAATCAGTTACGTGCGGTGGGAAGGCTTATCTCATAGGGGACATCTAGTGAATCTTGAGCAGTTGGTTATATTCTCAACAACAGAAACTCAACATTCTCTTGACAGTGCTGCCACTGAAACTGAAATACAGCTAATCTTATTAATTTCCAGAAGTTTGCTCACAAACACCATCCTTTAACCAACAGAATTTCACTATTTAGGGATGGGCAATAATGCTGCTAATCCAAGTGTTACCCCAATCCTCCATTAATTCGCTGTCTTTGGTGCTTAGTGACCCGTTGATACAGTCACAGATAAAAATAGAAAGATTGCCTGGCATATGCCAGTGATATTAAACCTGATTCTGATTATGAAATAAAAACAACGTGGTAGAAACACTCAATAGATCAGGTTGTATCCGTGGAGAAAGAAATGTTTAAGGTCGAGATCTGGTTCTGATGACGGTCCACCACTTGAAACCTTAACCCTGCTCCTCTGACCTGCTGAGTGTTTCCAGCATTTTCTGCGTGTTTCACCCCTCCAGCTTCTGCGGTTTATTGGCAATCATTAGCTTTTTTAAAAAACAACAAGCTTTTCAAAATGGTGGTTTCTTCATGGTGATTGGACTGAACTTTACTTTCTGAAAAGGGAAAAGAGGGTCAGTGATCATCTATAGAGTTGAAAACACTGTCGTTACCTTGATTAGATTAACATTATGGTGATCTAAACAATGTAATGAAACCCATGCAAGCAATAAAAGAGAATAGAATATAGACGTGAAATAAAATGATTAACTGAATAAAAGACCCAACAACAAAGAGGGATTTGCATTTATAAAGTGACTGGTGCAGGAAAAGACTCAAAGGTACTCTCCAGAGTGCAAAGAAAATAATGGGCATCAAAGCAAAAAGGTCAAAAGAAAATAGAAAATTTGACCATCACGTTGGGCAAGTAAATGAGTTTTAAGGAAGATCTTAAGAGAGGGAGACAGATGGAAGGATTTAAAAAGGGAATTATAGAACATGGAGATGGTGGGTAAAGACATAGATATCATGGTCGCTGTTGTGAAGAATGGCCCCTCAGAAAGTCAGCTGTGTCAAAGTGATAAGACGAGCAGGAAATACCTGCACTTGGCTCCCACTGCTTTGATCTATTAGGAATCCATTGGTTCAGAGTGAGCAATTTCAGAGATCTCTGTAGGGCATTGAATCAGAGCAAACGCAACAGAGATGGAGGAAATAGGCGAATGGAAGGGAGTCTTTACTTGGCACAGGAGAGGAGCAAAGAAAGTCAAGAGAGTTGTGGTAGTCTGTTGGTTTATAATAGATTTTGTGGTTAGCCTATCCTCTGAGACGAAGACGGTGAGGTCCGGAGAAGGAAGGGAAGGTACTGGACCATGGGAGAGCTCATGGAGTTGGGTCATTACAAGGTTGGGAGGTGTGGAAGGAAAAAGCATGAGGAAATGAGTCTGTGACTTTGTGGGAGGCTAGCGTCTAGTGTTCAATGGTGAGGTCATAGTCCAACTGAAGGAAGTGGCTAAAAATTGACATTTGCCTTTGCAACACACAGATCAGTTCTCCAGAGCATAACAGCACCATCCTTTTCACTTGATAGGATGATAATATTAGGATTGGCTCTGAGCAACAAGTCCAGAACGAGGTAGATCAGTGAAAGTGAGGAACATCAAAGCAGTCACCTTTGGCACTCATTGGCAGTTAGCAGTGAGTTAATCTAGAAAGGCTAAGAGAGGATTTCAGATGAATTGTGGATTCTGGAGATGGAGAAAGAGACCTGCATTCAGAGATGAAGACTCCTGGCCAAGAAATAGTAACAGAGGATGGAGGCAGCAGAATACTTCACCTTCATCTTGGGCTGGGAGGGTCAAAGGTTCAAGATCAAAGTTCAAAGTATCATACAGTATGTCACCATATACAAACTTGAGATTAGTTTTCTTGTGGGCATCCTCAGAAAGTTCAAGATATACAATCAATGAAATACTGCACCCAACAGGACAAACAACCAATGTGAAAAAGATGACAAACTGTGCACATAATAAAAAAATAATAGTAATAATAAATAAGCAATAAATATCTAGAACATGAGATGAAGAGTCCTTGAAAGTGTGACCATGAAGCAAATGAAGTTATCACCACTTGTTCAAGAGCCTGATGGTTGGGGGATAATAACTGTTCCTAACCCTGGTGGTGTGGCTCCTACTGCTTCTTCCTGAAGTCAGCAGCAAGAAGAGACCATAGCTAGGGTGGTGGGGGCACTTAATGATGGACGTTGCTTTCCCACAGCAGCACTTTGAGTAGATGTGTCAATGGTGGGGAGGGATTGAGACTTGTTTTCCTCCTAAAGTCAATGTTCAGCTCCTTGATCTTGCGGATATTGAGAGGTTGTTGTTGTGGCAGCACTCACCCAGATTTTCAATCTCCCTCGTCACCACCTTTGATTCAACCAATGTCAGTTGTGTCATCAGCCAATGTAGATAATGGCATTGGAGCTGAGTTTAGCTGCACAGTCATAAGTACAAAGTGAGCGGAGCCAGGGTGGCCAAGTGCACAGCCTTGTGGTCCACCTGTGCTGATGGAGATCGTGGAGATGTTGTTTTCAATCTGAACTGACTGGGGTCTACAAGTGAGGAAATCAAGGCTCCAATTGCAGATGGAGGTATTAAGACCAAGATCTTAAGGCTTTTTGATTAGTTTTGAGGAGATGATGGTATTGAATGCCAAGCTATAGTCAAAGACCATCCTGATGAAAGCATCTTTGCTGTCCAGGTGTTCCAGGCATGAGTGAAGAGGCATTGAAATGTCATCTGCTGTGGATCTGTTGTGGCAGTCGGCAAATTGGAGACTATCTAAATCGCTTTTCAGGCGGAAGTTGTTATATTACATCACCATCCACTCAAAACACTTCATCACTGTGGATGTAAAACGGGTGTTCCAAAGTGGGGTCCATGAACCTCTTGCCTAATGGCATTGGTCCATGCCATAAAAAAGTTGAGAACCCCTGGTCGAAGTGCAACTAGATGATAAATCATTGGGGTCATAAGAAATAGGAGTAGGAGTAGGCCATCCAGCCCATCGAGCCTGCTTTGCCATTCAATAAGATCATGGCTGATATGTCTGTAAACTCAGCTCCATCTAATTCCCTTTTCCCCATAACCCTTAGTTCCCTTACTATGTAAGAACCTATCTAACCATTTCTTAAATACATTTAGTGAGGAAGCCTCAACCGCTCCTGTGGGTAGAGAATTCCACAGATTCACCACTCTCTGGGAAAAAAACAGTTTCTCCTCATCTCCATCTTAAATCTTCTCCCCTGAATCTTGAGGCAATATCCACCTAGTTCTAGTCTCACCTACCAATGGAAACAACTTTCCTACTTCTATCTTATCTATCCTTTTCAAAATTTTGTATGTTTCTATAAGATCCCCTCTCATTCATCTGAACTCCTGAGAGTATAGTCCCAGGTGACTCAATCTTTCCTCATAGGTTAACCCCTTCATCCCTGGAATCAACCTGGTGAACCTCTTCTGCACTGCCTCCAAAGCCGGTATATCCTTCCTCAAGAATAGAGACCAGAACTGCACTCAGTCAGGATAGGTGGTTAAGGCTTTTCCTGTGTAATGTTCATTGGGGATCAGGGGTGGGGGGGGGGGGGTGCAGATTTCAAAGGATGGTGAAAATGCAGGAGATGTGAACTGTTTGGGGGAGGGAGGGACATTGGGCATTGGTTGAGCAGTCTGCAGTCAGTTTTCAGGCTGCTCCGATTTCTCTTTAAATCCCTTAACCCAGAGAGTAAGCATGCTGAGCTCCTAATTCACCAGAGACTCTTGCATTGTAGTTCTTGGCTGGAGCTGTGAGCTCCAGTTTATAGCAGCAGGGGCTGAACTGTTCACTGCATGATGATTGACATCTTCAGGTGCCGAGACAACATCAGGCACCCTAATGTGAAGTTTGGTCTAAAGTGCCTGGTCCAATTTCGCTACTGGCTCAATTCCACCTGGAAATGATCATCAATGTAATTTACTCTGGGTGAAATCAATTTAGGAACATAAAGCACAAAAACAAAGTGTTATAACAGTATCCAATTACTGTACCTAACACTGGAGCTCCAGTTTGTTCTGATACAGAAGTGTAATAAAATAATCCTGTATTATTTGAAAACAAAACATGATATTCTACCTATTGCATTTTGTTGTTCTCTTTCTTATTCACATTTGGTGGGCTACATTTTGTGTATTTTCATATTACAGGCCACATTACTGCAGAGGGAAACTGCTGTTTTCTGCACGGAATTGTGTGCTGGTCAGTGATGCAGTACAGTAATCTCATTAAACACCTGTGTCAAACATATGTCTGACATTGTCCAAACGCCTGTGTAGTGCTGTAATGTTCTATGTTATTTCTCACTGCAACGTGCCAGCTCCCTTCAAACAGTTCCCTATTCATTGTGAACTCATCTTCAAAATCAGAATCAGGTTTATCATCACTGGCAGATGACATGAAATTTGTTAACTTAGCAGCAGCAGTTCAATGCAATACATAATCTAGCAGAGAGAAAAGAATAACTTAAATAAAACATAAATAAATAAGTAAACCAATTACGTATATTGAATAGATTATAAAATGTGCAAAAACAGAAATACTGTATATTAAAAAAAAAGTGAGGTAGTGTCCAAAGCTTCAATATCCATTTAGGAATTGTATAGCAGAGGGGAAGAAGCTGTTCCCAAATCTCTGAGTGTGTGCTTTCAGGCTTCTGTACCTCCTACCTGATGGTAACAGTGAGAAAAGGGCATGCCCTGGGTGCTGAAGATCCTTAATAACAGATGCTGCTTTTCTGAGACACCACTCCCAGAAGATGTCCTGGGTACTTTGTAGGCTAGTACCCAAGATGGAGCTGGTTAGATATACAACCCTCTGCAGCTTCTTTCAATCCTGTGCAGTAGCCCCTCCATACCAGACAGTGATGCAGCTTGTCAGAATGCTCTCCACGGTACAATTATAGAAGTTTTTGAGTGTATTTGTTGAAATGCCAAATCTCTTCAAAATCCTAATAAAAGTATAGCCACCGTCTTGCTTTTTTTATGACTACCTCAATATGTTACAATCAGGTTTGATCTTCAGAGATCTTGACACCTGGTCATTTGAACCTGCTCACTTCTGATTCCTCTGTGAGGATTGGTTTGTGTTCCTTCATCTTACCCTTCCTGAAGTCCACAATCAGCTCTTTCGCCTTACTATCATTGATGTCCAGGTTGTTGCTGTGGCACCATTCCACTAGTTAGCATATCTCACTCCTGTACACCTTCTCGTCAGCTCCTGAGGTTCTACCAACAATGGTTGAATCATCAGCAAATTTGTAGATACGAGGGGTGATTGATAAGCTCGTGACCTATGTAGGAGTCAATTTTAGAAAACCTAGCGTTTTAGTTTTTCAACATTTACACACTTAGTCCAGCGGTCATGGAGCATACGGATCTTGGGCCTCCAAAAAGTGCCCACAGCAGGGGTGATTGATAAGTTGATAGCCTAAGCTAGGAGATGAGTTATACAGCTCTCGTTACATGCACATGCTGTTTAACTCTTTGAGTACGCAGAAAGTTTGAAGTTAATAACTCATCTCCTTCTACCTTAGGCCATAAACTTATCAATCACCCCTGATGAGTTAAGAGTTATTAACTTCAAACTGTGTTTAGTAGCTAAGCTATGTTTTAAGGACAGAAGCTATTTGCGGTGTATGCCATCGGGAGCATATAGTGGGAGCTTGTCCCCATTACCACCCCCTGGCTATAGGAAATAAGTGCACCCCCCTCAGAACCTACTCAACTGCCTGGAACATTGGACACCTCCTGTCACAAGTGTGGAAGAGTCTGCAGTTCCAGTATTAGCCTCTTCAGTCACAGAACTCACAAAATTTGAGTGGAAGCAAGTTAATCTTGATCATAAAGGATCATCCAAGGCAGCAATCATTATAGATGAACTTGCAGCTAAAGTATAGATCACTGATCATTCTTGCATTAATGTAACATCACTGTTTCCTTAAAATAATTTCTAAAATTTAATTTTAACTCTATTACATGTTATTCATCACTATATCACTTGCCTGTAACCAGTCCTTTCCATCATATGTTGCTTTGTTGTAGAATTTATACCTTGTGTTTCTGGAACTTGCTGTTGGTACTTCTGGTGCAGGTTGGAGGTAGATTCTGTTTTGCCTCAGCTGATGCCCTATCCAGTTTTTAATACTGTTTGTATCTGATGATTGTGTTTCTACAGTAATGTCTTGTTTTGCAGTCTTATTCTTTGCTGTCATGTTGAACTTTGATAACTTATTTAGAACCGTGCAGAATAGGCCTTTTAAGACACTCTGTCCCAGCAGCCCCCAACAAACCTAACTAATCCTACCCCAACTATGGGACAATTTACAATGACTCCTGGTACGTCTTTGGACATTATGTAAAATTTATGTTCTGTACATTATTTGAATCTCTGCTGCTGCAAGTTTATTTTTATTGTACCTATACTTCAACGCACTTGACCGTTTAAGAATAAACTTGACAGTAGACAATACTGGGCGTACAAAAAAAGCTGGATAAACTCAGCAGGTCGAGCAGCATCCGTTGAAAGAAGCAGTCAACGGATGCTGCCCGACCTGCTGAGTTCATCCAGCTTTTTTGTACGTCTTTATTTGACCGCAGCATCTGCAGTGTACTTTGTGCTGACAATACTGGGTGACCTGGTGTCAATTTTATTGTTAAAATTTGCTGAACCCTGCATCAACACTGTCTGTTCTCAGCAACTTGGGAAATGATTTAACATGGCTGCTGTGATGACTTCCAGTTACATGAGCATTACTCAATCTCCCTTCTACTTGGTGTTATGGAGAATACATTTTGCTTGGCAAAGTTATACTTTCTCCCATTCAGACACAAGAGGCACTGTATATGCTGGAAATCTAGAGTAATACATGTCACATGCGGATGGAGTTCAGCAGGTCAGGCAGCATCTGTGCAAACAGGTGATGTTTCAGGCCAAGACTCTTCTTCAAGACCTGTCAAAACATCAACTGTTAACTCCATCCACAGATGCTGCCTGACCTGCTGAGCTCCTCCAGCACATTGTGTGCAATATTTTCTGGAGCCCAGATGGAAATTTTACAGCACATGTATATCCCAGTGTAACACATGAAGGTAGACTGAGGTCTTTCTTTATAGTTGATGAACTTTCTCTTCAAGGTAGCTCTCTGTAATTTCCTGCTCTTTCAGTGATATGTGGTCGTCACAATGCTGTTCTAGTATCACTTTGCATATTGTTCAAATTCTCCGGAGATAAATCAAATCTGTTAGTCTCACACATTCTCAGGCATGCCTTGTTCAGGAAAAAGGATTTGAGCTGCTGTGATAATGGTTTCGTCTCAAGTCTTTCATGTCATGGGTGAACGTAGATGAGCTGTCTTCACTTGTGAAATGTCTTTCTTGATCAGCTCTCCCCCATACACCTAGGGTAATGACAGTATTTTCTTTATTGATCTTTAAGGACATGGGATTGCTGTCAAGTTGTGTTCAGGTTTTGAACACTGAGGTCATGCTGGTGAACGTACTTCCACAATGCTGATGGAGAGGAATTTCCATAGCCTTGATTCTGATTTTCCAGATCATAAACCCTGTGTGCCGTACACAGGAAACAAATTTCCCAAGCCGAAAAGCACATGAACAGATCAGTTGAGTATGGACTCCACACACAGAGGGATGGCAACCGCCTGGCCCTGAAGAAAGAATACATCGCCTTTGGCCAAGTTGCACAAGAATCAACCAACTCACCTGCAGAGCAGCAGTAAACAACAAGCTGCCGACCTCAGCCAGCACCAGGGAGGCAGCTGGAGAATCTCCCCGAGATTTGAGATGTTCAGGGGTTCTGGACTAGGCCGCGGGCTGCTTGGGACATTCAGAGGGGGGATGGGGAATGGCTCTGAAGATGGCGATCTGGCCTCACTCTTTGAGAGGTCAAGCAGCTGCATCTATAGAGCAGCACGAGACCAGGCTGGAAGGCAGAGCTGGGAGAGAGAAATGCGAGGGAAGGAAAGAGGAAAAGAGCAAAATAGGAATTTAATGAAGGGGAAGAGAACCGAGATAGAGTAGTACTGAGGGTTTGGGATATGGAGTTGGGAAAGTTGATAAAAGAATGGATAGCTTGAGGGAGGAGAGAATCTGAAGGGTAAAGGCATCCGTTCCCACTGGATGCAGTGTATCTCTATTAAGACTGTGTAGCACAGCTTGAATTCTTTATTCTAGATTTATTTTTGAAAAGTAATTGCTTCTCCAGTGAGACACGATGTAATGATGCAACTCTATAAAACTCTGGTTAGGCCACACTTGGAGTACTGTGTCCAGTTTGGTCGCCTCACTATAGGGAGGATGTGGAAGCATTGGAAAGGGTAGAGAGGAGATTTACCAGGATGCTGCCTGGTTTATACAGTATGGATTATGATCAGAGATTAATGGCGCTAGGGCTTTACTTTTTGGAGAGGAGGATGATGAGAGGAGACATGTTAGAGGTGTACAAGATATTAAGAGGAATAGACAGTGGACAACCAGCACCTCTTCCCCAGGGGGCCACTGCTCAGTACAAGAGGACATGATTTTAAGGTAAGGGGAGGGAAGTTCAAGGGGGATATTACAGTAAGGTTTTTCACTCAGAGCCATTGGTGCGTGGAATGCACTGCCTGAGTCAGTGGTGGAGGCAGATACACTAGTAAAGTTTAAGAGACTACTAGAAAGGTATATGGAGGAATTTTAGGTGGGAGGGCACAACATTGTGGGCTGAAAGGCCTGTAATGTGCTGTACCTTTGTTCCACAAGTGCCACTTTTCCAGCACTTCATTTTTATCCCTACTTTCCAATCTTCTTGGACATCCTTGCCATTGAACCAAGGATGTCCATACTATGACCAGTCACCAACACCCAACATTTCTCCAGGCTCAAGGCATTGATCATCAAATGAAACAAGTCATCCTTCTGACACTCTCCTTCCAGTTTACAACCTATCAGCCCAGGTCCCAACCACCCTGGGGTTGTGATGACCCCATCATGACCTGATACCCCAAGCCTCCAACTTCGATTCACAGAAAGGACTTCAGCTATTCTAGTACAGCCACAGAGTATACAATGATACCTTGGGTACTACTGCTGCTTGCAAGTCACCTGACTGTCAATGGGATTAATACCGGCGTGGATCAGGGTTCAATCTGGAGAAAATCCATTGCTAAACTACATTTAGTTATTTTGGTGATAAATTTTTGCTTGTGGATGGAAACCATTTAACTTATTTTGCAAACCATGAATCATATTACTTTAGAAAAGCACAAGGGTCTCAGCCCAAAACGTCGCCTGTTTAGCCATTTCCATAGATGCTGCTGAACTCCTCCAGCGCATTTTGTGTGTTACTCTGGGTTTCCAGCATCTGCAGAATCTTTAAGCATGAGGAAAAGGATGGGTAAGAGCTCTTTTAATGTTTTTCAGGGAAAGAAATGTAACCCTTACTAGGCTGATAAATGACTCCAAAGGCAGAGCATAAGTCAATTCTCAACAGCCTTTTGAAAGGGTTCACTGAACACAGACCTTGGGGTGGTTCATCCTGTCCTATTCTAAATTGCAAGGTCCAACCCAAAGATTAATTAAGCATCAGCCCAAGTCATTCCATAACCACTTCAGACTGGTCTTTCTGCCTTCTGAACTGTACATTGACAGTTCATTTGATGGGATGTTTTAGTTTGAAAACAGAGTTCCGCCTTTTGTAGGCTCAGATATGAAAAGGCATTCCATAAAAAATCCACTCAACTCCAAAGAGATTTATCACATTATTTTGACTCTGCTCGAGAAACTTAACATCTTAAAATTTGCAGGGTTTTCTTTGGAAACGTTAAGCTTTTACCGTGTTCCTTACAAAGTGGTCCCATCAAGGGGTTATGGCTGGAGTTCAGAAAGTCTCCTGATCACTTCTGAAATGCTATCTACCCAAATTTCTCTGTATGGATACTGCTTTCCTTATTCCAGCATCTTTTTCTGCCCACAATACAGTTGAGATTTCCAACACATTTAGTATTTTTCTTCAGTGTCTACAGATTTTCTCCAAACTGTCTGCAAATTAAGGTAATGCACAATTTCAGGGTTAGAAAAAGTCAATCAGAGAAAGCCTTGCTTTTGGGAAAAAGCGGCACTCAGCTGTTCAATTACTAACAGATCAGTCACCGTTAAGAATCCACAATGACGTCATGTCTTGTGTTACTCCAAGACTGAAATGCCTTTCCATATAAGTATTCTGAGCCAATGCCCTAGTGTACTCCGTATCAGTACATGGCTGTGCTGCAAAGCTGTGGGATGGAGAGAACTTGCTAATTTTGAGTTTCTGCCGTTGTACAAAAGTGAAAGCATACAACACAAACACACAAAATTTGGAGTCCCCCTGGCTGAATACAATACCATCTCCACAGCTAGAGGTCAGAAGCTGACTGCTGAACTGCACCATTGTCGAAAGCCACATAGAAACTTGGCATTATTAGTTTGTGTCTGCCATTCTACAGAATGGGGATCACTGGAACATACTCAAGAAATTGGGAGCAGATTGTTTTTTTATAAAAAAAAACTGCAGCCACATACCAGGCAGGAAGTTGCTTTGCTCAAATGTCAGCTAAAGTTGGACTGTGACTGAATGACCCATGAGGAGTCTTCCTGTTATGGTCAGGGAGCCTCAGCAGCTGCAAGCAGGCTCTCTGGATTATGGAAGGATGAGCCCTCAGTCACAGGGAGCTATAATTGTCACTGCTGCTGTGGGAAATGAGGAATATTGGATTGAGTGTTCAAACCCCAGTTTATAGTGCAGCTAAACAGAACAAATACAAAGCTAAAATTTAAAAAAAACATCATCTGGGGGAAGTTAAGGAAGCAGAAGAAACTTCCAGGCTTTAGCCCATATTCAAGCAGAAAACTGCTTCTCCACTGTGCTCACCAGAAACTTTAATCATCTTGATCACTTCACAGAACTGCAATATTAGTGGAAAGTCACTATAGTTAACACTGAGGTAAGCACCAGTTGCTTTATGTGCTCCACGTTACTGAAGTCAGGATGTGAAATTAGACCAGTAACATAAACAAGCAGTTTCCCTTTAGTAAGGTTATGCTGTCAAATCTATACCAATGCGACACAAAAAACAGACAGGAATTTACAGACCGCTGCAGATCCTTCAACGTGGTTCAAAACTTACTGTTGTGGAGATTCTGGTACTCAAAGACATTCTAAAGGAAAGATCCTAGTTCAGTGGCAGGGCAGAAAGCACTTTAAAAAAGACCCATATTGTTTTGTGTGGGGGGGGGGGGGGGGCGGGAATTTGCTTTCAGGAAATGTTGCAGTCAATTTGCACACCAAATCATCCATAAAGTATCCACAATGAAGCGACTCTGTTGGTATTGGCTGAGAGAGGAACATCGGTGTCATCAGAAGTGTGACATTTTTGGAAGAATTATTAAAGCAATTGCTTGGTGGACACCTTTTTACTTTGCAGCCAGTGCAAGTTAATTCCTATGTCCAAGTCCTGATGCAGATTCAAGCCACAAACTTGAGATAGAACTTCCAGCAAGCACTTATCCCAATTATCATCTTCCAGGCAACGTAAAGAGGAATCTTAGACACCTTTAAGATTTATCACTCATTCTCTAAGGATCTTCATGCTTATGTGCAGCCCTTACAAGGCTTGTAATGTACATTCATAGTTATTCATCTGTGAAAAATGAGTACACATCATTAAGTGGCTCCAATCATAGACTAACTCGGATTCCAATGTTATTCCTAATATTATCCATCACTGGAGCTAGTCCTCACATGCCTCAATAAACAAGAACCTTTAAATTTTGATGGATATTTGGTGTTTCTGCCAGTCTTTGACTGGAAGTGAAAGCATTGGGAAAAATTCCCTCAAACACCTCCATCCATACCCTTTCATATCAATTGAAGTAAGTTCCCGGTTCTCTGCCTTATTTGACAATTGTAACCCTCCCTTCTCCAGCATCACTCCCTAAACCATGGGTTCCCAACTTGGAGTGCAGACCCCTTGCTTAATGGTATTGGTCCAGAGCATAAAAAGGGTTGGGAGCTCCTGCCCTAGACTCAGTTCCGTCTGAGGCTTCCAATGTCTTCTGAACACTTCAGGACACAAACAATGAAGTAGACAGAACTCTACATAAGCAGAAGAACTGATTTGCGATTTTATTAGCCTGTGTGCGACTGCTACATAATGACTCACATTCAAGATATTCCATCACTGATAAAATTGCCAAGGAATGGTCCATGTGTGGAAGGGTTTCCCCACAGATACACTGGGTTGGAGATAAAATAATCAAGTCACTTGCTCAAACTGTAAGAGTTCACTGCATAACATGACAAAAGCACAAACAGAAGCCTCATACTAACAAGTTCTGGTAAAAGCTCCTACACTGTAATAATTTCACTATAACAAAACACCAGACATCAAGATTAAGCTAGAACACTGGTGCTTTCAACAAGTCAATTACATAATTGCATGTCACTATAGTAACGTCCATTACAGACCAATCAACTGTTGCGATCATTTGGGTAGAGCGTACTCCAGCAAATCAGTTACATATGAAGACTAGTATTGTTGCCATTAGAATACATCACATCTATAAGTTAATAAATCTGAGCTACTGTTTAAATACATCACCAGCATGCACAATATTGAAGCATAATAATCATATTACACTTGATAAGACAGCATAATAGGCAAGTGCATCTCTTTTAAAAAAAACAAATAAGCTGCTTGAAGATCAATTCCCATTATTTTTCTTTTTATGAAATCTGCCCTCGATTCGGCCTGACCCAAAAAAATGATCCTGTGCTTCCAGTAACATTCAGAGGGGTCTAAGTAGTAACAAGACTTATCTCTGGTCTCAAATGCCACCAGTTAAACAATGGTGGGATCATAACAGCCAACTGGCCAACATGGGTTTCCCCTAATCATAAAAGAAAAAAAAAGCAATGTATCTACCAGCAGTTTTAAACTAGGCCATGATGCTGGTAGATCAGTTTTGTTTTAGATCCAGTTACTTTTAATATCTAGAAATACTGTTTTTTTGCAGGTCACCATTTCAGAACTTGAGCCATAATCAATTTCTAATTTAGGGAAGAGTGAGACCAGGAGTTCATCTATGGCTTTATAAATTAGATTTTTTTTTAAATAGGTAAACTGAAATAAATTATTTTATACTGTGTTGTTAATACTTGATCTTTTTCCCAAAAGAATGGAGGTTACTGAAACCACAAGAGTATTTTTTTGTGCAGACCTCATCATTCAAGTTTTACGTCTGCCTAGCTTTACGTTAAATGAAACAACTCCACTTATTTAACTACAGAACAGTCCAAATGCCAGTGTGTGGCTCCCATTCCGAACCAGCACGGCCAAGTCTGACTTTCCGCTAGTGGTGTTTTGGCAAATGTCGAAGAGGCGTCAACAGGGCGGAGAGTGAGGGGAGGGGGTAACCAGAAGCTCTCCCTCCCCCACCCCAAGTGGAAAAAAAAAGACTGCGGTCGCAGCTGCTGCAGCCAGTCTCCCCCTCCCCCCAGGGCTTAATTGTTCCCTTCCCCCCCTTCGTCGTCCTGCTGGTCGCTTGTCCAGAGTGTCAGATTGTCGCGGAGAAGCTGCATGATGAGGGTCGAGTCCTTGTAGGAGTCCTCGTTGAGGGTGTCGAGCTCAGCGATGGCATCATCGAAGGCGGTCTTGGCCAAATGGCAGGCCTGCTCAGGAGCATTCTGGATCTCGTAGTAGAAGACAGAGTAGTTGAGGGCCAGGCCCAGTCGGATGGGGTGCGTAGGCTGCATGTGCTCCTTGCTGATCTCGTGAGCCTCGCCGTACGCCTTCTCTGAGGACTCCACCACTGTGGCACGCTTCTCACCAGACGCCACCTCGGCAAGGTAGCGGTAATAGTCTCCCTTCATCTTTAGGTAGAAGACCTTGCTCTCATACTGTGTGTCGCTGCAGTTTTTGATCAGGTAATTGTCTAAGAGGTTGAGCACATCTTGGCACACAGATTCCAGCTCTTTTTCTATCTTCTCCCTGTAGGCCCGCACCATCTCAATTTTCTTCTCGTTACCGTCTGCAGAGGTCTTTTGTTCGATGCTGCTGATCACCCTCCAGGATGAACGCCTTGCCCCTACCACATTTTTGTAAGCAACAGACAGGAGATTCCTTTCTTCATTGGAAAGGGCTTCATTCAGTTCTGTTACCTGTTGTGAAGAAACAAATAATCTAACATTAGACAGAAGCAAATAAGTCTACATCACCTTTGAAGCAATTGTAAGGCAGGATATGGATCTAAATAATATATCAAAAACTGTAGATACTGGAAATCTGAAACAAAGGGTTGGAAAGACCAAGCAGGCTGGGAAGCATCTGTGACGAGGGGAATCAGAATTAATGTTTCAGGTCAAGCATCTGAGAGAGAGAAAGACACACACAAACTAATGTCAATATAATACCAATATAATATTAAAGTCAGTCCACCTTACTTCGGCCTGACCTGCTGGGCATTTCCAACAGCTGTACATAACATAACTTTTACATTATTTTACTTTTCCTCTCTTCTGCAGCAAGGTGACTTTGAGCTTCATCCTACCGGGTGGTATTTGCTTTGTTCCCCTTTCCTCTTTTCAATGTGAAACTAATTGGTTTTATTTCCCCCGATCTGACAGAATCTGAAGTGTTAATTTCATTTCTCGATCCATATGCTACTTGACCTGCTGTGTGTATTCAACATTTACATTCCTGATGGATTTAAGACAAAGCAAAAACCATAGGGCGACAAAGACAGTAATATTTAAAAGCCACAAGTCGATATAGATCTGGTATTCATAGACCTGAATGGATAGATATGGATAAAGTCTTGACAACTAGCAAAACTTGAAAAAGCATTATACTGGGATTAATGGAATAGCTTTGTCTGAGAGCTGCCCCAGGGACAATAAGATAAATAACTCTTTGGTTGTGACTCACTTAACTGAGCAACTCCAATCCACTGGACAAGTTGGGCATCACATTGTAATTTCTGCCAGCTGAGGTTGGAGAGGAAATGCAGCATAAGGACGCCAATTTTAACTGGATTTGAGTTCCTATATGACAGCATTGTGCTGCGTCTGGCTACAAAGAAATAACTTTCCACAGGAATGAGTAAAAATTCATTGTGATAAAACAACCACATCGATTATTCTTTTTTATGTTTATTATGATGCAGCATATATAGAAGATATACCACCCTAATTTTCATTTCAATTTTACGCTCTAATTTTGAAACGTCAGTACTATTGCTGAGAATTCTGTGGTCAAGCACACCTGTGTCATTTCTTATCTTAAACCTTACAACTTTGTTTTCTTAAAAAAATAATTACCAGATCCTGGCAAAGTTTTACTCATACAAATAAAGTCAATCTTTGGAGGTCTTGTGACTTGTGGGATGCATCTGTGGTGAAAGTATTAAATTTCTTACTGTTAGCGTCCTATCAAAACTATAGCATAAGGCAAGCCAGCTTACTTTCACCTCTGGATGCATCTCCCAAAGTAGCCCAACTTCAATGGAAGTAAGATTCTGGCAGAAGGCACAATGATACTTTTAGTTTTTCCCAATGTTATAAAGAGGAGTCCTAACCTTTATGTATACATTTAAATCCTGCACAATCCATGGCTAGAATGCCACTGCAGCCATTAACTGCAGAGCTATTGAAGTTTCAAATGTTCAGTGCTCATTGGGCTACAGTTCCCTTCCAACTTGAAGCTAACATGAGACGGACAACATTTTAAATAAAATGTAGATAGACCCTCTAAAGCTTGCTTTTGCAATTTATTAAGGTCATAGTTGATCCGATATTGGCTCTGTTAGTTTCCTAAGCAATCCCCAAAACTTTTTACTCCTACTAATTTCCAATATACTTCATGACTCGGCATCAATAGCTCTCTAGGTTAGAGAATTTCACAATTTAAACGATAGTCTTCTTCATCTTGCTTAAATGGGAAATCCTCTTTCACCATGCCACCTGTTTGATTCTGAAACAAATATGTAAACGCAGCATTTTTGTTGTTGGTTTATTAAAGTCTTGAGATACAATTTATTCCTTGGCAATAAGTGATTAACAGCTCATATGAAGTACTTGAGAAGCCTTAATTGACATAAGCCTCCCTAACCAATTGCTGCATGGATATTTTAAAGCAATGCAGCAGATATGATCACAGGGACCAGTCCTCCACACCTAGAGAAGAGGAAACATTATGATTTCAGTTACAGGTCTAATCAGTGATCTTAACAGTCCTACTGCCCAGAACAGCAAATATACTGATCACGAAACTGGAAGCCAAGTTAAACCACTTCTGTGGCTGGCTATTAATTCCAATGCTAATCCGGATCCAAATTGTTTGTAAGTAACTTGTTTTCTCAATACTCACAGGACACATGCAATGTTTTAAAAATCTGTCAGGAATAAGAAGGTTAGCTTGGATGTCAATTTAATGTTTCTTTCCTTGTTCTCCCCTCCCCCCCCCCCCCCCGAACTCCCCCAAATAGTGGCAATTATTTCACCTGAAATGTGAAAATACAAAAATACATTTATCTGTACTGGGTATTAAGTGTTTTCTATTGAAGAATATGGAATCCGGTAGAGAAAATGATTAAGTCAGAAGATCAAGATCTTATTTGCTTGTTTTAATACATGTTGCTAGATTGGTGATTCACCTATTCAAAGAGTTTATTATTCCCCTCTTTAGAAGATGCTGTGTACAGGACTTGGGAATGAATAACTCATCATCAAGCAGATCTACAATCCCAGTGCTTGTTGAATAATTACCAGAAAAACAAAATGAGTACTGCAGTATTGGTTCATTAACTTCAAATTACAGAACTTATTTTGCAATGTTGGCTGCAATGCATCTTGACAAAATCATTCCTGAAAAATATAAGGGAGTTCATTTCAGATGGGTACAATCTCTGACTTGGTATAGCGAGTAGATTTATGGTGAGGCAATATGAAAAGTTAAATATTTGACTGATGGACAACTATTAATTTGTTTTTATTTCTCATTTCAACAAATGGCAGCCAACCAGCTGTGGAATAGGTTGTAATGTAGACAGCTGGCTATGGATAACTACAGAGTAATGTGATCAGAGCCAATATGGAAATGTGTTGGCTGCTGGTTGCACTGACATCCCATTGAGATGAACAGAACCAGAATGCACATACATGGCTACAAGGAGCTAATCAATACTAAGTGATAGTAACCAAAGGCAAATTTCCAAATCTTTCTCCTACCCGCCATACAATCTTACAAGAAATGTGACAATTTGGCCAATGTGGTCCATGCCAGTTCCAAGTCCCAACAGTTTGCCTTTCTTTGTTTCCTGTTTATTATCCAATTTCCATTTCTCACATTACTGTTGGATCTACTTCCTTTGACCTTTCATCACAGAATAGCAGCATTTAAAAATCGGACTAAAAAATTGGCATGGATTAAGGATTGGAGAGTAGATGGCAATAGAGTCTGCTCTGCCATTCCATCTGGGCAGTTTTACCCTTCTCAGCACCATTCTCCCACCTTCTCCACAGCCTAAACAAAAATCAATCAACCTCCGTCTGCAGCAATGAACTCCACAGATTCACTATTCTCTGGTTAAATAAATTTCTCATCTGTTCTAAATGGACATCTCTGTATTCTGAGGCTGTGCCCTCAGGCCCTAATTTCCCGTTGTTTTGTAAATTCAAACCCAAATCTAATTGAAAGGAAAACACAAGAGTTCATAATGAATGTCTAACCTCGTTTCTACTTTGGGGGGGGGGGGGCACACACAGATCATGTGGTGGCATTATGACGTATGCAATTTGCATATTTTCACATATAATAATGAATAATTTAAACAGATAAAGAATGCTCAAAAATATTACATTATGCAAATATCACTGAAATATTAAATATACATTCACTGCTATAGGAAACATCTTCTCCACATCCACTATTCTAGACGTTTCACTAGTTGATAGATTTCAGTGTGATCTACCGATCCACCCCTCCATTCTTCTAAACTCCAACGTATAGGTCCAGAGGCATGAAATGCTTCCCACATGTTAACCCTTTCACTCCCGAAATCATTCTCGTGAACCACCTCTCGACCCTCTCAAATGCCAGAACATCTTTTCACAGAAAAGGGGCCCAAATCTGCTCACAATACTTAAAAAAGCTGCCTGACTGATGTCTTTTAAAGCTTCGGCATTAGGTTCTTGTATTTATATTCCATTCCTCTCAAAATGAATGCTAATATTGCATTTGGCTTCCTTACCTACTTCACCTACAAGTTAACCTTTAGGTAACCCTGCACAAGTCACTTTGTATCTGATTTTAGAACTATTTAGAAGATAGTCTATGCCTTTATCCCTTCTACCAAATTGCATGACCATACACTGTATTCCATTTGATACTTCTTTGCCCATTCTTCCAAAATTCTTCTGTAGAGTCCCCCTTTCTCATCACCTGCCCCTCCATCCATCTTCATATCATCTGCAAACTTCTCCACAAAATCAGCAATTGAGTCATCCAAATCACTGCCATGTACAGCACCTTGTGTCAAAGGCCTTCTGAAAATCCGAGTGAACCTCCACTAACTATCCTGCTCACTTCCTCAAACAATTCTAACAGATTTGAAGATTTCCCCTTACGAAGATCATATCCAGTCTCCTTTAAGTAGTGCAATTTCCTAGAAATGAAATAACGTCATTGTACTCTGGTTATTAAGCTGTCAGCTAGTAGAAGCTATTCCTTCCTTTCTATTCTTCCAATAATTTTTTAAACATTTGTAAACAGCATTAAATCTCCCATTAATATCTGCTGCTCTATGGAAAGCAATCTCAGCCCCTCTACGTCACTGAAGTCCACAATTTTCATTGTGTTAACTCCCTTCTGCATCGTAACCACACACATCCTGCATGACATGGAACCTGAATGAAAGGAGGCACATTAAAGGACAAGTTATAGACGCTAGTAAGCGAAAAGCTTTGACTCACAAATGACAAGGGAGAATATATTGCTCCTGTTGCCGCTGATATTCCTAATGGCCTCCTACGCATCCCTGAATTAACACGCCTAAAATATACATATACTGCAGAGGCAACATCAGTCCCGCTCTCAGCAAACACATTGGGATGCATGATAGAGTAACGTTAGTCTGTCAATAAAGGGTTCAATAGATTTAGTGAAAAGAAAAATCAAAACTTATAAGCCATGGATCTATGAGACAACAGGCACTGAACTGTTTTGAACAATGTACAAGCGTAATCAATTTAAAGCTATGGTATAAACCAAAATGTCTCTCCCATTAACCGTAAAAGTTATTTATTGAGATACAGCATGGAATAGGTCTTCTCCAGCCCTTTGAATCACACTGTCCAGCAATTCCCCGATTTAAAACTAACCTAGTTACAGAAGAATTTACAACGACCAACTGGTACATCTTTGGACTGTGGGGGGAAACTGGAGCACCCAGAGAAAGCCCACTTGGTTATAAGGAAACGTGCATACTCCTTAAATGCAGTGGAAATGAGCCTGGGCTGCTGGTATTGTAAATCACTAAACCACCACATTACTGGCTCCTAACAAACCCTTTGAGGTGCGAAATTTCAGAGCCACGGTAAATTTTAAATATTGCATATTGTACAGAAGTCAATCGCTTCCCAGTAAAGACTCAGTAAATCAAAGCCAAACTACACTACAACTTATTCATCCAGTGACCATTGCTGGCAGATGGAATAACACTCGTTTCCTCCAAGCTCCACCCCTTCGCAGTCTCAGTGAACAGAACCTTGGTGACTAATTTATGTCTGGGGGAAAAAAAAGGCAAAATTCCTTGCAGCAATATTCACAGAGAAAGGCGTGGATGATGAGGAGATTTGGCAGAGGTGTATTGATTTTACAGGCTTTTTCAGTACCAATGAAGACTTATGGGTTTTGAGAAACACCAAGTTGGAGATGTCCCCAAGGGCTTAATGTGCCTTACTGAGGGAGTTAAAGAGGATATCACAGAGGCCTTGACGGAAATGCCAAAATCCTCTAGCTACAATGTCCTAAAAGACTAGATAATGGCTAGTGTTGTTGCTTTAAGAGTAACAGAGATAAACCAGAAAATGATAGGCTAGTGAGCCTTTTGATAGCGTAGTTAAATTACTGATTTACTTTTACTTGTATTTGTAAAAACATGGACATTAATACAGCTTTGTGCTGGGAGGTCCTGTCTTAGAGATTAATATTTTTTTCATGAAGTGAAGAGAATTGATGAGAACATGGCATTGAATGTTGTTTAACTAGTCCCTCATGGTAGGCCGGTTTGAAGATAAATATCACATGGTACCCACAGCAAGCTGGATACAAAATGAGCTGGAACTGGTGCATTGCTCCTCTGAATGGAAGCCTTGAAGAAACAGTGCTGGGCCTGGAGAAAAAAGCAGGTGATCCAAGAAGATGTCTGCATTCAAAACAAAAACCAAAATTCTGGTCAGGGAGGAAGTTCTCAAATGATTTAGAAGGACACAGATCAGCTGGAAACTTGGGTGGGGGAAATGATAGGTGGAGTTTAATGGAAACAAATACAAGGAGCTTCATTTCAGGAGGTCAAGTGCAAAGCGACAATATACAGAAAATGGCAGGACACTTGGGCGCAATAGCACTGTAGCAGTTAGTGTGACACCATTACAGCTCGGGGTGTTCTGGAGTTCAGAGTTCAACTCCAGCACAATATGTCCTTTCCCTGGAAAGTGTGTTTTCACTGGATTCCTCTCATTGTCCAAAGGTGTACCAGGTGGGTTACAATCACAAAACCTGCTGATGCAGGAAATTCAAAGCAATACATACAAAATAGTGGGGGAACTCAGGTCAGGCAGCATCCATGGAAACGAATAAACGGTCATTGTTTCAGGCCAGGACCCTTCATCAGTTGGCTTAAGTGGTCATTGTAAATCATCCTGTGTTTAGGTTAGGGTTAATCAGATTTGTTGGGTGTTGCTGGGGTTGCGTGGCGCAAAGAGCTGGAAGGGCCTAATCTGTACTGTATCACAAAATAAATAAACCATTAGCACAATAATGGTGGGCTTGATTGTTCGTTACTCCAAAGTACTGTTCTATGTTCAAATAAAACTTTGTTAAAGCAAAGATTTGTTAACCCCCTTTGCACAATATATGCAATTAACACAAGATATTCCACTTTCTCATTTCACTGACAATACCACACAAAACCACATTGTGTTCCACAGACTTCCTCAATGATCCAGTTAGTAAACCTCATTGCTCAGTATGTACTGCAAACACCTGAAGCTGCTCCGTTCAATTCCCCAAAGCCTGAATTTGCTGAACTTGTCCATTAATATCCGAGAGCAAAAAATCAGAAAGAAATGCCTTTAAACTACACTTTATTACCTTCTTTGAAAGTAAACAAAGCATAGAGGATTAGGTTTGGCAGCAAGATTCTGTCCAATGAAAAGACAGTTTTCAGATGAATTATACCAGACTCTGCCATTCTGGAGTGTTCAATAGCAGATTCATTATCAGTTCATCATCTATTATTGCTCTCCAATGTCTTAGGGAATTAATGACATTGGTTTTTGAGCATTTATTCCAGATATACACCAGCTGATAAGTACCAAATTGTCAACTTGATTTTTTTTTAAATTATTGCTGGAATTGGAAATACCCAAGTTAGTTGTCATACATTGCACATTTCCAACTTCAGTAACTTCTATGCCCTTTGAACTTTGGATGTATTTGATCCGTAAAGTTCACATTCCTTGTTTAGAAAATATTAAATCCTTAGGGATAAGATTTCACCACTTTAACCATGCCTTGGTCTTCTTTATATTTGTCCCCAGCTACCTCAAATTTATCATCTACACCAGACTGTCTTGCCTATTATTTCCTTTTTTGAGAATTCAACAACTCATCCTCAAAGTCAAAGTACATAACCTTTTCACCTTTTCATTAGAAAAATGTACTAATACACGAACCACGGCCAGGTAGCAAAGGACTGTAATAAATCAATTTGCAGATTTAATTTAACAAATGTTTCATTAAAAGATTTAAAATTGCAAGGGAAATATCTTGAGGCAACAAATCTGATCCCATGCTGGCAACACACTAAACACTGGAAGAACTCAGCAGGCCAGGCAGCATCTACGAAAAGGAGAAAAGTTGACGTTTCAGGCCGAGACCCTTTCCTGATTCCATGCTGATCTATTTGCATTTTCAAAAACTCCGGGCAAAATAGAGAAACATGAATACAACTTAGGGTATACAGCAGCAAAAACAAATGCAGGTTAACTGACTGCTTTGCACAACTTCCTGTCCACGGGGACATTTTCCAGCTTTCCGTTGTTTGCCAGTCCTCCATCCCACTCTGATCCACTGATCTTCAGCCTCCTGCGCTGTTACAATGAGATCCAATGCAAGCTTGAGGATCAGTTTCTCATCTTCATTTTGGGAAGATCACAGCCTTCTAGTCTCAGTACAATTTTAAATAACCTAATTTCTGACTCAGTTATTCTTCAGTGACATTGGCTCTTAATTATTCCACTCCCTTTTATTCCCCTTCTAACAGCATAGTACACCACAGCAGCAGACCCTTCAGCCCATCATCTCTATGCTGGTCAAAATGCCAGTCCAAACTAATGTTCCTGGTCAAAGTAGTCCTTATCTGTTCATGTGGCTGTCCGAATGTCTTTTGAACATTATTGTCATAATAGCTTCCATCACCTCTTTAGTACAGGTACACACCATAGTGGAAACAGAGTTGTCTTCCTGCTCTGCATTTCACATGACTATTATTTTGTGTATATTCAGAATCAGATTTAATATCACCAGCATATGTCGTAAAATTTGTTGTCTTTGCGGAAGCAGTACAATGCAATACATAAAAAACTGAATCTGTGTATATACATATAAATAAGTAGTGCAAAAATAAAAATTTAAAGTAGTATTGAAGTGATGTTTGTGGGTTCAAGGCCTATTCAGAAATCGAATGACAGAGGGGAAGAAGCTTTTGCTGAATTGAGTGTGTGCCTCAGGTTTCTGTACCTCCCTCCTAATGGCAGCAGTGAGAAGAGGGCATGTCCTGGGTGACAGGGAGCCCACTGATCCTATTTAATCATTGACCAGATAACCTTGTTTCCAGCTCACCCTGACTCTGCCCCACAAAAGAAACCTCTCTCCCCTCCTCCCCCCCCCCCCCCACTCTCCCTGCAGCTTAATGAACATCCTGTGGCAATTTCCCAGTTTTGAAGAGTCCTCAATCTAAAACATCACCCGGTTCTTTTCCACACATGGCCTGATTACTACCAGCACTATTTTGTACTAATAAGTTCATCATCTACTTTGCAAGTTGGTGGCACAGTAGTACTGCTTTGAGTGTGACATTATCACAGCGCCAGCCGCCGAAGGATTTTGGCCCGAAACATCGACTGTACCTTTTTCTCAATAGATTGTGCCTGGCCTGCTGATTTCCTCCAGCATTGTGTATGTTGCTTCCAATCTGCACTATGTTCTCCTGTGAGACCTTGTTTCATCCGAGTGTTCCAGTTTCCTCTCACATTCCAAAGATGTATGGGTTAGTAATTACTTGGTCACCAGTGTAATTGGGTTGACAAAGCTCACTGGGTCAGAAGGGCCTGCTGTTACCGTGCTGTATCTCTAAAACAAAAATTTCAGATCAGCAGCTATTTGAGCATATGCTCCAGCTGACATTCTGCAACAATGCCTAAGGGTGGAGCAGTCTTGGCAATACCTGAGTTCAGCCCACCTGGCCGGTAACCTATCAAGGGCTTGCTTACACTAATCCCATTATATTCTGTCCAAATTCCAATCAATTCCTCCTAAACATTAGGGACACTTTACTGTGGCCAATTAACACATCAATCTGCACATCATTAGGACTTGCAAGGAAGCCTGAGCACCCATAGAAACCCCCGTAGTCACAGGGAGAATGTGCACACGGACAGATACAGCATCAGGACTGACCCCAGTTTGCTGGAGAGCAAGACATGGCTCTGGATATACTGATTGTTCTCTGCCTTAACACAGCAATCACTTTTAGAGAGTTAACTCAAAGCCTGACCAACACCAAGTTGTAGAATATGGAGCTGTCTTTTAATCTGGTGAAGGAGCATGTACCTTGTAATAAACCAATGCAGTCTGAGCTCCTGTTAATGGGAGAATTAAAGTTGCAAATATATGGCAACTGCAATACAGAAAATCATTTCTTACAAACAAATCAATGTAGACTTGTTTTTAAAACTGTGAAATATTATCTGGAATGAATTGGTCAAATGGGGTTTGCAGAAAAAACTGAAACCGGAAGAAACCATTAGCACCTTCACACCTACACTGCCCTTCAATAAAATCATGGCTGATCTTAATCTCCAGTGCCATTACTATACAAATCCCAAATGTTGCTTGTCTTAATAACTGCAAACTCCATGGTACATCAACGGACATTTGAGTACCTCATGTTCGATATACTTAGCAACCGTCTTGGGCAAAAAATTGCAAAGATCACCACCTTCTTGATGAGCAAATTCCTTTTCGTTGAACTAAATCATTCAGCCCTTATTCTATGCTCCCTGGACACAAGTCAGAGAACTATCAGTTCACTCTCTACCCTGAAAAGTCTCATGAGTTTTGCAAGTGATCTCTCATTCTTCTGAACTCCAGTAACCTGTCTGCTTAACCACATCAGATCTCATTGGATCACAGCCCTTCCACTCCAAAACCCTGGAACCAATCCAGTAAATATCAGTGACTGCCCCACAGTAAATAGCAGATCCTTCCTTAGGTAGGGAATTTCAAACCCATAATATTCCAGGATCTTTATTCCAAGTATAATGGATACAGTAGCCCAGCATATAGTTGGCTCAAATTGCTCAATGCATTTGCATGTTAACCTTCAGTGACTCACTTCATATCTCTGAGCAGCAACATAGAAAAAAGGAAAAAAAGAACCCCATCTAACTAAGAAAAAAACCCACCAACTATGTTAAAAAAAACACAATTAGGAATCAACCCCCCCCCCCCCCCGGAGCAATACTGAAGTAGCTACTTTGTCACATATGTTCTGGTTATGTTGTTTTAAAACCGTTTTGGAAATCTTTATTTTTTACAATTTCTAAAGCTTTGAAAATTAATTTACAACCTAACAGACTGACTGTTCTATCTGGAATAGTTCCGTATCATATTCAGGGTATCTCATCTTCAGATCAACACGCAATTGCGTTTGTTACACTGCTGGCAAGAAGGGCTATTTTATTAAAATGTAAAGATATTTCTTCCCCTACATTAATTGAATGGTTTTCTCAAGTGATGTTATGTCTTAGCTTGGAAAAAATCAGAAGTAGAACTTTTGATCCTTGATTTGATTTTGAAAGAAAATGGGGTTCTTTTGCCAAATATCATCATTTAATTTGAATTAAGTTATATGGCTTCCTTCCAATTTTTTTAAATATATAAATATGAAATGGTTGATGACTTTTTTTTATATATAGTTAGATGATGGTCAAACGTATTTTTACCACCATAGTTGCACTTTTCCCATGCCCTCACCATCATTCAGCTTTCAGCCGCAAGCCTAGATATATTACACTTGGTCACAGTCAAAGTACAGCAGCACATGCCAAATTTGGTCTCATTGTCCAGATCCCTGATTGTGGATTGTCAACAGGATTGGTCCCAATACCACTTTATTCGGCACCCAGTAGTCACAAAAACAACCAAACCAAAAATGACTCACTTATTCCTATCGTTTTACATCAATCACAGAATGTTCAATCAATGCTACTACAATACATCCCCCCCCCCAAATATCATGCTGACTTAATCTTTTAAATGGCATCTTGTCAAATGTCTTCTGCAAATCAATGCATCAATTATCCCTCCCGCTCCCCCCCCCCCCACTTTACAACCTCAAACTGGACCCATTTCCCCTGTTACTGAGAACAGACCAACAGATCTTATAAATGCCTGGTTTCTGTTGCACTTGTTGTCTTCAGATCTGTGGGAACCAAAGAGATTTTGGCAGTGGATGCACTGGTCATTCTTTGTCAAAACCTTGCAAGGTCCTGACTAAACAGTTAACTCAGCTCTCCAAATGGTGAGTGTCTAAGGTAAAATGGGCAGCAGGGAATGGTGGGACAAGTTACTGGTTGGACTAGTAACCCAGAGGCATCAAGAGTTCAAGTTCCATGTTGGAATCTGGAAGTTTATTTTTTAGAAAAGCAGCTCCTCTTAATAACGATAACCAAAAAAAACTACTAGATTGTCATTAAAAACCAATCTGATTTGCTAATGACCTTTGAGAGGAGGAAAATTGCAATGCTTGGCCTGGGTACTCAAGACCATAGAAATGTAGTTGCCTCTTAGTTGTGTTCTAAAATGGATTAGGGGGAAACAGTAGCTGTGCTCTTTACACCACTGCCTACCTCTGTAGTCATCACAACACTGCAGCTTCTGAAGACCATTGTTTCCCCAAAGTTACCATCCAGGTGTAGTCCGCGTAATGGTTAGGTGGTAAAGAACCGATATGCCATGTGGTGGAAGAAAGAAATTTAGTCTTGTGCATACAATTCAGTAATATGAGAGAAACTTTCAACTTTAATGAATATTTTTAACTACAGCACATTTATCCTGCCCTGCCTCACCAAGCAACTGCACAAAATTTGTAAAATGACCAAGGATTCATGTTTGTGATGCCTCTTGAAAAAGTCAACATATATTTAATCTTTTCTCGATAGGTTGGGTAAGTGTGTGGAAGAGCTTTTGGGTGCAGAGCATTGTATCCAATAGAAATCTGCCTTTCTTCCAAACATAACGTTCAATACCAGGAAAGAAGAAAATATATTTAGATAATTTTTATAGTACTTGCTTTGATCTGCAGCCTTTAAAGCCAATGATTTTCTTTTGAAGTACAGTCATCCCTGCAGTATGGGTAAACATTGCAGCTACTGTGGGACTGAGCTGGCAGGCTTTTGTCGCAGTGCTGTGGTGGGGAGCCACAGGCTAGTTCTCCACATCTGACCTTGACATTCATTTTGCAGAAAACTATTATATTAATAATAATTAACTATGTAAGCAAATGAACTACCTTTTCAGGAGACAAAGATCTTTTCTGGGCTCAACGCTTCAACAGACTCCATGTTAGTAGGCATTCTTCATATTATCTAATATTTCAACCTCAGACATATCCATAATCATCAGATGACATTAGTAATATGGAATTGAACAAACAATCTGCTTTAATGTGGATCAAGGGATAAACATTGGCTGAGAAACAGAATCAAGTGATACCTCAAACCCAGAGAGCACACAGTGGCTCCCTGTTTAAAAATCTCCTTTGAAGAAAGGTCTAGCATTCCCTCACTAGACTTGAGACCTACCCTTGGCTATTAATGGTTAAATTCCTGGAAGCAGAGTTAATCTCCAAACCTCTCACTAAGTGAGAAGAGCAATAATGATCTATCCCTTAAAATGCATTTTGATTCCACAAAGAAAAAAAGAATGCCCTTTTATAGCAACACATACACACACACACAAAGTGCTGGAGGAACTCAGCAGGCCTGCAGCATCTATGGAAAAGAGCACTGTCAACATTTTGGGCCAAGATCCTTTAGCAGGACTTGTTTGTGAATGAATGCTCCTTTGTAACTGGAAGCCTCTACTGGTACTGAGCAGAAGCCACCAATTCTCACTCACATTGTATATGTACGATATACACTGCTGACATCAGGACACCTGATAACCTTGCTTCTTCCTGGCATCTACCATGGAATCAATTTTCCCTCCTTGGCTTTTTTAGCACTTTCTTTAGTCGGAGGACATCAGTCCCCCTCCATTGGCATTCTCCCAAATCTTCATCTAAATAATCATTGAAAATGTATTCAAGCTAAAACTAATTGATTCCTTATTGCTTGCCTGATTTTGTCTGATGCTGGCAATCGACACACAAGTCACAAGTTACCCATCATCCCAATAAAGTTTTTAAGCTGCCTACTTATTGATGTACGGCAATTTCTGTACCTTGCTCACCAAGGAGTTTGCGTTAAACTACATTGTTAACCCAACAAATCTGGATTTTCATCTTGAAGCTCTGTTTCATTAGTTTTGTATGTGGGTTATTGATCTTATTTCTAATCATGTTTTAGTGATGTTAAAAAAAAATTGCAAAAACTACTGTGTTAAAACAAAATGGTGTGAAGTACTTGGGAAGATACAACCTCCTAGAATGAGCAGTCAAATGCCAAAGAGGGCATTGCAACCACCTCTGCCAGAGCTCACTCACTGCTAGCCAAGTAGAAGACACAATGAGGCTTGAGAATGCGTTTCAACATTTAGCTGGATTGTGCAACTTCAGAGCATTCTCAGCTTTATTTCAGTAGTACTGAAATTATCTGGCCAATTTTTAATGCAGTCCTGGAAATTTGACCAGGGAATACTCAGACTGCTCTAAAGGTAAAATTAAAAGACACTGGAGCCCAGTTAGAAGTAGTCAAGTTGAACATTTACCTTGTCCTTCCCCACAACCATCACCTTTCTATACATCCAGGGCACTAAACAGTTGCTATCTTACACAGAACCAATAAAATCAAAATATTTCAAAGGACAATAAACACCCATAGTACTTTGATCCACGATGAACAATAGTCAAAAGGCAAATTTATAGAGCTCCTGCACAAATATCACTTAGTAATTGTGTTTGAAGGTTGAGTGATTGTTTTATTATTTACTGGATGAAGTCATCTCTGATAAGAGTGCATTTACAAATTTGTCCTTCACTGCCAACAAAGTGGATGGCAGTAAACTGCTGCCTTGAATTGTTAAACAAAAGATTGTGCACCTGCCAACTTCCCCTCCAACTTCTTATTCTAACCTCTGCCCCATTCCTTTCCAGTCCCGTTGACTGTTTATTCCCCTCCACAGATGCTGCCTGGCTTGCTGAGTTCATCCAGTACTTTGTGAATGATTTTGCTGTGTTATTGCAGTCTTTCCAAGGTGCACTGGTAGATGGGGAGCCCCAAGATTTATAACTAACATTGAAGGAAACTATATTTCCATGTCAAGTTGGTGAGCTGGGAGGGGGGTGGTTGCAGGATAACATTACCAAGTACTCTGCTATCTTAAAGGGAGAGGTCATACGTTTGACAAGTGTTGTCAGAGTAACCTGTACGAGTAACAGCAGTGCACATTGTAGATGTAACATTACATCCTGCTCTCTTGTATTTATATAGCTAGTTCTGGTTGAGTGGAGTTTCTTCTAATGGTACCACCCCCCCCCGCCCCACCAAATGATTAGAAAGGAATGACTTTGATGAAAGAACTGCGGATAGTTGGGGTAAGAATTACTGAATGTCAATCTCAGCCACAGGGCAGAACTTTCTCGGGGCTTTGTGACTGAGATGTTTGACATACAGCAATTAGAAGCATCTTCCATTCATGTCAAGAAGGACCTCTGCTCATGTAGAATGTTACCCTCAAATCCCATGGACCTGTTTCACAGGGCTACAAAGAGTAATGCTTCCTTGACATCTCACACCTCTCTGGAATTTGGATCGTGTCTACCTTCCAACGAATGCGCTCTGGAACGTTCTGGCACCTCACTGGACCATCAGCAAGTGATTCAACATCTTCTATCATTTTCTGATGTATTCTGATGGGATTTTAATTATCTGCCCTGCTTTTTGTGTGGACAAGATATAGCTAGCCACTTGTCCACATTACCAGGAAATTGCCAGTGTTGGGAGGTGTGGAATACAAATTATTTTGTGTATCAATTGCTCTCGGTTGGTATCACAGACTGAAGACTAGTTTTCATTTTGCTGGGGAGATAGAAGGCAAAACCAAAAAGAACCATTACCACGTGCTGGCCAAAGGTGCTTTGGCGCCCATCTACTGGGTTTATTCTTGGATCTAACTTTCTCAATTAGCTATTTAAAATCCTCACCATCACTGATTCTTCAGAGTTTCTTATCCACTTACTGGAGGAACTACTCTACTCCAGAGCAAAGAGCTATAAACCTGAAATTTGGTGTTCAGCCACTTTTGTCAGGTTAGCAGCTTATTTCTAAATACTGATACTTCTCAAACACTAAACTCCTCATGCAGAGTTGGACTCCTGCTTGATATTAATGGCATCATTAAATGAGGGATATGCAAGTTTACAGGGGGTGTAGATTGTGGTGGAACGATACATTCAATTGACTAACCTCAATCAACGCCAAGGCGGTTTACAAGGGGATGAGCAGACTTTACTAAGGAAGCTTAGATCCTTCAACATGTACAGCAGGATGCTGGAGATCTTTTACCAGTCTTTTGCAGCAATTGCAGTCTTTTTTTATGGCTTTATGTTGGGGGTAGCAGCATCGGTGCTGATGATGCAAAAAGATTAACTCATCAAAAAAAAAATTAAGCTGAATCCGTCCTTGCTACAACCCAGACACTTGAGCTCAGGGTGGAGAGAAGGTCACTAAACAAGCTGTTATCCATTATGGACAATCTGGCAACATCCTCTTCATGACCGACTGAATAAGTAGCGGAGCGTCCTTTTGAACAGACTCACTCAGCTCCCCTGTCATAAAGATCATTACAGAAAATCTTTCCTACCAAATGCAACAAGCAGATACAACTGTTTATCTCTGTGCAACAGGATAACTCATCAGAGTACAATAGTCTTTTATCTCATATGTTATTGCACATTGGTAAATTGTGTATTATTCCATACTTTATTATTAGTGCAGATACACTAGTGAAGTTGAAGAGACTACTATACAGGTATATGGAGGAATTTAAGGTGAGGGGGTATATGGGAGGCAGGGTTTGAGGGTCAGCACAACATTGTGGGCCAAAGGGCCTGTAATGTGCTGTACTATTCTATGTTCTATTAGTTAAGTATGCACACTGCTAAGAGTGTTTTTAAATATTCCCACTCAGGAATTTATTATTATTAACCCAGCAATGCCCAAATGAGCTTCCAGATCTGCTCCTAAACCATCCCAAAAAGATATCTGTTTGAATTATTAAGATGTTGCAACCTTAAATGTATATCCAACTCAATGTGAATTTCAAAATAGAATTAATTCAATACTATGAATATAATAAAGTTTGCAGAAAATTGGAGCCTTAAACAGAGAGGGAGGTGGGGGAAGGAAGGAAGGAATGGACTTGAAGTGGTGGGGCTGAAAAGATGGGGAAGTAGGGCATGTGAAGGAATCGTAATGTGAAGGAGACGTAAAGACACCAAGCTTCACCCAGAAATTAATGTGCTGGAAAGTGATTCTAATTGCCCCCAGCTTTGGACTGCCACTAAAAAAAGGACAGGTCTCTCCGCATTTCCTTAACATTCACTCACTCCACAATTACTATTCCCTATCCAAGCCAACTTGAACAGATGTACCAACAAATCTCTTGTGTTGGCTTGTCATCTGCCATATACCCACCATCTTTCATGCCTTAGCCAGCTCAGTCATCACACAACTGGTGACATACAGTCCCCTAGCTGGCAACAGTGTGGAGTCTAATAATTACCAGTGATCGACGTTGAATAATTATTGACACAACTACCTTGAGCAGCTACTCTTATTTAAATCACAACCACAAGTTTACTGTATCCGGAATTAAGAGTTTCTGCATGGCAGCACATCCAGTTATATAATGCTCTCAAGTATTAAAGGGCCTTCCTTGTCCCTGGAATGAGGCATGATCACCTGATTCACTGGTAAAGCACCAGCACTAAATTGCACTATTTCTAAGCTTTAGAGCACTGGAATAGAATATGGAAATATTACACAAGATAACCTAACGTACCACTATTCCATAGCTTACTTCCAATAAGTTCAAATACATTCTTTGGCCCTTTGTTCTTTGTCTATCATTGAAACTACATTTCTGAACAAAGTCACCCAAAAGCCACTGTTATTTCTACTGTTTACTTCATCTCTATTCGTTCCTTTATCATTAGCCTCAAGTGGCATTTAAGGGCAAACATGGGCACCTTCATAGTACAGTGGTCAGTGCAAAGCTATTCCGGAGTTCGGAATTCAATCCCAGCATCACCCTGTAAGGAGTCTGTACTATCAGGCACCTGTGGAATGCGTGGGATTTTCCCTGGGTGCTCCGATTTCGTCCCACAGTCCAAAGACGTAACTCGGTAGGTTAACTGGTCACTAAATTGTCCCGTGGGGGTTAATCCGATTTGGTAGGTATTGCTGAGGTGACATGGCTCAAAGTCTATTCTGCACTATGCTGCTAAATGAAATGACAGCACCAATAAAATCCACCCTTTGTTAACTTGCTTGCCAGTAAAAGCAAATTATGTGCTTAACATGTTCCTGATTCTCAAATCCCACGAGTCCTTTCATTTAAACACACTTACGAAGACCCTAATTAAGGCTCCCCCCAATTCCCATTGCTTCCTTCAACAGAAGTACCTCCTACAATTAAGAATCCTCATCTGGAGCCAATATTCCAACTGAGGCATTGTAAATTCAGGCACAAGGAGCAAGAAGTGATGTGGTATGCTGTATCCATCAAATGTAACGCCATTTCCTCACTCTTGTATTCAGTGCTTGAAGCTTATAAATATCTCCTGTCTCTTTGTGGTTATTTCAACTCCCATCTACACCGATCTATGCTGAAGAAATGTACGTACCACAGCGACTTACAGGTTGAATGTTATAGTTTAACCAGCTTTAGCATTACAGGGTCAAATGAGAGGAGAGAATGCATAAAATTGGCTTCAAGTCCTTGCATTTTATATTAAACAAAGATTCTGGAACGAGAGGCAATCTGTTTAAAGTTAAACAAGAGGTGTGATTACACGGGTTTTGAATATTTTATCACCTGTCAAATGATGGGAAGATCATCAAGGAGCAAATCTGTAGGAACATTAAAACAAATTGTAAAATCCAGTGCTAGACTGAGAAAGCAATAATGCTACAGGGGAGTTTCTTAGTTCTCTTCTGTGAAGCTTTCTTGCCTAGTAAGGAAGGCAGTGTTGCTGGATGGATCCTGGAAGTTTCTCAAGTAAAAGGAGAAAAAAAACATTGGAGCAAACAAATGAATGAACTGTTTTCGGGCTTCCAGCTGGGTACAGGTATCAATGACAAATTCTGCACCTTCATCAAGGATTATCCCTAGCTATGTCTAGTCCGGTGGAATATATACCCTCATCATCTGTCCCTCCGGATTGGTTAGCCCTTATCAAATCTGGTTTCCACTGTCACACCTTGTTTACAATTGAATTCCAGTTTTTATTTAAAGCGAGACCCTTACCAAGGAGCACAGGTGTATTCATTTGTGTTACCTGGCAAAACCAGCAGTAGAACTCCATATTCGCAATAGCCACAGGATCGACTCCCATGGCACAAAACTAATGTGCCGTGCCACTGGCTTTTGGGACCACCAATGATGAAGATAGCAGAGTTTGTCATCGAAACACTGGTTAAAATCGATACGTATACCCGGCAGGAAGCTCGAGAAGAGTTTATTTGTCAGATATGGCAGGAAAACACTAGATCTATTGGAGGAAATATCTCAGTTCAAAATATTAAATATTCAAAATAGCTACGGAAAAGGACATGGACTATTCCAAGGTAAAAATAGCCATTTGGAGAAGGGCCAGGTTTTACTGGGTTAAGAATAGATCTGGCACAGGTAAACTGGAATCGATGTTCACTTCTTGTCTTGCCTGGTAAACAATGGAAAACTTAAGATAGAAATGTTTCATCTATGATTCCACTTGGGAGAAGTGTAGATCTGTACCCCGTTGTTTACTCAAAGATAGCAAAACAGAGCAGGAAAAAAGGTCATTAAAAAAGTTCTAACACGTGCAAACACTAACTGCAGGATGTTCAGAAAGAAAGGAAAGCTTGCAAATAGACCAGCAGCAAGAGGGGAATTCAGAAATATTCTACAGGCCTGTGAACAGGAAATTACTTGTAAATGACAGGTGGCACTAATCAGGCGTCAAAAAGGAAATGAGCTCATGGAGGCGCTGGGCATGGCTGCAGGACCAAATGAACTCTGTGTTAAGTGATCCCAGCAGTGTGGGGGTGGGGGGAGGTAAGCAAAAGTCTCAAAGGCAGAGCTCCAATTCTGGGTTGAATAAAAATTGAGATACAGCACACTGTATGCATTAAAAGTACTTAGTGAGTATGCCCACAAGAAAATTGATTAAGGGTTTTATTTGATGACGTTAAGTACTGTGATAATAAATCTACTTTGAACTTTGATATATCACCTAACTCAGCTGTGATGCATTCTAGGTCACTGGGAAATGACAGCCCTGGCTCTCTTCCAAATATGGTGCATCGATTATAGTACACAAAAGGCAGAAAATGGCTGGGAAGCCCCTCAACCAGTGAAAGGGGCATCATCTCAGCATGCCATATTACAACAAAAGAACCTTATGTTTTATTCCCTCTTTCTCTTTAAAGTTTACAAATGCACTGTTTCTTAGTTTTGCATATACATTTCAAAAAAATTACTAAACACCCTTGCTCATCAATTTCCTGGAAATTGTTCACCAACAGCTAAACTCTCTCTTCAGCAGTTTGAGGAACACACCTGCTTCAGTTACACCAATGTCCAAAAATATAGTAACCTGCCTCAATGACTATTATCCAATTGCTATTATCCAACAGTGATGAAGCATTTGGAGAGGTTGGTAATGAAACAGATCAACTCCTGCCCGACAGGCAACTTGGATTCTCTCCAATTTGCCCATCAGCACAACAGGTCCACAGCAGATGTCATTTCATTGGCCCGTCACTCGATCCTGGAGCATCTGGACAGTAAGGAAGCATACATCAGGATGTCCTTTACTGACTACAGCTCAGCGTTCTAGATAATCTCTTCAAAACTAATAAGCTTCAACACATTGGCCTCAATACTTTGTTGTGCAATTGGATCCAGGATTTCTTCACTTGCATATCCCAGTTAGTCTGGATTGACAACAACATCTCCTCTACAATCTCCATCAGCACTGGTGCACCACAACACTGTGCTTAGCCTTTGCTCCACTTGCTTTATATTTATGACAGAGGCTAAGCATAGCTCCAATGCTGTATTTAAGTTTACTTATGAAACTCCTGTTGTAGGTCAAATTAATTGGAGGTGGTGATGAATTGGGATATAGCAGGCCGAGTGCCATCACAATCACAACAGCCTCAATGTCAGCAAGACCAAGGAGCTGATTATTTACTTCAGGAGGAGAAAACTGGAGGTCCATGAGCCAGTCCTCAGAAGATCCGAGATAAAGAGGGTCAGCAGCTTTAAATTCCTGAGGACCTGTCCTGGGCCCAGCACCCAAGTGCATTAACAAAGAAAGCATAGCACCAGCTCTACTTCTTTAGGAGTTTGTGAAGATTCAGCATGTCATCTAAAACTCTGACAAACTTTTACATGTGTGGAGGAGGGTATATTGACTGGCAGCCTGGTATGAGAACACCAATGTTCTTGCATGGAAAATCCTACAAAAAGTAGTTGATACGATCCACTCCATCACAGGTAAAGCCGTTCCCACCACTGAGCACATTAACACAAGAGCGTTGTCACAGGAAAGCAGCATCAAGCCCTCTACCACCAACACTGATGTCATGCTCTCTTCTTCCTGTTGCCATCAGGAAGGAAATAGAGGAGCCTTATGGTGCACACCACCAGTTTCAGGAACAGTCACTATCCCTCAACTATCAGGCTCTTGAACCAGAGAGGATATCTTCACTCGCTCCATCATTACAATATTCCCAAAGCAATAGACTCACTTTTATATCATGTTCTTATTATGCATCGCTCATTATTATTTCTTTCATTTTGTACTTGCACAGTTTTTCTGCGGACTGGTTGAACGCCCAAAGTTGGTCTTTGTTTCCGTTATGGTTATTATGCTATTATAGAATTATTGAGTATGCCCGCAAGAGAATGAATCTCAAGGTTATAGTAGGTGTGGAGAGAGAAACTGTTATCAGTTGTAGCAGCTAATACAACACAATGTACATAATAACTGGGAGTGACAAAGAAATCTCTTTCCCACCCACACATAGGACAGCCAAATGTGGCAATACCGGAGAAACATTTAACTGTGAAATGGGAGCAGGATATACATTCAAAATTATCTACAGGGCTATGAGGAAAGAGCAAGGGAAGCACCAGCTGGATCACTCATGCATACAGCTTGCTTAAACCCCAAAGTCTAAATGCCTTCTTTTCATCCGCAACTATTTGGTAATTCTTCAAAAACCTTGCAGTCCTGAATGGAAAACGATGGTTCCCAAGCTCAAACGAGTGCAATAAGCAAAATATCGGCTTGGGCTCAGAGGTCGCACTCTTGTCAGATTGTGGATTCAATTCCCACTTTAGACATGAACCTAAAACTGGGCTGAGACTCCAGTGCAGCACTGAGGGCTAGAATCCTCCTCCCACCCACCACCAGTTCCTTCAGTGAACTCATGGCTCAAGTTTCCATTTAAAATTACCCACACAATTACAAACTTTAACATTTGAAGAAAGAGTACACAGTGCAATGTCGAGAAAATGATTGTTTACTGTTCCTTCACATTACACAAAGCGGTATCTTGCTTTTAAGATTGGCAACCTGCTGCAGCTCTAAAATCAGCTGAAAATCACTGAATAGCATCTGGCTTGCTCCACAAGTAATCCTGTTTTAATTAAGATATACATTTTATTAATTTCACTGGTATAGAATTAGCTTCTTAACAAGTTAAATGCACTAATGCCTTAGATGCCTACTAGAGGCCTTGGATCCAACAAATAATTAAGATCCAAAAGGGGCACATTTCATGTAAATGCCTTTTATGAATGTTGGAAAATGATAGTTCTACACAGATCCAGTGGTGGCTTCTTTAAGTATGAAAAGTATAAAGTATTAATGTGCATTGAAACACATCTCATTTGGAATTTCATAATCTTTTGTGCTGTTTTGACTGTTTCTGTACAAATTAATCTGAAACTTGTGAACATTCAGTTCCTGTTTTTGCCCTATCCATGTTATTCAATGTGAGACAAGTTGAAGTCTCCCCCCTCCCATCTAACTGCCCCAACAAGTACAGAGATCTCATTGCTTACCTGAACACTTGTTCTCTTCTCAAAAGTACCTCCATCACTCACATGCAATTGGATCTGAACAACAGAACAGGACTGTCTTGGGGTACTGTTACCCATATGACAGCATTTTAATAAGCTCACTCAATATGGAGATGGGTTCTTGCAACAGCACACCCTTGTTGGAATTGTGGATCATCTGAAACTTTAACATTCCCTTCCTCTTCCCCCCACAGATCCTGCCTGTCCTGCTGAGGATCCCCAACATCCTTTATATTTGTTTCTGTTTGTATCGACCACTCAATTCTAGTCAGTCCATAGTTACCACAGTACATAACTGACTGCTGGACCATGGTTTCTTTTAGCCAGTGCTTAATTTTGACAGGTAGCTCAAGGCTGTTCAATTTATCTCACATTGAGCAGTGCAATTTCTTGTTGTAAACATCAGCTGCCCTCAGTTACTTTGACCCAAACCCAGATGGGCAACGGCATTATAGTTAAAGACACGATCATCTTGCTTAACCAACACACTTCCTAGCTGATGGTACTGATCATGAGAGCAAAGTGGGTAACTAATGAATGAGAAATTAAGGGTATGTGCAACAAGGACACTACTCTTAATTAATCTACAAACAAATCCTGAGATTTGTGGATTGGACCGTAGCTCATATTGGCCTCTTTCAGTTCTATGTTCTTCTCATGCTCTTGCCCACTCTTCCTTGCGGTCGATTGGCAAGCTGGGGGCTTTGCGCATTTTTGTTCATTTTTCTTTTCACGTGTGTGGGGGGGGGGGAGGAATTGATGTCTTTTGTTAACTATGGCTTTCTGTACGGCTATCTGGGGACATCAAATATCAGTTGTATTCTGCATGCATACTTTGATAATAAAATGAACTGGATGTACTAAATTAGCCTCAGTAATGTAAAGGACAAATTTAATGTACATGAGATAGTTTAAGATCAGAATGAAGAAAAGCCAATTAGGAATGAGCCATTTTA
The DNA here is from genome assembly GCF_030144855.1 of Hypanus sabinus. Classification (NCBI taxonomy): domain Eukaryota; kingdom Metazoa; phylum Chordata; class Chondrichthyes; order Myliobatiformes; family Dasyatidae; genus Hypanus; species Hypanus sabinus. The sequence goes on from NC_082711.1 coordinate 135,114,078, forward strand.
GATCTGGTACTAATTAAAAATAAATTAATAATTAAGGTCTCAAAATTAAACAAAGCAAACCGTGTAGGCACTAGACCCAAGTTGGCTATTAACACTTACAAATATGTATCCCTTTAAGGCCACAAAGTGGTCAAACAGCACATTAAACCAAATGTTGCCGTAAAGCCCAAAGATGTGGTCAAGTTTGGTGTTTGGAGGACCAGGACACTAACAAGGGAAAGTAGGGTACGGGTATAATATTGCATGAAACAGACTCAATTAAAACCACAAACATGAGAGATAAGGAAATAAAACAGCTGATAAATTAAATGTTGTGCTTAACCTCAGATGAGGGAAAAACTTGCTGTAATATTGGAGAACAGACTAAAGGTTGAAAGTAAAATTTAACAGTTTTTGGAGAAATTCATGGGATTGAACCGATAAATCCCCATAAAGTCTTGACCCGTACCCAAGGTTTTAAAAGAGACTGTAGTGAAGATATTGTTCACACTAGTTGTCAAATTGCAAAATTTCATAGACCCCAGGACTGTTCGCATAGCTTGAGATTTGGCAAATGTAACCTTATGATTCAGGAAAGGCAGAACAACAAACTACAGACAGTAATAAGTGCTAGAACTATATGAGTGGTGAATGAAGGGAAAATAATCCTGCAAATAGACAGTCACCATAGCTGTGAATCATGTCTGGAAAATACGTTAAGAGAATGTAACAGTTCAGGAGCCACAGTAGTGCAACACATTGGGGCATTCCAGAGTTCAATTCCGGTGCCGTTCTGTTTAGAGCCTCTGTACGTATCACAGGACCTGCCCTGGAAACAGCATGTAGGTATGACAAAGGAAGCAGAATGGTGCCTCCACTTTCTTAGAAGCTTGCATTGAAACAAGCTGGAGGATAGTGCCAGAGTCCTTGGTCTTGTGCAAGGTTTAATCCACGCAGTTTGTGGACTGTTTACGTTGTGATGTGTTTTTGGCCGCTCCTTTTTTGTTGCTATTTTGTGCGGTTTTTGATCGAGGCAGACTAATGACACATTCTGGATTGAATTTGGAGTTTGGTGTTTCATGTTCTGTGTTTTCTCGGGGCTTTTTTTCCATTTGTGCAACTGTTTCATTTTGCATGCTGGGGATGCGATTTTTTTTAAATAGGTCCCATGGTTTTCTTTGTTTCATGGTGTCTGTAGGAAAGGTTGTATACTGAATACATACTTTGATAATAAATGTACTTTGGATGTCAAAAACTCTGACAAACTTCTATAGATGCATGGTGGAGATGCATGTATTCTAACTGGTTGCATCACTGCCTGATTTGAAAACAGCAATACCTCGGAATAAAAAAGTCAACAGAAAGTGGTGGATACAACCGAGTCCGTCACAGGCAACAAACCCCCCTCCGCCCAACTACTGTGTTCATTTACATGGAATGAAAGACTCCTGCCATCCAGGCCATGCCCTCTTCTCACTCATACCATCAGGCAGCAGGTACAGAAAACTTAGGTCCCACACCTCAGGTTGTTACTGGCCTACAACCATCAGGCTCCTGAAACTGCATGGTTAAACTTCATTCACCACTTCTCAAAACTGAGTCCTCACAACTAATGCTCTCAGTATTATTTCTATTTGTAGTTTTCCTTCTTTTGCACATTGGTTGGTTGTCAGTCTGTCTGTTTGAATGTAGATTATTGCAAAATTCTATTTACTTTTCCCGTAAAAGGCTGCAAGAAAAGCCATCTCCAGGTAGCGCTACCGAAATACATATGTACCTTGATAATACATTTACTGTAAACTTTGATAAAATGGTCAGCTCTCAAGAGTTGGAAAGAAAGAGCAACTTGAAAGTTGGATAATTCAAATCTGCAGACTTTGGCTCAAAAACATCTCATTAAAAAGTACGCTACTAAAGTAAGGCAGCATAATGTTTGTAAGTGCCATCTGGTCATTTGGTGTCACCCTAGAAGAGACATTCTCCCAGTTCCACCCATCACCTATTTTCACTGCTACTGAAAACAGCATTACCCCTTTCCTACTTTCTTTTTTAAAAACGAAATACAGTGCGGAACATGCCCTTCCAGCAGTGCCATCCAGCAATCCACCAATTTAACATGAGCCTAACCGTGGACCAATTAACCTACCAACCACCAAGTCTTTGGACTTTGGGAGGAAACCAGAGTACCCAGAGGAAACCCATGCGGTCACGGGGCGAAGGCACAAACTCCTTACACGCAGCAAAGGGAATTGAACCCAGGTTGCTGGTACTGTAAAGCAATGTGCTAACCACTACAGTACTGTGCCACGCCAACAAAGATTCCCAGTAAAGCATCATTAATTATCCCCCCCACCCCCCGCACATAAATGCTGCCTGAGCCATACGTCTCCAGCATGATCTTATTGATGGAGCGGACAGAACAAGTGTCAGCCTGATCCTATTTCTACACAAATTATTCTGTTCACCCCTCTGCCCAGGACACAAGTATGTATGGCATTTTGGACTGTACAGCTTACTATGTTTACAGTTTATGCCAGTCATAATGTTTGTAGTGCTGCCAGAGTGAAGAGCAATTACATTTGAGCTTCGGAGATTGTACTGAGGAGAACTAAGGAGAGAGCCCGATTAGGGAGTGAGTTGGAGACAAAAGAGACTACCTTTGACAGATGTCTGCGCTTCAACTAGTATTCAGCTTCCAATACCAGGAGAAGAGGATTCACCTGGGAAAGTAGACACCACGGGTGACTTAGCCCTGCAGCCAGGCAAACATTCTAAAGTATTAGTTACAGGGATTCTATTATTAGGTGAGCAGGCAGCTGCTTCTGCAGTCACAGATGATACCAGGATGGTGTGCTACCTCCTTGGTGCCAGGGTCAAGGATATCACTAAGCAGAAATGAGTAACATTCTGGAAGGAAGGAGGTCTTGGTCTACATTCCAATAGCAGTGTATGAGGTCCTGCAGGCAGATGAGTTAGGAAACAAGACCTCAATGACTTGCAATCTCAAGTGGCAGAACATACAGACCACAGAATAATTGCACTGGGTCAATGAGGAACTAAAGTGAAGTTGCAGTAGGGAGGCCTTTAAGCACTTGCGATACTGGGACCAGTTCTGGGGAAGCACAAACAGGCTGAACCTTTAGAGAAAACTGCCTGTAAGAATATTGCTGCTGGGTTAATTGCGCTGTTGGAGGGAGCTTCGGTACTCTGAGGCGGGTTGTCATGTCTAGTTTAGTGCTGATCAGTATACTCTTCACTCTCATAAAGGTGTCTTTTTGCCATCCCTATTCTTCTTTTGATGTCCATGTCACACCTGCCATCTGATATCACCCAGCTTCTTAAGTAGCAAAAGTTTTGTACTTGTTTTCTGACTTCCCCGTTTATTCTCAGCCTGCAGATAGGATTCTCCTTCCTTTTTGGATATCACCATACACTGTCTTTTTGCAATTGATAGATAGACCCATGTTTGCACTTTCTTCAACAACTATATCAATTAAATTTTGTAGCTCTTCCTCCATACTTGCAATTAACAGTGTCATCCGCATATCTGAAATTATTGATGTTTCCACTGCCAATTTTGATTCCCAAGATTACTCTTTTTTTTAATATAATGTTATGTTTATCCAGTCATGTTATATGGCTCAGAATGTTGGACAGTATCTAGTAACATGAGGAAACGAATTGCAGCAGAGATGTGGTTTTTGAGGATGCAAAAATTATCATGGACAAAACGAATATCTAACGAGGATGTCATGAATAGAGCAAGCACAAAAAGAAATAATGTATGAGATCATGAAAAGGCAATGTAACTTCATTGGACATGTGATTAGGAAAGAGTTAGGATGCACAGTAATTATGGGAAAGATTTAAGGGAAGAAAGCAAGAGGAAGACAAAGACAAATGATGATGGAGACAGCAGCCAGAGAACTGGAAATGAATACCAATGAACTGATCCACTTGACCTGAAACAGCAGTGAGGGCCAAGGCAGTCAGAGCTCAGACTGGGCACGGCACCTGATGGAGAGTTTATTCTCACTCCAAAGGGGATGGGAAGCCGAGCATAGATTCATATTGAAATGAATATAAAAGGTAGCAAATTCATGAAACTTTGGAAGGCAAATCAACCAAGTTTACAAAAAAGGTCCGGGCATGATTGATGGCCAAACACCCAAATGCAATCTTAATGAACTGGGCAGATGAGCTAATAGCACTGAAAGACTGATTTTAAAAAGACTTTTTAAAGGTCAGAAATCTGGCTGTATAGTTTTCAGGCAAGATAGAGTGCAGGGGGGCATTGGACAATAATCAATGGCATGGCTTCAGATAAAGATAATGGAAGTGAAGATTCTAAAATAGGGCAAAGATCACGGAGTGATTAAGCCCAATGTGGAATGGAAGAACCTACTTGAACGTGAGTGTCCTCAGAACAATAGGAAATACTCAACAAGGTTAAAGACAGCAAAATCTATAGTGTATGATAAAAAAACTCAAAAGGAACCAAGAGTTTAGCACAGCAAAAAGCCAATATAGAAATTACAAGAGTGAAATTAAAAATAAGCGCAAAGTATATTAATAGGAAAAAACAAAAGTGATTAGTGAGAACAAAATAATCAAGAGGGATAACGAAAAAAGGCAAGGAGCCAGAAACAAACAAGTGTGCATGGACAGTATGGCAAAGTTCATAATGAATATTTTGCAGGCGTCATTCAGAAGGGGGGAAGCTGATCTTTCTGCAGAAGCCGAGCAAAACGTTGAAAGTTTCACATTGTAACAGGAAGTATGATGGAGCCCATGCTGCTGAAAGCATAAATCATGAACCTCAAGATCTATCACAGGCAAGAAGCGGAAATAACAGAAGCTGGCCACAACTTCCAATCCTTCCTGGCTATGGGATGTCACCAGAGAATTGGATGACTGATAACATTATATCACTACTTAAAAAAGTATAAACTTTGTGCTTATTTGCCATTTAACTTTAAATATTGGCAAATTATAGAAATAAGGGACAGTGCAGACTTAGTTTTAGGAAGGCATGGATTAGAAAGCCTTTGTATGCAATTTTTAATTGCACATTTTTGCAGAAGTAACACAAGGGTCAGTAATGGAAATGCAGTCTACGTGGATTTCTGAAGGACTTTAACAAGAATCTGACACATAGCAGGCTGGTAAAACACTAACAACCCATGGGATCTAAAGGAGAGGTGAGTTGGATCTAAAATTAGCTCAAAAACAAAGCAAAAGGTATTGGTCAATGCCTGGTTTTATTACTGGAAGGCAGTTCTCAGCAGGGTACCGTGGGATACTGTGAACAGTCTCACTTTTCATGTTACAAATTAATCTGGACCTCAGAGCACTGGATCAGGCTCTGCAATCTGTGCTGACTATTTGATCCCATCTGCCTGCACATGATCCATATCTTTATATTACCCATCTGATCACATCTCCCTAAATGCCCCAACTTACAATAACTTGTTTCTTTTTTCTTATCACCATCCTGTCAACTACCCTTCCAGTTTCTATCACTAGGGGCAACTTACAGCAGCCAATATACCCATCAGCCCACATGGGGGTGGGTAACAGGGTGTCACAGGGAGAACGTGCAAATTCCACAGACAGCAGGGGTCAGGGCTGAAGCTAGGTCCCTGACACTGAAGCACCTGTTGAACTAGCTGTGGCACTAATGCTGCCCTAATTTTGTACTTGACAGTGAGAAGGGCACGGAAGTGTCAAATACAAAACACTGAACCATATAAAGACTTGAATAAATTAGCACCTCAACCTTGGGATGTCATGAGCTTTACAGCCAATGGAGCACGTTATCGTTGAACCTAATTTGTGTAGAAAAAGCACCCACAAATGATATTGCAATGGATAAACAATCTATTTTAGTGCTGCTGGATGTAGGATAATCATATTCCCCCAAGACATCCAGGATACCTTCTGCTTCTCTTAAAAACACAGCTTATGGGACCTTATGTTAAACACTGAGGCCCTGTCTGCTTTCATCTGAAAGCTCTTTAAGCATGCAGCACTCTCATATTACACAAGTGCCAGTCTGAAATATCTGCAGTCTTCAGGTTCATAGGTTAAAATGTTTTAAAGTCTCCCATCCCCCAACCAGAACAAAGAACAAGCACTGGTTGCAAGCAAGCATTCAGGACTTAAACGATATCTTTATAACCAGAGAGCACCATGCAGATGAAATCAAATCAGGACTTGGGCTTCTGCAGTACAAAGAACAAATTAAACTCATTATTTGATTATTTCCTTTCAAAAAAAGTTCATTCTGTAATGGCAAGATCAACATTTGCCATAACGCAACAAATCTGTATCTTGTGTAGTATTATAATTGTATGTGATGCAGGTTTGCATATAATTTAGAAGTTTATTTGTACAGTACTTTCAAACACGAGGTTCAGAGTGCTTTACATAAAAGAAAACCAAACATCAAATTTTAGACAATATACAAGAGAATAAAATCACAAAAATAGGTATAGAGGTTACAGTGCAAAAGATTCTAATTAAAATCTACAGCAAAAATTTAAGTTTTAAGCCTCAATTTAAAAGAGCTTAAAGTTCAGGCAGACTTCAAAGCCACTGAAAGTTTATTCCAGATATCTGGAGCATAGTAACGAAAAGCTGCTTCACCATGTTTAGCTTTGACCCTGGAGACAGTAAGCAGACCCACCCCGGACGACCTGAGAGCTCAGAAGGTTCATAATGCAGTAGGAGTTCAGAGATGTACTTTGGCCGCAGACCATTCAGTGCTTTATAAACCAGTAGCAATATTCTAAAGTCAATCCTCTGACGGACAGGAAGTCAGTGTAGTGATCTGAGAACTGGAGTGGTATGTTCTAATTTCTTGGTCTTCTGAGTGAACTACAGCTTAGCGATTTTTTTTAAAAAGACAGATCTGTGAATACACCATTACAATGGTCAAGCCTACTAAAAATAAATGCATGGACGAGTTTTTCTATATCTTCCTGAGACACTAGTAACAATTGTTAGACTAAATGCGGAAAGAGAACTGAGTGAAGCCTAATCTCCAACATCCATTAAAAACACAGCAGAAAGTGAAATAGAAACCATGCATTGTATGGAAGAACAAAGACTGGTTACAGATTGTGTCACTTGACTGCTGAAGGTTACTCTCCTGTTCAAAAAGATCTACCTCAGGGCAAGGTTCCTGCACTGCCCCAATATCCCGATCTATTGATCTATTCTGACTGACAGCACAGATTTAAAATTCCAAAGATCTACAACACATAGCAAAGGATCACCTACCAATACTGTGTGAACTGTGGTTTTGGATACCAGCAGGGGAGACGATGTAAATTTCAATAGTATCATGGCGGCACGCTGACTGATTGGTAAGGAGACCAAAACTATAAATATACCAGGGTCCCTTACAGTGACAGTCATATTATATACATGTATTTACATACAGTTGTTATAAGTTTATGAACCCTTTTATAAAGTTTATAAAACCTTGTTTTCTGCATTAACTACTAAGATGCGGTCCAATCTTCATCTAAGTCACATTAATAAACAAACACAATCTGCCTAAACTAGTAACACAAACAATAGTACTTCTCATGTCTTTATTGAACACATTGTTTAACCATTCATAGTCCAGGCTGGAAAAAGTATGTGAACCCTTGTATTTCTTAACAGGTAGAACCCTCTTCGGCAGCAACAACTTCCACAGAACATTTCCCGTAGCTGTTGATCAGACCTGCACAATGGCAAGGCATTTTAGACTATTCCTCCCACTCAATATGGTTTCAGTTAATCAATATTTCTGGGATACCTTGTATGAACAGCCCTCATCAGGTCACACCACAGCTTCTCAATTGGGTTAAGGTCTAGACTTGGATTCGGCAACTCCAAAGCACAAATTTTCTTATTTTCAAACCATTCTACTGTTGAGTTACTTGTGTTTCTTATCATTGTCTTGTTGCATCATCCAACTTCTATTAAGCTTCAGGTGACAGACCACTACCCTGGCATTATCCTGTAAAATGGTGTGAAGTGCCCTTTATCTTTCAACAGCAGCGTGCACTTCTATCAAAAAGTTCAACTTTTGTCTCACCTTTGCCCACAAAACATTGTTCCAGAAGTGTTGTGCAACATCTAGGTGGTCTTTTGCAGACTTGAGGCAATTGTGTTTTTGGTGGGCAGTGGTTACCTCAATGATGTCCTTCTATGAAGACCATTCTTGCTCAGTGTTTTTCTCATAGTGGACACATGAACAGAGACTTTAGAGATAGGTATCTTTTGGTGATACCCTTGGGTTCTTTCTCACCTCCTTCAGCATTGTAAGTTGTGCTCTTGCTGTGATCTTTGCAGGATGTCCACTCCAACGGAGAGCAGCAACAAAACTGAATTTCTTCCATTTGTAGACAATTTCTCTCACTGTGGACTGACGAACACCCATGTCTTTAGAAATGCTTTTGCAGCCATTTCCAGCTTCATACATCTCGACAATTCTTCTTCTAAAGGTCCTCTAAAAATTGTTTTGATCGAGGCATGGTGCACTTAAACAGAACTTTGAGACGAGCAGGCTGTCAGTAACCTGTCTTTTTTATAGGGCACGGTACCTCTGCAACCCACACCTCAAATTTCATCTCATTGATTGAGATTTGGAGCAGGCATTACCCCAGAGATCCACATATTTTTTTGAACCTAGACAGTGATTATTGATAGCTTGATCCCAAGTTAGTAAAAGGCATACAAGGGCAGAGGTGTTTTTTAAACTTTTCACAATGTCACTATTTAAAATACTGCACTGTATTCTCGTATTCAGTTGATCTTTTTCTATATTACATCTGACATATTCCTGTTTACTCAGCAGTCTGCATCTTGAACTCACTTTACACAATTTGCAGTTTCGGAGCAGACTTGGAAAGGTGTTTACTGACATTTTTAATCTTTCCCTCTCCCAGTGTAGAGCGCCCTCCTGCTTCAAATTATCCACCATTGTTCCTGTGCCAAAAAAGGCCAGGGTAATATGCCTGAATGACTGGCGTCCTGTCACACTCACCTCAATAGTAAGTAAATGCTTTAACAGCCTGGTCAAGGATTACATCTGCAGCTTGCTACCATCCAAACTGGACCCCCCACAATTTGCCTACCAACACAACCGATTGACAGGTGACGCAATAGACACTGCTCTACAACCCATCCTTACATATCTAGATAAGAATGCTTATGTGAGAATGCTGTTCTTGGACTACAGCATTCAACACCATAGTTCCATCCAGGCTTGACAAGAAGCTCATAGACCTCTGCCTTGAGCAGCTAGATCCTGGACTTCCTGTCAGATCGCCAGCAGGTGTTAAGAGTGGGCTCCTTCACCTCCAATACAAGAGCCCCTCAATGCTGCATACTGAGTCCCCTCTTCTCCCTGTCCACCCATGACTGTATTGCCAACCATATCTCCAATCTAATTAAATTTGCCGACAACATTACATTAACTGGCCTTAACTCAAACAATAATGAGGTGGCTTACAGGGAAGAAGTCACCAACCTGACACAGTGATGACAAGAAAGCACCGTCTCCCTCAATGTCGCAAAAACAAAGGAGCTGATTGTGGATTACAGGAGGAATGAAGGTGGATCCTATTGACATCAATGGATCTGGGGTTGAGAGGATAAACAGTTTCAAGTTCCTCGGCATCCACATCACCGAGGACCTCACGTGGTCTGTACACACCAGCTGTGTGGTGAAAGGCTCAACTGCACCTCTTTCAGCTCAGACGGTTGAGGAAGTTTAGTATGTACCCCCAAATCCTAAGAATTTTCTACAGGGGACAATTAAGAGCATCCTGACTGGCTACAACATGGGAACTGTACTTCTCCTAATCGCAGGATTCTGCAGAGAGCGGTGCAGACAGCCCAGCGCATCTGCAGTTGTGAACTTCCCATGATTCAACACATTACAAGGACAGGTGTGTAAATGGGGCCCATAGTATCATTAGGGACACAAGCCATCCCAACCACAATCTATTCCAGCTGCTACCATCTGGGAAGCGGGACCACAACATAAAAGCAAGGACCAATAAGGCTCCAGGGCAGCTTCTTCTACCAGACCAGACTGATTAACTCACACTGATTTGAGTATACTCTATATTACATTGACTGTTCTATTCATTATAAATTATTACAAATTACTATGATTGCACATTGCGCATTTAGATGGGGATGTAAAGACTTTTACTCCTCGTGTATGTGAAGGATGTAAAAAATAAAGTGAATTCAATTGGGGGTAACGGATCTCAGCCAAACTGTCCTCAACATAAACACTGCAGATTTCTCATTTTCATACGAGAGAAAGGCAGCCATTTAGTCAATGAAGCCCATCCTACATTAAGAACACTTATCAACCCCATTCCTCAGTTATTTCCCTGTAAATTGCATTCATTTCCATCAACTTTCTGATTCTCCTCGCACCCATCAAGACTTGAGAAAATTTACACAGGCTGATTAACCTACCAACCTGCACACAAGGAAACTCAGCACCCAAAAGAAACCTACATGGTCACATGCAGACAGACAGCAGAGGTCAGGATCAAAGCTAGATTATGGGAGCTACTGATGGATAAGAATGCATTGCTCCATTGTCAATATATATAACTCTATATTTGAACCAGGCTTGGTTTAAACTCCAATGGATTGCTCAAATGTAGAAGCTACTTTTTCTAAATTTTCAGTAAGGCATCTTTTCTATGTGACTAGCTTGACTTTAAGTTGCTTTCAAGCATGAAAAATTACCTTAAAATTTTTATATATGTAATTCAGGACAATCAGGAGATATTTGCAAAGAAGCAAAAGAATGCAAGCAGGAAAGCATTAGATATTTAACCTTACTCATTGACGGGGGATGAAAGGCATCCCTCCATAACTATGCTGCACTTCAAATTTATCTACAGTAGAGAACACTTCATTTCATCCACATATACTACTAATGCCAGCTGTGACAGGAGGGAAGATTAAATTTGTGAGTCGCAAAGCTCATCTGGTGATCCAGTTAATATATTTCATCTCTATATGGCTCACTGGCTCTTCATTAAGTTGTTGAAGAGGACAACATGCTAGGGGACATCAAACTAACTGTGACCATCTCAAGATGGGACAAATTTGATCGTAGGAATAAAGGGTCTCCCCCTGAACTATCACCAGTTAAAGGTATCGCCAGGATCTTCTTCTGTGAGGAAAATACACTACCAGAATTCTGCCCATCTACAGGAAAGTATCTTAACCATGTGTTAGCCCAGGGACAATGCAGGGAGCAACATCAGCAACACTTGACTATATTTGACCTGAAATGTTTCAACATTAGTCAAGAAGGAATGTGAAGTCTTAAACTTTGATGCCCATTGAAACTCTCCACACCACATGCATTATGACAGCATAAGAGATCCAAATGTGTAAAATCTAAGTCATCACCTCAACACATCTCAATGTTTCTTGCTGCAAGTCCATACCTCAATCAACTGGTGGAGCAAAGCAATTGAGTTGTTTGAACTGCCATCTTTGATTAAAAAAAACAAATTCAACCCAGCTTCTGTCACTGAACTGCAGTGTTGAGATGACCATTAAATACCGACCTATTCAGAGGCAGAGCTCAAAAGCATTGCAAATGTAAGTGATTCTTACAACTAAAACCATCATAAATCAACATTCTTTTCAACCTACCTCAGCTGTGCAATGCCACCTACCACCATAAAAATTCCAGACAAGAGCCTTGAAAACACGCACCTCTTCCAATCTCTTGGGAGCCATCATTCAAAGAGACACAGATGAAAATCAACACTCTCATTGTACCAGCTCCATCTTCAATTTGGAGCCACAGCGAAGATCAAGGACCTAGACCAGCAGCGCTGTCTCCATTTCATGGACTATCTGCAGCAAAAGATACACCACCCAAGGCAGAATCCCTCACTCACAACACACTAATTGGTAAGCAGCACTAAGGGAATTGAATCCATCGCAATGGCAGGAGTCCACCACCACCACCTAAAGTAGCCCCCAATGCCCCATCAAGGATATTATGCCCACCTAGAGTAGAGTTTCCTTGAGTACCACAGAACCCAGAGGTAGAACGAAGTAGACATTCTCGATCCCAAATGGCAAGCTAAGAAAACGACCATTGCTGTCACCATGTTACCTAGTAAATTAAAATCTGCATCACCAAATCACTCCAAATAGCAGATTTACAAAGCCTTGTTCTCCTTTACAACAGGAAGTGGCACGAAATTTCATTTAATTGCTGCTGCTAAGTTAACAATTTCATGACACATGCCAGTGATAATAAACTTGATTCTGATTCAAAACTTTGAACTTATCTGTCTAAAGGTAGTGCACTTTTTATGCAGACAGAACTGTCTGTTGGATTGTTGATCAGACCATTAGTCTAGCTCACTCTTCTCCAATGGGAATGAAACAACACAAAGACAGAAGTGAAGACTAGTTTTTTTTTAAATAAATGGATGAAATCAGCTGGCTGTCAGCCTCAGGGTTTATAGAGGAAGCTTCTCCTTCCTTCCATTTTCATGCAACTTTGGAATAGATGTACTGGCTGATATGTGCTTAAGCAATACCTGGCATCTGTTTTTGGGACACACAAATCAAAGGCACTTTTAACAAACAAAAGCCTGCAGTAATACTGCCTTAGAGAAAGGACAGAGGAAGAACTGAAGACAATGCTTCCCTTTCGAGAAAAAGCTAGAAGGTAATTATTAAAATACAGATTCAATTTTGGGCTGAAAAATGGATTAGGACGTCTGTAGCTTCCCATGGGAAGTAATCCATATTCCACACTAAATGAAATGACCTACTTTATATAATTGTATATCTTGATTTATAGTTGTATGAATTTATTACTGTGACCATGCACATTTGGAACCAACGACTTCCCACTTATTAAATATCTCAAACGTAAAAACAACCCAGTTATGATTCCTTCCCTCCAACTTCACAACTCATTGGAAATGTAGTAAGCACGGAGTGAAAAGTTGCTGCCAACATGTAAATGTCTGTTGCATAATGGGAAAAAAACTGTCATTTCCCATCTTAAACCAAAAGCGAGCTCTTTACAGCTGGAGCAATCACACTGGTGACTAATTATAGACAAAGGACAACACCAGTACTGAAGAAACCATTGCTGAAAAAGTAATGCCCCTCTCCAGCCTAAAGCCATGCTTCTGCAATTCTCCAAACCCTGCTCTCCCCAAGCTGAAATCCCCCAGAAAAGTCAGGCCTTTATCTAATTTCATTTTGTCATTAATGAATTGACATCCTGTAGTAAACTTGCACATCAACCTTAAAAGAACCTTCTCTTCCCAACCGTCCTTTAGTACGTTCTGTTGAATCTTCCTATTCTGGTTACCAATTCACGAGCCAGTGTGTCACAGAGCAAAACAACATGGATACAGGCTCTGCAGCCCAACACACCCATACTGACCAGTTTCCACCCAGTTAGTCCCAATTTCCTCCGTTTGGTTCATAGGACTTCAAGCCCCACAAATCTGCATATTCATATGAAAAAATTACATTTTGTTCTGGCAGAGATGGCTGAAATTATTGGAGAAGTCTGATCGATCACATTTTTAAAATTAACAATTCACGGTCAATTTTTCCTCATAGGAACAGGCAGATGGCTAGACAGATTAGTTTGTTAATATCTGGTGTTTCAGAACTCAACTCAAACCTGCAAATACCCAAAATCAATGAATTTAGCATTGAATGAACCAAACTTATCTCCCACATTAACACAAGTCCACTCACACCCTCATGACTGCTCTACACTTTAATTAGATCATGACCACCATCCTATATTAAAACCATCTCTCCTTGACATCCAAAAATGCCTTGGTCCTGAATAAACTTGCTGATTGAAATGCCGGAGCTCCCAAGTTGAGAACTATAAAAATTCACTGTATACGGAGAAATTTGTGTTCATTCGTAACGACTGTCACAGGAAATCCTTGTACTTACTGCCAACCTCATACGTTAAAACAGTCATCCTAGTAATCAGTCTGTCAAGTCTTCACTACAACTCCTTGGTCTCAAGTATAGACTGTACACCAGACTGGTTCTCGGTGTTTAGGTGGTGGGATCAAGATCTAAGTGAATATTGTACAAGACCTCCCTTGTATTCCAGTCATCCTGCAGTAAGAGCCAACATACCTGCTCCTTCAAATTTCTTGCTGTATCTGCAGGATAACTTTCAATGATTTGTTCAAAATGACACTGAGGTTCTCTCCCAAACATCAATAATTTTCAATCTAACCACTTCAAAATAAAAATCAGACTGTCTTTTTTCATACCAAATCAGATGTTCTGCATCTTCCATCACATTCTACCTGCCATGACCTCTCACCCAAAAGAACAGCCTGTCTCTTATCACCGCCATCCCTTCCCTGCAATTTTCATACATCCAGCACAATTAACCCTGGCACCCAATCTTGGGCCATGACCAAATATGGATAGAATTTGATTGCCTCATCCAAATCACTGATGTAGATTGTAAACAATGCTGAGCTCCTGCTTTATACCTTCAGGTCTCCCAAGGTAATAACCTCCATAATAAAAACAACCTGTTTATTCCTATTGTTTTCTGTCCTCCAGCCACTCCTCAATCTGCACTAGTCTCCTCCATGTGCACCAATGTTCTGCTGGTTGTAACCTCAAAACGGTCATTGGTCAAAAATGATTCCTCTCAAACAACTCTGACCCATCCCTTTTTCTACAAGGTAACACACAACTACTTCGTTATTAATAGATTCTGGCACTGTCCTTACAACTGGCATTAAGGTAACTGGTCCCGGCTTCAGAACTGTCTTTCTTAAATATTGGAGTTACATTTGCCAAATTTTCAATATTCTAGGATCAGTTGGAGAATTCATAGAATTTTGGAAGATGACAACCATGTCTCTTTCTGAACTATATGTATATCATCAGATCCTGGGTATTTAACAGCATTTTAATTTATTAATATATTGTGCTACTAATGCATACTTTACTCTGCTCCTCATGCACTCTGGATTTGTCATCCTCCACTACTTTGAGATCTTCTCGGGTGAAAACTAATCGTTAACTTTTCTCCCTTTCCATCGCCACCTCCCTCCTGTCTCATTCTCTAAGGGATCTACAGTAATGCTTGCTAATCTTTTCCATTTTACACATCTACAGAAGCATTTATAGTCCACTGGATTCTTGCTAGATTATAGTTGTATTCTATATTTGTTTTCTTTCATTTTCAATGGCTTGGTCTTTATTTGCTGATTTTTAAAATGTTCCCAATCCTCAGGCCTACCTCCCTTGTTAGCTATGATACCAGCCTTTTCTTTTGATCCATGTTAGCCACCTGTTGGGTTTCGGTACCCTAAAACAGATTATGCACTTGCTGCAATTATGTGTTGTTTAACTTTAGCTTCTTGGTTTCTTTATTCCACACAGAGATAATCTGAAGTGAACAAAAACACCCAAGGGCAGATCTAAATGCAGCTCAACTTGCAAGTTAGGCTTAACTGGATGTCAAAGACATTTCTGTAGGGAGTTAGCAAATGATCAGGTCAGAGCTACGTACCTTTAAGATCCCACCAGGACATATGCTCCATATTGGGTACAAACACTTGACTTTTAGTCTTGGCGATGACAGCACTATCAGAGTCACAACTGACACCATAACCAGACGTAACTTCAGCATAGTTTGATGAAATGCTAAGTTGGTTTAATTCATTCAGTTTGCCTTTTACAAGGATTCATGATTGAACACCACCTTCTGTTTTAGTTCATGACCATGCTGTAGGACTAAAAAAATTAGAAAGCAAAATTGAGACCGACTTTGACTCATCTAAATGCCAAAAACTTCAACCTGAGCAGAGCATATGCTGAACATTTAATGTCTAGAACAGTTTATTGGAAACTAGTTTAAAAGGCACTGATTACAGGCTGTAATTCTTATAATCATGAATGCTGGTATTTGAACTCTTTAATCTAAGACCAGCTACATTACTCAGTTTGGGTGTTGCCTCAAGTGAAATACTCATGAAACTTCTGATGTGCTTCAAACTCCTTCACCCTAGACCAACCTAACCAACTGATGGCTTGTGTAAAATCTGTCATGTTTATCAGAATAAAAAAGTTCCATCAACAATGCACCTGGATTAGATGGGTAACTAGCTAAACGAAGTGATGATTTGGATTATGAAAGAAAACTCAAACAGTAGCTATAGACAAAAGAGATTCTGCAGATGTTGAAAATCTTGAGGAAGACACACAAAAATGCTGGAGGAACTCAGCAAGCCCGGCAGCATCTAAGAAGAAGGAATAAACATTCAATGTTTTGGGCCAAGACCCTCATCAGGTCTGGAAGGGAAGGAGAAAGACAGAATAAGGTAGGAAGGAGGGAAAGGAGTACATGCTGACAGGTGAGGGGCAAGGTGGGTCAACTACGTCAACTCAGCATTGAAGCACCTTGATCAAATCGCAGAAACAGTAAACAAAAACACAAGGAACCTGAACTGCCAAGTGCCCAACGTGGGTCCACAGCTTTGGAGCCGGTTCAGTGGTGCAGTGAGTGGGGCCTGTCCTGTCCAGGGCAACACCTGTCCCTGAACCCACCAGCAGAAGCAAGGAGAGACCTGTCAAACACAGGCAGATGGCGCAGAACCCCCGTTCATTTACCGCTCTTACCCTCGACAATTTTAATCTTGCTCACCACTTTGATCAGAGCAGAGTAATAGAGATGAACATGGATTACAGTTCTGCCATTAGAAATTAATGCAGCATACACCCCCAGCTTGCTTTTTAGTTCCTAATGTAAGGATGAAAAGGGAACTTTATATCACACCTCAAAACACTCAACATGACTAACAATCCCCATCCAAGGTATTACATGCTGTATTTTGCCACAAAATGGTACTTGTTAGAACAAAACTGTCCTTCACCTACAGGGCCTTCGGTCTAAAATATTCAGCATCCAAGGCTAGGTCTCTGATCCACCACGTTTTGGTATTTGAAACCAAAATGTCAATGTAGTGTTCAAAAATCACTGCCACAACTTCCTGTGACATTTAAGTCATTAGGCTCCTTTTAAAGTTTGCACTAGGCCTTTGCTACAGTACTGGACAAGACAAACTTACAAGCAAAAGACCTCAAGAAAGTAAATGTCGCAGACTACAACACAAGCACTGGCAGCGGTATCCTGATGCAACAAATATTACTTCCACATTCCCACAATTACTAAATGCTGGAAGCATTTCCAAATATCCGATTAGGATCAGTGATTACTCGTACTCACAAACCACCATTCACCATATGAATTAAAACTAAAACCAAGAGGATGTTTAAAAGAAATATCTCCTTCAGGAGGGGCATTTGTAGACTCAAAATCATGTTCAATGATGACTTGAGTCATTTACAACGGATAGGACAGTGAATAATTCAATTTGAAGTAGAAACAACTAACTTGTGCTGAAATGCCCTAACACATGAATCTATTTATTTTATATGCTGGCTGACTTACCCTGCATTTTCAGAAATGAATATGTTAACCGACAATAAGCTTTCATGCTACCTGTAATCAAAGTGTAATGACACTGCTGAGGTTAAATTTGGAACTCAAACCCTCACATTTGGGGAGCTGCATGGTCAGGCATTCACAATATCCAAATATCTTTCACCATCTCATTAGTCCAGCCACACCCAGTTCCTAACAGAGCCTCATGGTAAACTGGCTGGATCAATTGCAAGTTAACAAATTTCACGTCATATGCCAGTGATAATAAACCTGATTCTGAATAGCCTCCTGCCCCCAATCTCCTCAGAGAAAATCTAAACAACACCTTAAATATTTAAATACAAGTTCCCTGCCTTTAGTTTTACCCAAGACCGGGTTTAGTTGGCTTATATAAAAGATGATCATAAAAGATGGAGCAGAATTAGGCCATTCAGTCCATCTTATTTGTACCTTTATTCAACCATAGTTTTATTTTCCTATTCTCCTTGCCTTTCCCTGTAACATTTGATGGTGTTAGTAATCAAGATCCAATCAAGCTCTGCTTTAAATATACCCAATAACTTGGCCTCAATAGCTGCCTGGAGCAATGAATTCCAGACTCACCATCCTCGGAATTTCTAACCCTGTTCTAAAGGGACTGTCTTTGTATTCTGAGGCTATGCTCTCTGGTCCTAGACACTCCACTACTGGAAACAGCCTGCCCCACATCCACTGTCTATGCCTTTCAATAGCTGCAGGCAATGACATCCCCTTATTCTTCTAAACTCTAGCAAGTACAGGCCCAGAACCATCAAACTCTCCTCATAAATCAAC
Organism: Hypanus sabinus; assembly: GCF_030144855.1. Lineage (NCBI taxonomy): Eukaryota > Metazoa > Chordata > Chondrichthyes > Myliobatiformes > Dasyatidae > Hypanus > Hypanus sabinus. The sequence continues at coordinate 135,132,397 of NC_082711.1, forward strand.
CTTTTTATTCCCAGGATCATTCTCATGAACCTCCTCTGGACCCTCTCATCCTTTTCTAGATATAGGCCTGAAAGTGCATCATGCTGCTTACGTTACCTCTGCTGAGACATTACAACTCAAATAGAGGTTAAATAGATCTGCTGCCAAGAAACAACTTGGGAAAATTCCCAGACACTATCGTGAGAAGGAAGTCATTAGAAAATCTTTCAAAAGGATCCACTGCTCTCTACAATCAGATTACCCACAATCGTAAAGGACAAAGAAGCTAGCTGCAGTTTGTTCCTTTTAAAAGAACAATCTGACCACAATTGTTTCCTTTACACTTTCCTCTTCCTTATTCTCACCAGACTACTTAACATCAATAGCGCACCTTTTCATAACTCTCAAACCTCAGTAGAGTCAGGTGGAACTCATCAGGCTGAAAGCATTGTTGCAATGCAGTGGGAAGCAAGATCCCATAACAGTTAGATGAGTTAGCCATTCTTTGTTGACTTAAGCTGATAATAGGTAATTAAGCAAGAACATCAGGTAACCACCACCTCAATATTCCACACTGGCATCAGCTCCTTAAGTAGTCAGGATTGTTAGGAATGACAGAAAGAACTAAAATTCATTCTTCGGCATTTGGTTTCTGCAACAGACTTCTGCAATTCATTAAAATATCGTTTTAGATTGTACTTGTGTTTGAAAATCTTTTGTATTTAGAAATAGTGGATTCCAGTTAATTGCGCCATCTATTTATTTGGGACAATGCTTAAAGAACAAATATTAATTGAGAAAACAGACTGGATTTGCTGTTAAGTTGGGGCACTATGCCTCTTAATTGGAACAGAAAAATTATGCCAGTTTCTAACTAGCAGACACGTGCATTTGTGTGGCCACTATACTACACCTCGCTTAGAATGAACTGCTTTTAAATAAAGTTAGTTGCATGTGTTTGTGTTCAAAAAGCAGTGATTTTGTTGGTCACATAGTTGGCAAGAAAATGAGACAGACAATTTAGAGCTGTTTTGCTCATGGAGCTTTGAAGCTTGGAGATGCCAGAAATGGTCAAGAGTGAAAATGAAAGGACTTCACTACTTTAAGTTAGGAACTATGAAGAACTTGAAGGTGTTAACAACCATCTTGAATGTTACAATGACAATTCAGAGGCTACAATCATCAGAAGCATTGTATGAAGGCAGTCCATTTTTTTGTGTTAGGTGACTTTGTTCATTTACAGTCAAAAAGAACACAGTAGCATGCAATGGATGAATTTCTCTGTCAATAACTATTAGGAAGAAATACAGTCTGTAGTAACATTACTGCTCCAATTTGTTCTGCATTTCATTTAAATACATAATTTCTTTCTCAGTCAAATGCTAGTCTGTCTTTTTTTATACTTAACTATTTCCATGAAACTTGAGCTAAATGGGGCAATGTTTAACTGGGCTAAAATATATTGGCTCCAACGTTTGTCAACGCACCAAAATCCACCGTATTCCCCAACTATGGTAACTTTAGGTTTCTGCTCTATCCTGCTGCTGTCAAACAACAAGCCAGGAATAATTCTGGTTGTAAACAAGCAGGAAGTGGAATTGTACTCTGAAAGCCAGTTGAAAAGATGGAGATCTCCAATAAAAGGGCCACTGAGTAAACTGTGCTGGAGTGTCAGTGTAATCCCGTTCTTAAGCAGGGTTTGATCCCAGCAGCTCAAAGGAAAGCAGGAATTTGGCTTAAAGGTTGTAGTCATTGCCCTAATATACCATTGAATAAGTACTTAGGACCCAGCCTGGGGTTCATGGACCACTTGCTTAATGGTATTGATCCATGGCATAAGGTTGGAAGCCCTTACCCAGGTACAGATCTTGGCAACCACCATCCCACAGATCATTAGTTGCCCAAATACAGTCCTTTTTAAGTTAGATATGTAACAAACCATTTGTCAGCTGCTATTCACACCTTAGTTTATTTACAATAAAAGGCATTCATAGGAAAGTACATCACCATTGTGGTTCAAACAGCTTGGACCATTATGAGGAATATTCAAACCACATTAAGTTTAGCTGGAGGCACCTACCATTGTCATGACTGAAGAGATCCCTGCAAACCTGCCATCTGTCACTACAATTAACATGGAGACACAATCATTCATATCTATTCATTGAAAAGGACAAATTATGCAAATTAGCAAGGCAGCAACATTATTTTATTACGCACATGGAAAACACTAGCCGAGCACCAGAAAACAGTGAGACAAGTGCAGGTTACCCACTGGCCATACTAGAAACAAATTCTACTTCCCAAAATCTAAGGTTATAGAGATTGGACAGAAATTTGAAGTTGGGGCCAAGGTCAGTAGTGAATTGTGCAAGCTGCAGGATTTGGTGTTCTCTTGCTCATATTTCCAATGAACTCATTATGCAATCAATTCCAAAAACAGAAGAATCATATTTATATTCCACCCTCTCTTCTGTCCTTTTTCTTGGGTTTGTTCCCTCTAAAGTTGTGCGGTCTCAGTTTTTGCCCTCATTTAGGTGATCTGAACCTAACCAAATGCCACCTTGAAGACATAAGCAGCTAGGGATCAATCTTTCACCCATCAGCAGACAGAAAAAACATGGAGTTTCTTTCATTCCTGGACAAAACAAACTGGTTGGCCAGTCAGCTAGCTGTCACTTAATTCCATCTATTCCATTTTACATTTAGGAATGGTATTATGCTTTCAGCACCTGCTTCCCACCAGGGAGAATGATCTGTTTACACTTATGGTATTCCATGACAGTTACCTCCACTACATGCCTGGTGACAGTTGCACAAGCATCTTAAATAGGATGGAGATCAGACAGGTTTTACACTCCCAGACCTTTATCTTCTTCCAAATATCCCTTCCTTCCTTTTCCATAGTTCTGTCGTAATCATTTACACTCATGTTCATTTGTGTCATTCCTTCAAGAGGACCACAACCTTCTCATAGTTTGGAGGCTTGTATGCCTCAATGACCCAGAGAATTATGCTGGCTGGAGTCAGGGCTTTATGATTTGGCTCTTGGTAAGATCACCTATACCAAACAGGTCAAAGGGAAGAAGACAGACTAAAACCGGTCCACTGGTCCTCAACTCAGGGCTAACAACCATGACTGGTTAAAAAAAACTATGGAAACAGCTATGTTTCCACATCTGGGTGGGCAAAGGCAGACAAAAATAGAGGATCTTCACTGCCACCCTGAAGGGCAGCAGCGTAACAGGCAGCAAGTCACTGCTTACTCATTTCAAACTCTCACATGCTCCTTTTTTAACCATATCATCTCCTTCCATCTTCCCCTAGAAGTCACTTCTGGTCCCCCTTTCCCCAGTCCGTCACCCTGAATCACTTTTCCTGACTCTATACCTAGAAATAAATTACTCCTTTCAAACACTAAGCCCATTGGTCTGAAATAGGTTCTTTCCCCCTAAAGTGCGGACTCACCTATCAAGTCCTTCCTGTATTGAGACTACTGGCAACACATTTACAGATCTTTTCCCCCATGTTGGTCTGTCAAGATCTTTCAATCTTTACGATAGAATGGCTAAGTAGCTGCAATCCCAGATGTGCCGGCATCACCATTTCAGACTACTCACATTCCTCCCACTTCCACCGTGATTCATAGCAGGGTGCGCGAACGGTGATTCATCCAACTGCTAGTGGGCTTGTCTGCACTTTTGCTTTGTGACTATCACTCAGCTAACCAAACGCCAACATTAGTGTTGACAAAGATATTGCGACCCAGACATGCTGCTATCAAGTGTGAAGCCCAAAGATATTTACAACGTATCAATAGGTCAGCATTAAATGAAGTATTTGTAACTGATTTTACTTGTACCTTTGCCAAGCAATGCAACTTTAAGGAGTGATGCCTCAAAAAAAAGGCAGCATCCACCATTAAAGATCCCCACCACCCTGTTTTCATCGCTACCATTAGGAAGTACAGGAGCCTAATAGCACACAACTCAACGATTCAGGAATAGCTTCTTCTCCTCTGCCCTCTGATTTCTGAATGGACATTGAACCCATTGAACTTTTTAAAACTTACAGTTTTGCATTAATTTAATACTTGCTGTAAATGTTTTCCTTCTATTATTTACTGCATTGTACTGCTGCCGCAAAGACAAATTTCACGTCATATGTTGGTGATATTAAACCTGATTCTGATCTGCTAACCAAAAACAGAACAGCTATTCCAGTGTCCAATGTAACATTTACACTGCCTTGCTGAATGTGTACACTGCATCTACGCAGTCTTCAACATAAGTACAACTAATAGCAAAATCATCACCCAGTATAAACTAGCAAACCATCGTTGTCTGGTGTCAGCCACATCAAGCAAATTATTCCTGGGTATCCAATGACTTTCCAATTGGAGAGCAAGACGAGTCCCTAACATTTACCAGGTGATCTCATCGCACATCTGCAGTGTACACGTATACTTTAAACTTTGCTCCTCAGCTTATCGTTTTGCAAAGCGTGAGCCCGTTTTCATCGCTTTTATTTCACTGGATAATGAATGTTATCATGTGTGCTGTATGCAACTTGTTTTCAATAACCGTGTCACCATAGCCACACCCATGACCAGCCAGCGATAGCCAAACAATCCACTCCTTAAATGTTTAGCTCATTTATAGGAGTTCTGATAACTAATCTATTAATTTCTTTCTCATGGTCAAATTATACCATGGATTTACATAGACCATAAGATATAGGAGCAGAATTAGGCCATTCGGTATATTTCAAATAGAATAATGCAAGATATATTTTGAAATATGATTCTAATTTCCTCAGAATGACAATTTCTGACCAAGTCACATCACCTAGTGATGGGAGATGCTATGTGAAATTCAGGTTTTTAAAAATGTAATTTTTAAAGTTGTGGTGATATAGCAAATTCCCTTATACAATTCCCTTTGGTGTATTATTAAATCCTTATAATTTATCAATTATAACATAAAACAGACACTTTTGTTAAAACAGATTAACAAAAGGTTAGCATTAAATGCAAAAATCTGCCCCCCCCCCCCGCCCTCACCCGGGGGTGTCTGTAAAGCATTCCCTCCACCTTTCATGACTGAACCAGCAGACACTCGTTAAACGGTGTCAATCGACCACGAGGTGTCTGGTACTGATGAAGTTAAAATCTGGGCGGGGTCCCAGAAATCTTCCGTGGGATGCACCACACAGGAGAAAGAACCAGTGCTCCCTAAATTTTCCCCGCCAATACCGCAGAAAAAGGGCGTGGGTAATCAATGGATGCCGAAGAGGAGGATACAAGGTAAATTGACCATGTTACGATTCAAATCGATTTATAGGACGCTCTCTTTCCGAATAAATTCACCATGGGACTATAAAAACATATTTTACAAAAATATTTTTTAAATGGTTAATATTCGGTCGCTTGCCGTTTCCAAATTGGCAATATGAAACGTGACTTTCGCTTAAAAAATTGCAGAGACAATGCGGCTGAGGGGTTTCCATGGGCGTACCTAACACAGCCAAGAGACAAATGGTGCAATAAAGACACGGGCATGCGGACCGAGGACTGCGCCACTCCCAGAGCCAAAAAAACACGACACGCGTCTCCTCCGTTAATTTACAAGTAACCGGCCCAGCACAATCCACCGGGCGCTGAAACGGAAAAAAAACCTCCAGGGAGGGGACAATGACTCGTAGTAGGTTTGACCGGGAAAGTCGGATACCTGCAGTGTCACACCGGCAGAATATTCCAGAATTGTTCCCCCCCTCCCAGTTATTTGCTTTGTTCGCTGTCAGAAGCGGAGAGCCTCCCGCAGATTGACAGCGATGCATTCCAGAGGGCAGGGGGAGGGGGTGGGAACAATACCCTCGGACACCCCCACCATACACCCTCCTGGGGGTGGGACAGGGAGCCTGTTGATCGCGGGAGCGGAAGGTTGCAGACTCGGGCGAGCTCCAGTCACTCAGAAAGAACGTGCCATTTAAAGCTGCAGTTAGCGCCTCTATTTCTATCTCCACCACCCCCACCCCACTCCTCACCGGATGCACGCGGGGCAGAGGAAGGCTCTGCAGATACTACTAAAAAGGGGGCAGCTTAAAGGCTTTATTTTAAAACCCGTCAGCAAAACCACGCCATTCAGTTTTAAATATCCATTTCAGCTGACGCCGCGGGTAGGAAACCCGATCAATGATGCTCAATCGAAGAAAGCGGCTTGGGCGAGAAATTTCTCGTCAAGGCACCGCCCAGTCGGCATTATCCGCATTCTGTTGTTTTTTTCCCCCCTTGGCCAAAGATTTCATCGCTTTAATCTCAGCCACAATATGTCTCGTGTAAAAACAATTCACTTCACATCTTCACAGACCAAATGGCAAATTCACTAGGTTAAGAATTCAGGCGCAAATCTAGATATTCCGGAATTAAGTGATTTGCTGGCCCTGTCCCACCAACAAAAAATATCTGGGTTAGACACCTCCCACCCTGGGCCCAAAAACTGCATGTCAAACACCGTACTGGCTTCATTCATTGCAAACGGGTTATCGGCTTGCAGCATCGCCTAGTTAGGTACTGATAAAAGGCTGGGAAAGGAGAGGAATGGGGTGTGGGTGGGGGGAGATCAGAAAAATAAAACTCCATTGGGAAGTGGCGAAAAGACGAAATAGGTAAACGGGGAGAAATAACTCACAAAGACATACCGATTTCATCGCGGCTGCCATATCGTCGTACCGTTCGGCTTGTTCAGCCAGCCTGGCTTTCTGCACTAGCTGCTCACGGTCTACCATTTTTCTACCGGATGCGTTTGTACAAAGAGGTATAAACTAAAACGTTTATCTAGAAGGAAATGGGAATCGGCGTTGCTTTATTCCTGCAGCAGGCTGCCCCTCGCTCACACCGCTGCCGCAGCCGGTGCCTCCCAGTCTCGCGCCGACAGAACACCCCCAGCATTCCGCGTTGACGTCACTGCCCATATATAGGCACCACCGTGCCGCCGGCGACGTCACTGCCCATATTCCGACCGCCCCGGATTTCCTCTTTTGGAAACAAAGTAGCAAATGAGCGTGGCGTGTTGACTGACCGCCCGCCCCGCTCCTTTGCAGTGACTCGCTTCCGAACTACATTTCCCAGCCACGCCCGCTGGGGACGTTGCGCCGTGGCTAACGGGCTCGGGCGACTTCAGCCAAGTGCGGCTAGAAAGCGTGGGTTTCAGGCACTCATTAACCGGGAGACGGGTCCGGAACATGGAAAGGAAGCACTCTTACTGGGGGAGTTGTGAACAGAGAAGGGTAGGAAGAAAGAGGAGTGGGACGGTGGTTTTGGGTGGGGTATTATTTGGAAAGAAGGTGGCAAGCGAGAACTATGAGATTGGAAGTGTTGGGAGAGGATTTGGGAAGTGGAAGGTGTGGTTTTGGGAAGAGGCTGGTGAGAACAGGAAGGTGGGTGGCGGCAGTGAGTGTGGGCTGTGAGGACATAGGGAAGAACTAGAGAGTGGGTGTGAACAAGGAGGAAGGAGAGAGAAGGAATGAAGGGAAATAGGGGAGGAAGAGGCCCAATGGGCCTGTTTTCATGCTGTATAATCTTAGGTGGAAAAGGAGAAAGTGGGTGAAGTGGGAGTTAGGTGAGGCGAAGAAGAAATATTAGAAGCTCTAAGCAGTTTTAGCAGCATCTGTGGAAAGAAAATTAGCGTATGGGTCTTTCATTTCCTTGTGTCATAGGAGGCCATTTAACCTATTATGCTAGCTCATGATGCATTCCCACTAAAAACAACATCTCCGTGGATTCATAAGTGACCAGCTCAACGATTCACCCAGATGCATTTCGATCAATTTATGATGGGTCCGTTAACAGGATCATGTTGGTAAATCCACACCATAACAATAGGAACCTGCAAACTCTGCAGGCAGGGCTGGGGTTCAGGACTGAACTTGGATTATTCTACACACTGTGTCATTTTGTTGTCAACGTGTGTTTTTTTTAACGGGGATTTATTTACTCTGGACACTTGGATTGTTTTTAATTCAGACTTAATTTTGTTATTTGTCATCCTAATATGCTTTCAGGCTTCCACATTAAATTGTTGAGTCATACAATACAACTCAGGAGGAGACTATTTAGCCCTGTGTTGTCTGCAGTCTCTGCCAGCTTGGGTCAGTTCAGCTGGTTTGGAGAGGTGTGAAACCAACTTAAATTTTCATAGTGGTGGAATCCGAACATCAGCATTGCTGACTGAAGCTATCTGTACCGATAGGATTGATCAGATTCCTATTGGTATTCCATGAAGAGCTGTCACAACTAACCTTCACTTCTGCTAGCCGAAAGTTAAATAATATCAGAGATTTAATAGAAAGCTCCTAAATCAAGGGGAATTTTGCTAGCAAAGATACAAAGAAGAGTCGTGGTCTTGACTAGAAGGACAGATTAAAGATGATTTGCAAACCTACAGGGAGGAAAGATATTGCATACAGTGCCTGAAAAGATAAATAGTCTCATTAGCAAATTGCAAAGGTGATTTGTTGTATATTTCAGAAAATAAATGACATTATGCTGTGAGGAAAGAGCAGAATGTACAGTGATGTGGTTAATTGGATGGCTCATACAAAAAGGTGGACCTGGCTTGTTGACCTATGTGATGCTTAACAACTCGTTTGAATGCAGCTGAATCTTGCTTTAAACCTTTCAATTTATGATCAGCATGATAAAAGGCAGATCAATCAGGAGTGAAATACATAAAGTAAGAGAGCGTGACATTCCAAACAGCTAATTTCACAAGTAACTCTCTTCAGCTCATCAGTAGAAGTTCTAGAAATTGCAGCAGACAGAAGACCTGGTTAATTGGCACTATAGTGATGACTTTTGCCATTTTCTTCTGGGGCAGTAATTGTCAAGCATTGCATTCAAAGAGCATCAAAATAATACAAATTCTTTGCTTTAAAGCAGAGTGTGGTTATAACTGTATGTAACTTTGGGAATGGCAAATTGCCTGTTTAACCTCTCACCAAAGCAAGATGTGGTTCTCAACAGGAATTGTTGCTTTTCTTCACTTCTATGGGGGATGCTGTCACTGAGTGGATTCTTAAGAAGAAAGGGGTTCACTTTTTCATGCAGCTCACTTTAGACCTTCTGGGGTTCATAGATCCATGGGTTAGGGAGATAAGAAATTTCTACGCAAGCTCCCTGGAAAACGTGATTGATATTGTCTTTGGTGATGAGCTCTTCTGGGTCTCCTATGGTCTGCTCTTCCAGAGTGTCTGTGTCATCAGTCAAGTGAAGCAGAAGAGATGGACAAATCCCCTTATTTAATCAGCTTATCTTTAAGAGAAATGGGTAAAATCCAAGGAAAGCACAGGCTTTGCACAGCAGGGCTGTGCTTGTATGTACATTAGTATGCAGAGGACCAATGTTCAATTTGTTGAAGTAACTCATTACTGATAATAAAATGAACTGAATTAACTGGGCCCAGAACACGTGCATTCTTATGACTCCAGCATGCTTTTATTTTACTTGTACACAAGCAGAACAGCATAGCCCCATCATCCACACCTGTTCTAAAGTCTGAACATAAAAATGCTATTTTTATACAGAATTGGTTTTTAATTATGAATATTGATTATTATAAATTGTACATGTTTGAATTTCTTACTCATAAGATCAAACACCATTCAAAATAGAGATGTTAAAATCCATCGAAACTTCAAGCAGACAGCCGATGATATTTTGATATTAGTAAGGACAGTAGAGCCTTGTTGAGTATGTTTCATATCCTTCTATTACCTCATTTGTCTCCAGTACCCCCTATTGTGTAGAAACATAGAAAACCTACAGCACAGTACAGGTCCTTCAGCCCACAATGCTGTGCCGAACATGACCTTACCTTAGAAATTAACTAGGGTTACCCATAGCCCTCTATTTTTCTGAGCTCCACGTACCTGTCCAGGAGTCTCTTAAAAGACCCTATTGTATCCGCCTCCACCACTGTCGCCGGCAACCCATTCCACGCACTCAACACTCTGAGTAAAAAAAACTTACCCGACATCTCAGTACCTACTCCCAAGCACCTTAAAACTGTGCCCTCTTGTGTTACCCATTTCAGCCCCGTAACAGGAAGCTATGTTTTAAAAAGATAGTTCTGGAGAAGTCTCACTACAGAGGCTTTACTCATTTGTCTTCGGTATACACTATCTCAACTGTACCAAACAGAGGTGTCTCCAAAGGTTTTGCTTGACTACAACTACAACAGGCTATTCTTGCCTTGCATGACTGCAATGGCCCAGGTTCAATTCCCACCGCTGTCTGTAAGGAGTTTGTACGTTCTTCCCATGACCACGTGAGTTTTCTCCGGGTGCTCTGGTTCCCCCCCACGGTCCAAAGACATACTGATTGGTAGGTTAATTGGTTGTTGTAACTTGTCCCATGGTTAAGCAAGGGTTAAATTGGGGGTTGCTAGGTTGCAAGGCTCAAAGGGTTTGTTCCGTGCTGTATATCATTAAATAAAAGTTGTGGTAAATGATCCTTGACAAACTCTGCTCCTCTCCACCTAGTGCTCCTTGACCGGTTGAGTGCTTCCAACCTTTTCTACCAATTGTTGTTTTCTCAGAATAATTGTGTTGAAAGTCTTACTGGTGACAACCTTTCAGATATTGCACTACTGTTGTTGTCATCTGGAGGGAGCTTCAAACCGGAATAAAGTTGCTCACAATTGCAAAGTTTCTGCCAAGAAATGCAGAGACAATCTTATTGACAGGACAACGGAAGATATGCACTGTATTTCCCTACCATATTAAATAGATTGTCACAGTTTTTGCAGCCTTAGCTGAAGTGTTTTCATGATTATTCTCCGGGTAACGTATTGATTTATTAAAAGTTATTGTCATTTCCCCTTAATGAAACAGCAAGTCTGTTCATAATTTAAAGGCTTCACTGATGATGTTAGATCAGCCACTTTGTGCTACAGTCATTCCCTTGTCAATTCTTGCTGCTTACTGATCTTAAGACACAAACAACTGCAGACGCTAGAGCAAACTGCTGGAGGAACTCTGCCCGTCAGGCAGCATCTGTGGAGGAAAATGGACAGTTGATGTTTCGGGGAGATACCCTAGCAAATTTCTACAGCTGTACCATGGAGACCATTCTAACTGGCTGCATCACTGTCCAGTATTGGTGGGGGGGGGGGGGGGCTGGTACTGCACAGGATCGGAAGAAGCTGCAGAAAGTTGTGAGCTCGGTTAGCACCGTCATGGGCACTAGCCTCCGTGGCATCCAAGACATCTTCAAGGAGTGCTGCCTCATAAAGGTGTCATCCATCATGAAGGACACACATCACCCAGGACATGCCCTCTTCTCATTGCTTCCATCAGGGAGGAGGTACAGGAGCCTGAGGGAACACACTGGATTTATAAGTTCCTTGGATACATATTTTATTTGGTATGTGGAATATCATGGCATTCAGTAACAACTTTTTCCCCTCTGCTGTCCAATTTCTGAATTGACATCTAACACCCGAACACTACCCACATCTTACACTGTCCTCTAGATGCTATTAAACGGCTGCAGTAAGGGAAGGGGAGGGAAAGGTCGATGGACTCCTGGTTGCCTGGTAACCCTCCCCTGCCCCTCTAGGTCCCATGATAGGATTGTCCTACTGTAATGATCTATGGAGCAGAGTTTGCAATGGCAGTTCTTGTGAATTGTACGGAGAGGCCATGAACAGTGATGGGAAACTCCAGTGAAAGTTTTCTGTGATGCTGATCTCTGATAATAGGTATGTGTAAGACACTTTGTGACGAGCCTTTCGTTTCCCAGCATGTGTCACTGATCGTAGATTCCACCCAAATTTTTCAATTTAATATAGTTAAAAGAGGACCTGTGTCTCATAACTTGAGACACTTGGATGCATGACAACTGTTGCAGACTAAAGTGAATCACACACCAGATGCCAGGACCAGTTTCTCAATGAGAGTATTTTGACCTGGAAGAGATTGCTAGCATAATACCAGTTTTAACCCAGAAATGATTGCTACCATGATATTCCACATACCAAATAAAATATGTATCCAAGTAACTTATAAATATCAAGGCTGGAATAAAACTGTTTTGATGAGTACTTAGGATGATTATGTACCAGCCCTGTTTCAGTAATGCCTATTGTGACTTAGAACCTGTAAGATTAAACATCATACCAAAATAGTTCTACGTGGTACAGAGGGAGTGCTGGACTGTCAGAGGTTCATGCTTCATCAAGACACTGGTGCACTATATTGTGTGGCTTGTTATACTTTACCTCTGAAATTCATTCCATTGCATTCAGTGGCATGATTTTCAGAAGCAGGCTGCAGGGCAGTGGCACTGCTAAATGATTCATTTAGCACTTCTGACAAGGAATAAACATCCTGGTAATCAATCTTTTTCATGAGTTGCTATCTCTACATTTATCCTTAAACCAACGTTACTGAAAAAAATATACCTGGTCACTATTTTCGTGCTATTTGAAGAACCTAACTCTGTTTATATTATAGATATGACACACTTAAATATAAAATAGATTTTGGAATATTCTGAAGTTGTGAAAGGTGTTATATAAATGTAGGTCCTATCCTTTAACACCACATATATTCTCTATGTGAAGGATTTTTTGTAAAACTTCAGTTCCAAACTTGGTTTTACTGCTTTGGTCCAGGGGCTCATTGCTGCTCAAAGTATCACCGCAGATGAAGTTAATTTGGGCTAGGAATATTGTATGTAGTTTTGGCAAAGCATGTTTGTATGGGAAGAGGTAAAGATAACAGGATCAAGTTTCCACTTTGAGTGGAAATGGCAGACTGAGCAAAAATTACAAGTATCATTCTTTGAAGGTGGGAGACTAGTTCTAGAAAGTGAATTTAGAGAAGTATACAGAATCCTACACTCTATAAATAAAAGTAAATACACAGAGGTTAAGAGAATGGAATGTGATAAGCATTTCTGAAAAGGTTGGAATGGTCACAACTGAAGTGATCTATCTATCTTGGGCCACCAGAATTTAGAAGTTGTGTGGGCGTTGTTTAAGGTACAGTAAAGATTGAGGCAGGGTAGTTGAGGGTTGTGGAGGAAGTTTAATGGGGATAATGCTGGGGAGTGCCAGATCCAACATTAAGTATCTGGCAGTGATGAGATGTTTAAAATGAGTTATGCATCAAATTCCACTACTTTGACTGCACTGCTCTGTCTTGGTGAGTGTCAGTGCAGAAATGAAGCAGGCCTGAATTTGTAACACCGGACAAGCAAATGTGTTACCTTTGGAACAAATTCCTGTAGAAAGGCATAGCATTTAGGGCAATACAGATGGTTTTGCACAGTTGAGCAGAGAAAGCTGAGCTTGCAGCCCACAGTTGGGGAGAAACAGAGAGGAGGTAAATTGAGTGACAACCAATAAAGGGAACAACTGGGACATAGATGAGAAATCCCAGAAGGTTTGGACCTGCCCATTTTCTAGCTAGGTGAGAACAGGAAGACAAAATTATCAAGGCGGCACTGTGGCACACAAGGTAGCTGGAATGGTGATATGGAAAATGTCTAAAGAAAAAGGTTAAGAACTGGAGAGTGACTGCAGCTGATAGATGTAGATTCCATACTCCATTTTAAAGAATGCTTCTCAGTCTCAGGACCACTAAACATCCCACAACCAAAATCACTTAAGGCAGGTTGTCCGATTATTATCCAATTGCTCTATGTGTAGTATGAGACTTCACTGCTTGAAAACTGTCCATACATTGTTTTATCATGAAGTTCCGTCTCTCATGTAGGTGGGTTTGCAGTGACACAATGTAACGATTGCGGATTTCATCCTGTGAACATTAGTCCTAACTTTTTCCAAAAGTCTTGTTTTTTATTTAACTAAACATTTAGGTCAATTTCATTTTTAAATCAAATTTAAATCCCATCATGAATTCTGAACTTGAGTCCACTAGCCCACAAGTTACCACAGCACCAACACAAGGTGCTGTATAAACATTGATCCATTTCTCGTCAGGAAACAGTAGTGATAAGTTCTATAATGAAAGAACATGCAAGAGTGGAGCACAGGAACAGGTCCTTCTGTCCACAATGTTCTGCCCAGTTAATTAGATTAGTAATTAAATGCCTAATTAAATTAATTCCTTCTGCCTACGCAAAGTCCATATCTCCATTCACTGCAAATTCACGTACCTAAAAGCCTCTTAAATGCTTTCTATCACACTTGCATCAATGATCACCTCTGGCAAAGCATTTAAAGCACCCACTGCTCCACGTATGGTAAAAAACTTGCATTGTCTGTATCCTTTGAATTACACCTTCTCACGTTAAAAGCTTACCCTCTAGTACTAGACATTTCAACCATGGGGAAGAAGATATGATTGTGGACTTGACACCATGACCAAAGTAAATGTTACATCCTTACTGAGGTCCATCTTTAGCTCACCCGAACAGTTGGTTTGTAGACTATAGTTAATATTTTTCTGTGTTTGGCCTTTCTTTCACAGTACTTTAGTAGTAGGCAGCCGTCAGTCCCAGGAGATCATGGGTTTGAGCCTCTGGTGAACTGTGTCCTCTCCATGGTGGGAAGATATATTGCCCCTCTCCACGTCATTGATGTAGTCCAAGGGAAGGGCAAGCACCCAAAACAGTTTAGCACCTGTGTCATCACAGAGGTTGTCAGACTGAAATTGTAAACATCAAACTACCTTAGGGGCCCTGGCTCTGGATTTCTTTCTCAGGGTTTATTCCAAAGCAAGGCAGCGGAGGTTTAAAATCAGTTTTCCATCTAGGTCGGCTGATGCCCAAGGCTGACAATTGAAGTCAGTACATTGAAGTTAGTAAAGCAATTGTCCTTTAAATGTTGGGTGTGTTTCACATCCTTCCATTAATCTTATCTCATTTGTCTCTGGCAGAGATGAGGTGTAAAGGGAAACTATGTTGTTCTAGGTTGATAAAACAGTGCCATAGTTATTCTCATCTATCTGTCATCAGGAAGCAATTTTGGCTCAGGCAGTCTCACTTCAAAGGTCTCCCTTGTCTAGGTTTGACTGGGGTCCATGTCAGAATCAGGTTTATTATCACCGGCATGTGGCATGAAATTTGTTAACTTACCAGCAGCAGTTCAATGCAATATATAATCCAGCAGAGAAAAATAATAAATAAAAATAATAATGGTATATAAGTAAATCAATTACAGTATATGTATATTAAATAGATTTTTAAAATGCAAAAAACAGAAATACTATATATATTTTAAAAAGTGAGGTAGTGTCCAAGGGTTCAATATCCATTTAGGAATTGGATGGCAGAGGGGAAGAAGCTGTTCCTGAATCACTGAGTGTGTGCTTTCAGGCTTCTGTACCTCCTACCTGATGGTAACAGTGAATACAGTACAGAGGCCCAGGTTCTGCAACTTCTCCATCAGGATTGTGGGAATGATGGTGTTAAATGCTGAGCTATAATCAATGAACAGCATCCTGACATAGGTGTTTGTGTTGTCCAGGTTTCGTTTACCCCTAGAGTTGGTTTGTTAATAGTTAATATTTTTCTGTATTTGGATTTTCTTTCATAGTACGTTTAATAATTGACATTTTAGCTTTGTTACTTACATTCAAATATTTCTTTCATAAGGTCAATGTTCATTTTGATGGTCTGGTGAAATGCCAAAATTGTACTGTGGAAGTATATTTGATTTGTCCTGTCATAATTTGTGCGTAACAACCGCAGATCCTTAATACATGGTTTGTGTTGTTGCTATTGATAAGGACATAATGAAATGTGGGTTTTCACGAATCCTCCCGTCGGTAAGATCATGGTTGATCTTTGCTGACAAAAATTCCTATAAAATTCCACAAGAACCTAGTCTTCCTTGGATCCTAATACTTATAGTTCCTGGCCTGATTGTCTATAGCCCGCTGAGCTTGATGATGACACTTTGTAACCATTGGCATAAAGAAACTACTCTACATATTGTTCCTGGAGAGCTGAAACATTACCTGAGATAATGCTTCCTGGTTCTGAACCAGACTACCCGGCTGCCTTAAGCAGCAACACAACCTTACTGATCTCTTTTAGCATCTTGCATGTGTTATCACTTCTCATCCCTGTTCCCTCTGAGCTGTGCTGGTGCAAGGCCGCAGCTACGCACATAGCCTTTGTTACCGCAGCTGGAATTTTCTTTTATATACTGTTAATGTAATTGTGTGTTACTGAATATAATCCATAAATTCTCTAAATAATAAATGTGCCACATTTACTTTAAAATATTTTAAAGTTTCAACCTATTTGCAGTACACTGTCAATGTTTCAAGTTACAACATTGTTTCAAATTGTAACAATAAACACAGAATGGAAGTCGGTGGCTCATTGTTAATAAATTGCTGGCCTGCTGAACACACTGCGAAAGTTTTTCTTTGTTATACTGTATTCCATTATACCCTTCAATTAATATATAAGATAAAATGTGTATTTTTTCAATTTTCATTAAAAACATTCATAGTATGCAGATCACAGAAACAAAACATTCAAGTGCAGTTTTCAGGCTGTCTAAAAATTTCCTGCTCAGGCCAATAGTCTACACAGCTGTAAAGAAAAAGTTAGAGGGAATGTTGCATTTCTCATCTTTGAGAATTCAGCAAACAGGAATCCTTGTTCAGTTTATTGTAAGAGAGAGTGGATAACAAGTCAGCTAATAGGACGAGGGTGCTCAAGAATACCAGTGCTGAAAATAGCAGGGCCCAGCATACTGGTGTCAGAGACAGGCAGAAAATTTCCATAAGACATAGGAGCAGAATTTGGCCATTCAGTCCTTCGGCTCCAATCCACCACTTCATCATGGCTAATTTATTATCCCACTCAGTACCAATTTCCAGCCTTCTTTCCATAACTATTGACACCCTGATTAATCAAGAACATATTATTCTTCCACCTTAAGTATACCCAATGATTTGATGTGCACAGCTGTCAATGACAATGAATTCTACAGATTCATCACCCTTGGGCTAAAGCGATTTTTTCTTCATCTCTGTTCTAAATGGATGTCCGTCTGTTCTGAAGTTGGGCCCTCTAGATAGCAAGCATCATCTGCACATCCTCTCTTATCTAGGCCTTTCAATATTTGATACTTTTGAATGAGATCCACCCCCCCCCCCTTGTTCTTCTAAACTCCAGTGAGTAAAGGCCCAGAACCATCAAATTCTCCTCATATCCTCATATGGTAACCTTTTCATTCCTGGGTTCATTCTTATGAACCTCTCCTGGACTCTCTTAAATGCCAGCACATCCTTTCTTAGGTAAGGGACCCAAACTGCTCACAAGTCCATTCTGACCAATGCCTTGTAAAGCCTCACCATTTCATCCTTCCTTTTATTTTTGAATCCTCTTGAAATGAATGCTAACATTGCATTTGCCTTCCTTACCACCAACTCAACCTGCAAGTTAACCATCAGGAAATCTTCCACAGGGACTCCGAAGTCTACTTAACATAGAAACATAGAAAAATTATAACACTATACAGACCTTTCAGCCCACAATGCTGTGCCAAACATGTACTTAGTTTAGAAATTACCTAGGGCAGGGGTCAGCAACCTTTACCACTGAAAGAGCCACTTGGACCCGTTTCCCACAGAAAAGAAAACACTGGGAGCCGCAAAACCCGTTTGACATTTAAAATGAAATAACACTGCATACAACGTTTTTTTTGCCTTTATGCTATGTATAAACAAACTATAATGTGTTGCATTTATGAAATTGATGAACTCCTGCAGAGAAAACGAAATTACATTTCTGCATGCAACAAAAACATTTTGAACTCCGAAAAAAAGACATTGGGTTGAAAGTTACTTTTAAGTAAAATATTCAATGTCTATTTGAGTCCTTCTTGTATTTATGAAAAACGCCGAACTTAAATTTTCCGCCAGCAGCAAACCAAAAATAACGTCAGCCAGCTGTCATCCTGAAAAATGAAAGGACTATTTCACTGAACAATGAAAAAATATGAATATAAGTAAAATAATAGGCAATTAAAATATTTATCATACTTGGTTAATGGGATTTCTGCTCCTGGACCTCAGCGCACAGCGTCTGCACATCAGGGCTGTATGATGTCACCTTCATCTTTACACAGGATCGCAAGCTGTCATCTGTGAGGTTTTCAATATCACTCCATTTGTGTTTCTGAGCAAGAACGGCCTTCTGACGGGCAACATCTTCAAGGTCTGCTGTCAAGCGTCTAAACTTGGACACCCATATGTCTTTGTCGGCTATGTCGGCCAGTTCCATCTCAAGATCAGGTTGACTCACACCTGCCAATGCAGTCGTATTCAGTAGGGAAGGATCGATGCTTAAGGGAGTGACCGGGAAGGATAATGTGTTTTTTTCCTCTCTGAACTCACAGAAGCGTTTCCCAAACGATGTTTGCATTGCGATGATTGCAGAATGTAAATACTCCGAAATTATCATGTCGTGACCTTGTTTGAACTCTCTCAAATTGGGGAAGTGAGACAAAGTGCCTTTCTGTAAATCTCTGGCAAGCACTGTCAACTTGCGCTCGAATGCCAAAACATCCTCCAACATGTGCAGGGCTGTACGTCCTTTCCCCTGAAGAGCTGTGTTCAGCGTGTTCAGGTGCGCTGTCATGTCTACCATGAAGTGTAGCTTTTCCAGCCACTCTGGCTGTTCCAGCTCAGGAAAGGTGAGACCTTTGCTGCCCAGGAAAGTTTTCACTTCTTCCAGACACACGACAAAGCGTTTCAGCACCTTCCGTCTGGACAGCCAGCGATAAAAACACGTTGTAGCGGTGTCAGTAAACTGCAGTCAAAGATAGCTTTATTCGAACTAAACAGCCTTGCTTTTAAGCCTCCCTCAACCCAGCCCCCATGGACGCAGATGCTGCAAAAGACGCGTACTCACAAACCCCCGTAGGCTATCTCCCTTAGCCGGAATGCTGGCTAATTGTGAGCCGTTTCGGATGTGGCAGGAAATGTGTCGCTACACTTAGGTTGTACAAGATCACCATAATTACATTTCAAAAGCTAACAAACTAACATAAAATACATTTTAATTAAATACTGACCAATTATTTCCCAAAGCCACAGGGAGCCGCAGCACAGAGGTGAAAGAGCCACAAATGGCTCGGGAGCCGCAGGTTGCCGACCCCCGACCTAGGGTTACCCATAGCCCTCTATTTTGCTAACCTCCATGTACCTGTCCAGTAGTCTCTTAGAAGACCCTATTGTATCCGCCTCCACCACCGTCACTGGCAGCCCATTCCATTCACTCACTACTTTCTGCATAAAAAATCTTGCCCCTGACATCTCATCTGTACCTACTTCCAAGCATCTTAAAATTGTGTCCTCTTGTGTTAGCCATTCCAGCCCTGGGAAAAAGCCCTGACTATCCACACAATCAATGCCTCTCGTCATCTTATACACCTCTATCAGGTCACCACTCATCCTCCATCACTCCAAGGAAAAAAGGCTGAGTTCACTCAACCTATTCTCATAAGGCATGCTCCCCAATCCAAGCAACATCTTTGTAAATCTCCTTTGCATCCTTTCTATGGTTTCCACATCCTTCCTGTAGTGAGGTGATTATAACTGAGCACAGTACTCCAAGTGGGGTCTGACCAGGGTCCTAAATAGCTGCAACATTACTTCGTGGCTCTCAAACTCAGTCCCACGGTTGATGAAGGCCAATACACCGTACGTTGGTGGTAAGGAAGGCAAATGCAATGTTAGCATTATTTTGCCCCTCCAAATGTTCATAAATCTTGCCTCTCAGGATCTTCTCCATTATTTCACCAACCACTGAAGTAAGGCTCACTGGTCTATAATTCCCTGGGCTATCCTTACTCCCTTTCTTGAATAAAGGAACAACATCTGCAACCCTCTAATCCCCTTGAACCTCTCCCGTCCCCATTGATGATGCAAAGATCATTGCCAGAGGCTCAGCAATCTCCTTCCTCGCCTCCCACAGTAGCCTGGGATACATTTCATCCATTCCTGGCAACTTGATGCTTTCCAAAAGCTCCAGCACATCCTCTTTTTTAATGTCTATATGCTCAAGCTTTTTGGTCTGCTATAAGTCATCCCTACAATCACCAAGATCCTTTTCCTTAGTGAATACTGAAGCAAAATGTTCATTAAGTACCTCTGCCATGTCCTCTGGTTCCATACACAATTTTCCACTGTCACACTTGATTGGTCCTATTCTCTCATGTCTTATCCTCTTGCTCTTCACATACTTGTAGAATGCCTTGGGGTTTTCCTTAATCCTGCTTGCCAAGGCCTTCTCATGGCCCCTTTTGGCTCTCCTAATTTCATTCTTAAGCTCCTTCTTGCTAGCCTTATAATTTTCTAGATCTCTATCATCACCTAATTTTTTGAACCTTTTGAAAGCTTTTCTTTCCTTCTTGACTAGACTTACAACTGCCTGTGTACACCATGGTTCCTGTACTCTACCATCCTTTCTCTGTCTCATTGGAATGTACCTGTGCAGAAGGCCGTGCAAATAATCCCTGAACATTTGCCACATTTCTGCCGTACAATTCCCGAGAACGTTTGTTCCCAATTTATGCTTCCAAGTTCCTGCCTGATAGCTTCATTTTTCCCCTTACTCCAAGTAAACGCTTTCCTATCCTGTCTGTTCCTATCCCGCTCCAATGCTATGGTAAAGGAGATAGAATTGTGATCACTATCTCCAAAATGCTCACCCACTGAGAATCCTGACACCTGACCATTTCCCAATACTAGATCAAGTACAGCCTCTCCTCTTGTAGACTTATCTACATATTGTGCCAGGAAACCTTCCTGAACACACCTAACAAACTCCACCCCATCTAAACCCCTCACTCTAGGGAGATGCCAATCAATATTGGGGAAATTAAAATCTCCCATCTCAACAACTCTGTTATTACTGCACTGTTCCAGAATCTGTCTCCCCATCTGCTCCTCGATGTCCCTGTTACTATTGGGTGGTCTATAAAAAACACCCAGTAGAGTTATTGACCCCTTTCTGTTCCTAACTTCCATCAGCAGAGACTCAGTAGACAATCCCTCCATGACTTCCTCCTTTTCTGCAGCTGTAACACTATCTCTGATCAGCATGCCACGCCCCCACCCCTTTTGCCTCCCTCCCTGTCCTTTCTGAAACATCTAAAGCCTGGCCCATTAAGTAACCATTCCTGCCCCCGAGCCATCCAAGTGTCTGTAATGGCCACAACATCATAGCTCCAAGTACTGATCCACGCTCTAAGCTCATCCACCTTGTTCATGATACTGCTTACATTAGACACATCTCAAATCATCGGTATGAGTGCATCCCTTCTCTATAACCTGCCTATCCTCCCTCTCTCTCTGCCTACAAGCTTTCTCTATTTGTAAGCCAACTGCACTCCTCCATCTCTTCAGTTTGGTTCCCACCCCCCCCCCCCAGCAATTCTAGTTTAAACTCTCCCCAGTAGACTTAGCAAACCTTGCTGCTAGGATATTGGTCCCCCTGGGATTCAAGTACAATCCATCCTTATTGTACAGGTCTCTCCTGCCCCAAAAGAGGTCTTAATGATCTAGAAATCTGAATCCCTGCTCCCGCTCCAATCTCTCAGCCTCGCATTTATCCTCCACCTCACTCTATTCCTATACTCTCTGTCGTGTGGCAAAGGCAGTAATCCTGAGATTACTACCTTTGTTGTCCTGCTTCTCAGCTTCTTTCTGTTTTCAGGATCTCCTCACTTTTCCTACTTATGTCTTTGGTACCAATATGTACCACGACCTCTAGCTGTTCACCTTCCCACTTCAGGATACTGTCGACGTGATCAGATACATCCTGGACTCTGGCACCTGGGAGGCAAACTAACATCCGTGTTTCTTTCCTGCGTCCACAGAATCGCCTGTCTGACCCCCTAACTATAGAGTCTCTATCACTGCTGCCATCCTCTTCCTTTCCCTACCCTTCTGAGCCACAGGGCCAGACTCTGTGCCAGAGGCACAGCCACTGTTGCTTCCCCCAGGCTGGCTGTCCCCCCCAACAGTACTCATACAGGAGTACTTATTGTCAAGGGGTACAGCCACAAGGTAATTCTCTAGTTTCTGACTCTTGCCCTTCCCTCTCCTGACTGTTACCCACTTAACTGTCTCCCCAGGCCCCAGTGTGACTACCTGCCTATAGCTCCTCTCTATCACCTCCTCACTCTCCCTGACCAGACGAAGGTCATCGAGCTGCACCTCCAGTTCCCTAACACGGTCCCTAAGGAGCTGCAGCTCAACGCACCTGGCACAGATGTGGCCGTCCGGGAGGTTGGGCGTCTCCTGGACATCCCACATCCACATCCATTGCAGAAGTATTTGCATCTTTGATTTTTGAATTTTCTCCCCATTAAGAAAATAGTCTCCACCTTTATTCATTCTACCAAAGAGCATGACCAAGCACTTCCATACACTACCTTCCATCTGCTCATTCTCCTAATTTGTCCAAGTCTTTCTACAGACACCCTGCTGCCTCAACACTACCTGCCACTCCATCCATTTTTATCATCCACAAAGTTGCCCATAAAGTCATTAGTCCAATTCATTGACATGTGTATATCGTGAAAAGTAGTAGTCGCAAAACAAACCCCTCTATCACACCACTAGTCATTAGTAGCCAACAAGAAAAGGCTTCCTTTATTTTCACTCTTTGCCTCCCGCCAATCAGCTAATCTTATATCCATGCTAGAATCATTTCAGTAATAGCATGGGCTTTTATCTTGTTAAGCAGCCTCGTGTGCGACGCCTTGTCAAAGGCCGTCTGAAAATCCAAGTAAACTACATCCACTCTTTTGTCTATCCTGCCTGTTATTTCCTCAAAGAATTCCAACAGATTTGTCAGGAAAGATTTCCCCATAAGGAAACCATGTTGACTTTGGCCTATTTTGTTATGTGCCTCTAAGTATTCTGAGACCTCATCCTTAATCATAGATTCCAACATCTTTCTAACCACTGAATGCAGGCTAGCTGGCTTATCATCTCCCTCCTTCTGCTTCCTTCCCTTAAAGAGTGAATTGACATTTGCAATTTTCTAGTCCTCCGTAACCATTCCAGAATCTAGTGGTACTTGAAAAATTATTACTAATGCCTCTACAATCTCTTCAGAACTCTGGTGTGTATAGAAACATAGAAAATAGCTGCAGGAGTAGGCCATTCAGCCCTTTGAGCCTGCATCACCATTCAGTATGATCATGGCTGATCATCCAACTCAAAACCCTGTCTATTCCCCTTACAATCGAGAAATCATATAGTCCATCTGTCCCAGAGGAATTATCTACCTTCAGAGATTTCAGCTTCCCAATCATCTTCTCCTCTGCTGACGACACTACACCGATTGGCCTAATCTCAAGTAATAATGAGGCAGCCTACAGAGAAGAAGTCATCACCTTGACACAGCGGTGTCAGGAAAACAACCTTTGCCTCAATGTCGCAAAAACAAAGGAGCTGGTTGTGGACTACAGAAGGAATGGAGACAGGCTAATCCCAATAGACATCAATGGATCTGGGGTTGAGAGGGTGAACAGCTTTAAGTTCCTCAGCATGAACATTACCGAGGATCTCACGTGGCCTGTACATATCAGCTGTGTGGTGAAAAAGGCACAACAGCGCCTCTTTCACCTCAGACAGTTGAAGAGGTTTGGTATGGGCCCCCAAACCCTAAGAATTTTCTACAGGGGACATTTGAGAGCATCTTGACTGGCTCCATCACCACTTGGTGTGGGAACTGTACTTCCGTCAATTGTAGGACGCTGCAGAGAGTGGTCCAGACAGCCCAGCACATCTGTAGATATGAACTTCCCACTATTCGGGACATTTACAAAGACAGAAGTGTAAAAAGGGCACGAAGGATCATTGGGGACCCGAGTCACCCCAATCACAAACTGTTCCAGCTGCTACCGTCTGAGAAATGGTACCGCAGCATAAAAGCCAGGACCAACGGGTTCCGGGGCAGCTTCTTCCACCAGGCCATCAGACTGATTAATTCATGCTGATAGAAATGTATTTCTATGTTTTATTGACTGTCCTGTTGTACATACTATTTATTAGAAATTACTATAAATTGCACATTGCACATTTAGAGAGAGACGTAACGTAAAGATTTTTACTTCTCTTGTATATGAAGCATGTAAGTAATAAAGTCAAATCAATTTCCCTTAGTAATTAGCAACTATGTTCATTTATGTCCCCTAACACGCTTGTATTTCTGGCATTCTGTTAGTGTCTTCCACAGTTAAGCCTGATGCAAAATACTTTCTAGGTTTGTCCACCATTTCTTTGTCCCCCATTACTATCTCTTCAGCGTCATTTCCTGTGGCTAAATATCCACTCTCACCTCTCTTTTACTCCTTCTATATCTAAAATAAATTGTATTATTGGTTAGATCATGTTCATATTTCATATCTTCTCTCTTTATTGCTTTTTTTAGTTGCCTTCTGGTGTTTTTTAAAAAGCTTCCCAATCTTCATTTTTACTAGATTATATGCACTCTGCTTTTTTGCTGTCTTTGACTTCCCTTATCAGCCATGATTGCCTCATTCTCCCTTTAGAATGCTTCTTCATCTTTGGGATGTATCTTTCCTAGGCCTTCTGAATTGCTCCCAGAAACTCCAGCCATTGCTGTTCTACCGTCATCCCTGCTAGTGCCCCCTTCCGATCAACTTTGGCTTGCTCTTTTCTCGTGGCTCTGTAATTCCGTTTATTCCAATGAAATACTGATACATCTGATTTTAGCTTCTCTTTCTCAAACTGCAGGGTGAATTCTGTTTATTATGATGACCACCTCTAATCAAATCTGGGTCACTCCATTACACCCAAACAAGAATCACCATTCCCCTAGTGGGTTCAAACACAAGCTGCTCTAAAAAGCCATCTTATAAGTATTCTACACATTCCTTCTCTTGGGATCCAGCACCAACCTGATTTTCCCAATCTACCTGCATATTGAAATGTCCCAAGACTATCATCATATTGCCCTTTTTATGTGCCTTTTCTATCGTAATTTATTTGTAAATTAATTGTAATTGTAAATTTATATTGTAATTTGTATCTCATATCCTGACTGCTGTTCAGAGGCCTGCATATAACTCCCATAAGGGTCTTTTTTACTCTTGTAGTTTCTTAACGCTACCCAAAAGAATTCTACATCTGCAATGTCACCTCTTTATGAGGATCTCATTTCATTTTTTGCCAACAGAGCCACCCAACTCACTCTGCATCCCTGCCTGTCCCTTTTATATAATATATATCCTTGGATGTTAAGCTCCGAACTACGATTTTCTTTCAGCCTCGACTCAGTGATGCCCACAACATCATGCCTGCCAATATCTAACTGTACTACAAGATCATCGACCTTATTCCATATACTATCTGCATTCAAATATAACACCTTCAGTCCTCTATGCATCCTTTTTTGATTTTGGCCCACCACACTTTAACTCAACACAATGACTGCAATTTTATCCTCTAACCTGCCTGTCCTTCCTCACAGTCTCACTACACACTGCATCTATTTGTTTACCAACTGCCCCATCCTCAGCCCTATCACTCTGGTTCCCACCCCCAGATAAATTAGTTTAAACCCTCCCCAATAGCTCTAGCAAACCAGGTCACAGTGATATTGGACCCCTCAGGTTCAGGTGTAACCTGTCCTTTTTATACAGATCATACCTTCCCCAGAAGAGATCCCAATGATCCAGAAATCTGAAACCCTGCCCTTGAACCAATTCCTCAGCAACACATTCATCTGCCAAATCATCCTGCTCTTACCCTCACTGGTACATGTCACAGGCAGCGATCCAGAGATTACCACCCTGGGAGTCCTGTATTTCAGCTTTCTATATTCTCTCTTCAGGACTTCCCCCCTTTTCCTACCTACATTGTTGATACCAGTAGATACCAAGGCTGTTAACCTTCCCCTTTAGAATGCTGTGGACCCAATCCAAGACATCCCTGACCCTGGCACCTTGGAGAGTGGGGCAACATACCTTCTGGGTATCTCTTTTGCATCCACGGAATCTGCTGTCTCCTCTCATTATGGAATCCCCTATGGTTACAGCACTCCTCTTCTCCCCACTTCCCTTCTGAGCCACAGAGACATATTCAGTGCCAGAGATCAGGTCACTGTGGCGTCCCCTCCCCAACGGTATCCAAAGTGGTATGCACGTTACTGAGGGGTATGGCCACAGAGGTGCTCGGCACTGGCTGTCTATTCCCTTTCTCTCTCTTGACAGTCACCCAGGTACCTGCCTCCTGCAACGTAGCAGAGACTGCCTCTGTAGCTCCTGTCTACTGTATCACCTCCTCATTTTCTCATATGAGCCGAAGATCACCTAGCTGTGGTTCCAGTTCCTGAATATGGAATAACATAGAAAATTCCTTTCACAGCCTTGAGCCCTGAATAGATGAAATAGATGGAGATGCAGGAAATTTGAAGTGAAAATAGCAATGTATTGGTCTGAACTATGACAGGTTATATTAAGGCACAATGCAAGCTTGAGCACATCTCATTCTTCTTTTTATGCAATTTTCCAGACTCCATCTCAAGTTCCTTATGTTTTGGTGACTTGCTCTTTCTGTCTTTTAGAATGGAAGTGGTCTTCCCTGTCAGTTATCTATCTGTGTTTCGGGCTCTCCATTATTATGAGACTATAGTAATAGAATTAGGCCATTCAGCCCATCAAGTATGCTCATGGTGATTTTATTTTCCCTTTTATTTTCCCGCCTTTTATTGACTTTCCTCTATCATGTCCTGTTTAAGTCTAGAGAAATTAAGAAGTCGGACATTGGATACATCCTTTAAATTTGAAGAAATCTGGCGACCTTTTATCTAATATTTTCATATGATCTGATTTTTGTACTAATTCTCTTCCAGCTATTTTTCAGAACCTTGGATTTGACCAGAGAGTCTCTCTTCTCTTGGTTTTTCTCTCAGGATGGAGTGCTCAGTCCTTTTTTTCTGTTTAGTGTAGTGGTTTCTTTTCTCTTTTTTAACGTAAAAATTTCTAATAGTCCTTCCTTTCTTCATAAGTTGATAAGAGGAGAATTATACATTCTATATCAAATCGATACTTTGTAGATCAACACTATGTGTGATTCTGATATTGTTCATTTTACTTCTGTATGTACTGCTATTGACATATATCCCAGAGATACTCCCCTCCTGTTTGTATACGCACTTTTTTAATCAATAAAAAGACTGAAAAAAGAAAGATTTATTTTCCCTCTCAACCTCTTTCTCTTGCCTTCTCCATGTAACCTTTGATGTGTTTGCTAATCAAGAACCTATCAACCTCCCCTCCTTAGATTCAATTCTGCCACTGTTAGAAAGGAATTTCTAACAGTTCTCCCCATGATTGTGTGTGTTTGCTCTGGGCACTCCGGTTTTTTCCCTCGTTCCAAGGACTTAGGGGTTCAAATCAGGTGTAATGTCATTGACGTATGTCATGGAAGT
Source organism: Hypanus sabinus (assembly GCF_030144855.1). Classification (NCBI taxonomy): domain Eukaryota; kingdom Metazoa; phylum Chordata; class Chondrichthyes; order Myliobatiformes; family Dasyatidae; genus Hypanus; species Hypanus sabinus. The sequence continues at coordinate 135,159,839 of NC_082711.1, forward strand.
TGTTGTTTTGTGGCAGCAGTACAATGCAAATAATAAAAATAAACTATAAATCACAATATATATAAAATAAATAGTGCAAAAAGAAGAAGAAAAACATAGTGGGTAGTGCACAAGGGTTCACTGTCCACTCAGAAATCTGCGCAGGTATGTTGTGCCAGAAGGGCCAGTGATCTCTAAATAAAATACAATGAATAAATATAGTCAATGTCTTGGCCACCGCCACCATCTCTGCAATGAATTCCACTGATATACCACCCTCTGGTTAAAGAAATTCCTCCTCACCACTGTTCTAAAGGGACATCCTATACTCTCCAATTATAGCCTGGCCTGCTGTAATACACAACACAGAAAAAAGCACAGTCTACCTCTAACTGCTACATTTGGTCATAACCCTTCAGAGACTTTCAACCCCGTCCCATCATCTCTGCATCTGAAAGCTAAGTTCTTTTTTTCTCTTTTCCAATTCTGATTAAGGATCTTAGTCCTGAAAATTGAAATTATTTTACTTGCCAAAGCACCAATGCAATTAAACTCCACCACTTCCTGTCTCATGGCCTATTGTTACACAAAATGGTTTGCACCCTTGACTGTTTTTCCTTTCAGTCTATAACCCACAGTTCCCTTGATTCATCTCCTACTATAATGTTTTGTCCATTCCGTTCTGGTTATCTGACTGTGCAAGACACGGGTACCAGCTTGACTTAAGAAGAGCACATCACAGTTGAATAGCTTACTCTTCTCTCTGGACCTCTGACAATATGCCAAGTTTCAAAGACTACTTCTTCCCACTCTTGTCTTTGAGTCATACAGTATATTTAATTCTCTGATCAATCTGACCTATGCCAATTTTCCCATAGATTAAATAACAACACTGATTAGTATCCTTGGTGGGGAAGACTTTTCATTTTAATGCCACCCTCATCTTCAACAGAATGTCAATCCAAAGTTTACCTTATCTTTGCTTCCCCAATGATTCAAAGAAATCCTTCTAATCCAAGTTCATCACCAGACCCAAAGATCTGGCCTTTAAGAAATATCAGAAGATCTCAGCAGGTTGAGCAGCATCTGTGGAGGCAAAAGTTGTAAGGTGACATTTTGAGTCTAGGACAGTTTATCTTTATGTCACTCAGTGGACATGCACACACCAGTTTGGATTCTGAGTTGTAGAATAGGTAGCAGTATTCGTCACCCGAGTTACATTCTACCACTGCCTCGATCATTTTCACTCCCTCTAAATGAATGGTCTCTTGCACCGTGTTAACACAGAGGGATTTCAGCAAATTACTCACGTCTGCTGGCCAAAGGGGAAAATGAAGTGCTTTGTATCACTGCTTCCTGGGCCGCCACGTCCATCTGACTCACAAACACTTCCTTCTGTCTCTAACCACTTCCCAAATCTTGGCTCCTACTGAACTTAAGGGTGTCTCATGCATTGAACTGTCCAGTCTTCGACTGGTAACATCTGCAGTCTATATTTTAGTACAACAACACAGATCCCAAGTTCCTTCTGATCAGATCTAATGGTTATTGGGACTGCACTGGTTTCCACAAACATATTGCTGCAACAACATATCATCTATACCGTATCATTATATATTTTTTCTTAATACATTCATTTAGGTTTGATTTCTATTTATTTGATGTTTAATTGATTTTGCAGCTTTCTGGTAAGCAGACTATCCTGGACCATGACCTCCTGACAAGCCAGGTTGACGGAAGATAGTTGGCGCATATGAACCAACTAGCCAACTTTTAAACTCGTGTAAGTTTAAAAAAAAAACACACCCCAATCTGCATTAAGCACAAAGCAAGTGAATTGGAGACACAAATCTTGGTTCCCCTTTGCATTGAATTCCCACACCCAGACTCTTAACATTCCCCTTAGAACATCTACTTCTGTTACAAAGGCTGCAGACCAAATCTATAAGATCTGTCTCTAAGTCAGCAGACTACTTGACTGTGAGCAAGAGTGGTAACCACTAAGGTAATTCTTGCATAGATGTCTTCCGACTGGGCTCACTGAATTGCAGTCTTGAAAAGGAGCAATGATTGATTTTCAACCCTATTCAAACACTCAGAAAATTCGATCAACTGCAGTCCACACAAATAAGGAAGGAAGGAAGCACAAGAACAGCTAATTTGAGCCATGGTAACTATGCACATTCAGATGGGAATGGTTTTCCCAGATGTAGATTGGAAGCACGTATGGACCAGGGCAGAGACTACTATGCGATTCCATTTGAGGTGTGACCCTATAATTTAAGTGATTTGCAGGGCTGTTGTGAGATTTCCAATTTATATTGTGGAAGCTTGTGTACTCACTCACATAGAGAAGTAACACCAATTTAAGGTTGGCAGGTGAATCACTGAATAAACTATTTAAAATACATGAGACATTTCTGCTGAATGTTGTATACAGGTTGAGTACCCCTTATCCAAAATTCCAAAACTCAAAAACCTCCAAACTCTGAACTTTTTTTGAGCACTGACATGATGCCACAAATGGAAAATTCTACAAGGCACTGGGAAGGTTTTCAGGTCTCTGCGCACCGTAGACAGTTCTGAGAAATGAGATCACGTATGTAATGAACAGAAGCTAGTGAAAAATAGAAAAAGTCTGAATAAAGTGAAAAGAGAATATTTTAATTGTGTATTGGAAGAGTGGATTTGTCAGTGTCTGAGTTAACATATACCACTTAACAATATGCTGATTATGAAAGAAGCAAAGATCTACCACGACAAACTGAAAATTGAAGGCAATAGTAAATATTCAGCAGGCTGGTTGCAGGAACTTAAGAAAAGACATGACATTAATTTTTTAAAGATTTGTGGTGATGACGTGTCTACTGATTATGATGCAGCAGAGAAATTCATTGATGAGTTTGCCAAAATCGTCACTGATAAAAATCTGAGACACTGAATGGCAGAGTCAGTAGATAAGTGTGATGACCAGGTGTCAGACAAAGATTGTTTGCCAGTGGTATATAAATTCAGAGTCAGAAATGATGGAGACCCCAAGCTACAGAATGATTATATAATTCCAAATTACGAAAAAACCCAAAATCTGAAATACTTCCGTCTCCAAGCATTTTGGATAAGTGGTACTCAACCTGTAATAGGACAGGCTGCATCACTGTCTGGTATGGAGGGGCTACTGCACAGGACCGAAAGAAGCTGCAGAAGGTTGTCAATCTAGTCAGCTCCATCTTGGGCAGTAGGCTACAAAATATCCAGAACATCTTCAGGGACTGGATTCTCAGAAAGGCAGCGTCCATTCTTAAAAACCTCCAGCACCCGCAGCATGTCCTTTTCTCACTGTTACCATCAGGTAGGAGGTACAGAAGCCTGAAAGCACACACTCAGTGATTCAGGAACAGCTTCTTCCCCTCTGCCTAAAACACTACCTCACTTTTAAATATATATTATTTCAGTTTTTTTGTGCGATTTTTAATCTATTCAATATATGTATACTGTAATTGATTTATTTATTACTATTTTTTCTTCTTCTTTTTCTTCTTTATTATGTATTGCACTGAACTGCTGCTGCTAAGTTAACAAATTTCTGGACATATGCTGGTGATAATAAACTTGATTCTGATTCTGAATTTTCCTCAAAAATATTCCAGGTTTAAAAAAAAAGTTTTTGTCAGCTCTCCTATGATGTCATACAACAAGAAAATAGGGCCTTCGGCCCAAATCATCCTTACTGACCAAGATGCCTATCTAAATAGTCCCATTTGCCTGTGTTTGACCCATTTCCTTATAACCCTTTCTTATTCATGTACCTGTCCGACAGTTTTTTAACTGTTGTAACTGTAATTATCCGTCTTAGCCAGTTTCTCAGGTACCTCATTCTATATTCAGACTAGCCCCTGCTTGAAATCTTCCCCCTCTTATCTTTAACTGATGCCCACTGGTTTTGATTCTCCAGCTGCCTGTCTTGATCGGCTGCTCTGTACCAGGGATGGGAGAGCATGCTGCCTAGGTTTTCTGTGTTTTGGATGTGGACTTGGACTATAGACTTTTTTTTCAGTCTTATAGTTCTTATATTCTGTGTTTTTCCCGTTTTTTTGTTCAGGGAGGGAGGATTTGGGAGTCAACGTGCCTGCTCCACTTTGTTCAGTTTCTTGTGCAGGAGAAGGTAATTGGGGCTTGATGTGCCTGTTCCATTTTTGTTTCTTTATTTTCGGTGCAGGAGGAAGGATTTGGGGATAAGTGTTCTGTTTTAGTTTGTTATTTTGTGCGGGAAGCTGGGATTTGGAGGTTGATGACCGTGCTGCCTTTCTTTTCTTTCTTGATCTCATGGCCACCCAAAGAAGAAGAGTTTCAGAGTTGTATACAGTGCTTTGATAATAAGCCAACCTTTGAGCCTTTCAGTGGGAAAAGGACTGAGTTCATTCATCCTAAAAATGTCACTCATGATACACCTCAGTAATGTCACCTCTTAGTCTCCTACAATCCAAGTTGTTGAATTGAGTGCTGAGAATCCCTGCATGGCCAGATTGGTATGGGTTTATTAACATCTGTGTACTAAAATGCAGTGAAAATCTTTTGTTCATATGCCCTGTAGGCACATCATTCCATATGTAGTTATATCAACTTCATAAAAAGATAAACAAAATACAGTATACTGTATAGCATTACAGTTACAGAGAAAGTGTAGTGCCAGTAAAAAAATAAGATGCAAGGGCCACAATGAGGTAAATTGGTTCATCTTTTGGCACATGAGATGTCTTTTCTATCGTAACAGTGTGATAGAAGTTTCCCTGAGGCACTGTCCTCCCATTTACATTGGGAACCGCATAAGCAGCTAATGCTAGATTTGGAATGATAAACAAATTCCTTCAAAGTTCAGAGTAAAATTTATTATTAGAGTGCATACATGTCACCACATAAAATTCATTTGCTAAGTAGCAAATCTATAGAATGGTAACTCTAAACAGGATGAACGAACAACAAGTTGTGCAGATGCAGATATAAACAAATAGCAAAAAAAACGAGTATGAAATAACCTGAAATGAAAGAGCATGAAGTAACAAGATAAAGAGTCCTTAAAGTGAGACCATCGGTTGCGGGAATAGAGTGAGTGTAATTATCCCCTATTGTTCAAGATCCTGATGGTTGAGGGGTAATAACTGTTCTTAAACCTGGTGGTGCAAGTCCTGAGACACTTGTACCTTCTACCTGATGGCAGCAGTGAGAAAAGAGCATGGCCTGGGTGGTGAGGATCTCTGATGATGGATGCTGCTTTTCTATGGCAATGTTTCATTCAGATGTGCTCAATGGTTGGGAGGGCTTTACCCATGATGCACTGGGCCAAATCCACTGCCTTGTGTGTGATTTTCCACTCAAAGGCTTTGGCATTCGCATATCAGGCCAAAATGCAGCCGGTCAGCACACTTTCCACCACCCAACCATAGAAGTTTGCCAAATTTTTTGATGACCTGCCAAATCTCTGCAGACTGCTGAGGAAGTAGAGGCACTGTTGTGCTTTCTTTGTAATTATATTGATATGAAGATTGAGCTGAGATGTTCTGCCTTTAGTTTCTCCAAAGTGAGGACACCAATGAACACAATACACTAGGTTGCAGAAATGCAAGTAAATCTCTGCTTCTTGTGAAGGGCTGGCTGGATACTGGAAAGGGAAGAGGTGACTGGCAGGTGGTACATTCCCTGTGAGGCTGAGTGATTGTTGACGGAGACGGAAGAGCAAATAATGAAATTGCCAAGCAAATGGTCCCTTTACTATTCTGAGAGGCTGTGGTGTGTCAGGTAATATCATTAACTTAAAGTGGACGGGAATTATAGATGATATGTTGAACGTGGAGCTGGTGGGGTGGAAAGTTAGGACGGGGATCTTTATCCTTGCTCTGGGTGGGAGAAGAGAGAATGAGAGTGGAAACAAAACAAATGGAAAACAATTTATTGAAAGCCCTTTCAAATATGATGGAGAGAGACTTACATTTCAAGCAAAGTGACTAGTTCAGATAGACATCTTGGCCAATAAGGATGATTTGGGCCAAAGGGCCGGATTCCAAGCTGTATGACAATAAAACCTCTACCAAGTCATCTCCAAAGCACTAGTCTGGTAGTTGTCATCATCAGAACAATTAAGAAGAAAATGGAGAAATAGAAATTGAATGGAGGGTGGGAGGAGGTGAAGACAAGATGTTAATGGGAATCTGTGGTCGTGTAATGTATCCTCTCTCAGATGGAAATGGAGATATAGAGAAATGGAAGGAAACATTCAGATAGGGATCATGTGAAAATAAGGGGAGTGTGGAAATTAACAATAAAGGTGATGCCTTTTTCAAGTATAGTATGCAGGTTCAGAAAGTACAGTCATCAATGTACTTGAAAAGGAGGCAAGGGAGGGGGCCAGAGTAGAACTGAAACAAGATCTGTTCCATGTATTCCACTGAGAGATTGGATTCATTGAATTTTCCAAACTGGCAGAGGGCATCAGAAATATCACACAGGTAAACTGGAACAGAGCAGACAAAGACAGAAAAATTAGCATAAAGAAGTGAGAGATAAGTTCTATATAACAAGAACAGATTGAAATAATGGGTCTACCAGTGAAGTACAGCATGCGTGTCTGGGGAAGGAAGTAACAGGACTGGGGGAACATGAAGGTGAAGGCTGTGGATGAAATGAGACTCTGGACTGTCTGGGAGAACGGGGCCTGGCAATTCAGCCGTGGCTCATGATCTTGGTGGAGCTGATGTTCAGCCTTTGTGAAGTAGGCATCAGTTTACCGAACAACAGCTGGGTGGTCCTTGCTGAGTAAAGATCAGCAGGTTCAAGTGAGGAAGCATAAGATCAGAGTAAGAGTAAGTGGAAAAACTGTCATGTTAGCAGTGATGAATAACTTTAGTCAGGGAAGGGGAATGGAGATTGAAAAGAGATACATTGGGAACTCTGAATGCAAGAGAAATATAGAATGCTTCCGTTCAATGTGGTGAATAACACTTCAGAACTACAGCATTCTGCATTCTAACTTAGCTGTGAATAAATATCGATTTAGTAGCAAGGTGTTGTTGTGGTTTGATTTGAGAGTTCCTGGTCATTTATAATCTTTTTATGTGACACCCATCAATGATATGTATCTTCCCATTTTTGACTAATTTACTACAAAATGATCTGGACATGATTTATTTTGCATTTGTTTTTTTAAAAACAAAATGGTTTCTTATTCAGATTCAGATTCAGTTTATTGTCATTTAAAAACCACAAATGCAATGCAGTTAAAAAATGAGACAACGTTCCTCCAGAATGATATCACAAAAGCACATGACAAAACAGACTACACCAGAAAATCCACATAACGTTTGGTAATCCCTAAATCCGGAGTCCGGAGAGGTTGCATATTAAAGTCATGCTACCACCTTAGTGCGTTCCCTGGAAAGGAGCTCCAATTCCACCAAACAAAACAAGACCAAAAACTAAAACTACAAGACCTGCACAAAACCACATAGTTACAACAGTGCAAACAATAGCATAATTCATTAAAAAAAACACCAGACCATGGGCACAGTAAAAATAGTCCAAAGATGTTAAAAGACTATAAGTTATTGATTGTCGATTTAAGGGTAGGAGAGAGCTGGAAATATTCAAACCAAGCCAGATGGACTAGGGTGTGGAATATATATCCTGCCTTCTTATCAAGCAGTGTTCATAGGACAGGATGAAGAATATGTCAACTCTTTTGAGTTTTATTCACTTTGTCCTTTCCATAGAGCCAAAACTGATCCAAAATCAAAACAATTGCTGCTAACCTGTGACCACCATAGAGTCACCATACTTGCATGATGCACCCTCAGCTCCAATGAAATGATCATTCCAAAGTAGCAGGCATACAATCTTGAAGTGATACTAAGTGATCAGCAAAGATACAACCTCTCCCAGTCCCAGCATATAAACTGCCACGGAATAACATTTCTTTTTGCTTTTACCATGCTTCCACTAATGTGATTAGTTACCATAATAAACGCACAACAGAGAATACAAAGCAAATAGAAAATGGGTACATGGCTCCTACACTTTCTTCATACACTTTAATACACTTATCTTTAAACTATGTACTCACTTGCTTCATTGAAGCACTGCTGGAAATACTCAGGGTATGAATGCCATCAAAATTAGCTGTTTGCAGCAGCAGCACTGTACATTACAAATGTACATTAAGATAAACTTTAAGATTAATTATACATAACCTCCAGGAGCAAATAAACACAACGTCAGTCAGGTTGAAAGAGAGAAAAGGAATTACTGCCTGAGACAGTGTTAGTGGTTTTCAAGTTGGTTCATGAACAAGTCGTTGTGGAACCTTGTTTCCATTAGCATTTTCCATTTTTAAAACGTTCAACTTTGGGGGGGGGCACAGTAGCACAATGGTTAACCCATCGCTTTACAGTACAGGTGACCTGGGTTCAATTCCCGCTGCTGCCTGTAAGGAGTTTGTACATTCTCCCCGTGTGTGGGTTTCCTCCGGGTGTGCCGCTTTCCTCCCACATTCCAAAGACCTGCTGGTCGGTTGGTTAATTGGTCATTGTAAATTGCCTTGTGATTAGGCTAGGGTTAAATTGGGGGGTCGCTAGGCAGCACGGCTTGAAGAGTGGCATGGGCCTATTCTGTGCTGTACCCCAATAGATAAATAAATAAATAAAGTTCTGGTAAATAATCCTTGACATATACTATTCTTCCCTCCAGCTGTATGCCAATAAATAAATAAATAGTTCTTTAATGGACATGAAATGTCATATCTTTGGGTATGAAACAAAGAATTGAGATAGTTTTTTAAATACATTTTATCTGACCAAAACCATTCCAGATTCTCATTACCACATTTTTCCTTTACCCACTTTGTTCAAATTAATGAAATACAACTTCTATAGAATCTCATCAGAATTTAAGCTTATCATCTCGCTAAATCTTTTTTACCTCTCTCTATGCTCCTGCATCCTTCATTAAGGAGCCGATATGTGAATAATTTAAGAAACAATTTCATTATTCTCCTAAAACATGAAGTGAAGTTCTGTGTCTCCCTTCCTTTGATGAATGATGTGGTCAAATAGTATAACCAGAGCTTGCTGAACAGCATGGAGCTGTGTTGATACCAACAAACATTGAATTAAAGGTCTATGGATGTGCAACTTCAAGAAATTGGCCCATAGAGTGTTGTACCAATTGGATTTGAAGATGTTCCTATGGAGCACAAATTATGAGTTAAAAGGATTGAGATATTGATTGGGAGACAGGACTTCGAATCCCACTGAAGCAGCTGGGGAAATTTAAAAGAAACAAAACAAAATTAACACCATCCAGCCGCAAATAATCAACATGTCTCCGGTCTTCTGGCTATGATTGAGCAGAGTCTGAGAACTGAAAGCCCTTGACATTACATCATATTGACTGCACACACGACTGCCTTTGGCTAATTGAAGACAAAATAAAGAAAGAAATCATAGCACTGGGTCGATACCAAGTTTGTAAAAGCTGACAGCTTGATTAAATAACTTTGGACCTAGATTTTCAAACACTATTGGAAGTGCAGCATTTGTGTGAATACATAGTTTCCTTGACAGTAAAGAACTTTGGAAAAGGTGACTATTCAAAAACATCAGTGTCATTTGAATTGTATTTATTATGAGCAGCATTGCAACAATTTTTATTTCAAATATTTCTGTTTTAAAAAATATATATAAAAAGCTAATTGCAGACTTAAATTGGCACTTGAAGCATTAATTATATCAGCTTTTGGGAGATTAGAAAGATGCATTAGAGGGCTTGTAGAGAATTATTGTATTTAATTAGCTGGAAAGAGACTTTGATTTTATCACACTCCTAAATCTGGGAAAGTAAAAGTAAACTCCCTATCATAACAGATGTGGCATCTGTTTACTGGAAAGAACGATGAAGACACACCTTGTAATATCCACAAAAAGCTGGAGGAACTTGATGGATCAGGCAAAATCAATGGAGAGAAATGGACAGTTGACTTTTTGGGTCAAGGCCCTACATCATTTCTGGAAAGAGAGGTGATAACCAGTATACAAAGGTGTAGGGAAGGGTTGAAGCAAGAGCTGGCAGGGATGGGTGGATCCTGGTGAGTTTGGAGGAGGGGCTGATATTGATAGGCAGATGAGGAGGGAGAGGGGAAAGGGGAAAATGGAAAAGATGTAAGAAGCTGGGAGATGATGGGAAGAACTGACAAGGACTGAAGCAGATCAAATCTGATGGGAGAGGACAGTGGACAATGGAATAAAGGGAAGATGGTGAGGAGGGAAACCAGAGGGAGGAATGTGTGGGTGACAGGCAGATCAAGAGGGCAGGGGGAAGGAGAAGGGTGATGGGGCTGGTGGGATAAGCTAAAACGAAGTGGGGACAGGGAGTAATGGTTACCAGGAGCTGATGTTCATGCTGTCACATTGGGAACTATCAGGGTGGAATATGAGCTGCTGTTCCTCTATTCTGCATCTAGCCTCATCTGGGCAGCAGAGGAGACCGTGGACAGCCAAGCCACTGTGGGAATAGGAAATAGAATTAAAATGGCTAACTACCGGGAATTCTAAGTCGGCAGAATGAAGCTGCTCAATGAAGTAATCTCCCTGTCCATGTCAGGTCACACTAATGTGGAGAAGGCTGTATCAGGAAGCTGCAATGTCTCAACCTGAAATGTCAACTGTTCATTTCCTTCCTTTGATGCTGCCTGACTGCTGAGTTCCTCCAGCTTTTAGTGTCTTGCTCCAGATTTTCGGAATCAACAGTCAATTGTTTCTCTGTAATATTCATTGCCATCCCAAATTTTATGCTGCAAGGGTGGGATAAACATCGTTGAGGAATGCACGTGCATCCTTTGCTTGAGCATTTTGTTTAATAAAATGCTGGATAATCTTCTTGACTAACTTAATGAAATCGGCAAGCATATTTCTTATTGAAGCAGAAAAATCACCAGCATCAACATGTATCTATGAAATATCTTTAACACTTTCTGTAGAACAGTGTTATCAAATAAAACTTGACACCATGGTAAGTGGAGGTACTTAAAAAGCTGGCTCAAAGAGAAGGGACAGGTTGAGCAAGAGAATTTCAGGGTTTGGGTTCAAAGATAAGGAAGAAGTGATTGAGGTAATTTTAACACCTACCTTTTAATACACCTTTGTATACAATTCAATTTTCCTTTATTTATTTGATTATGGGAACACATGATAGTTATTAATTCTCCAAAAGTAGCTTCAGAGGCCGTTTCATAAAGATGCTAACCATATTGTTGTGAAGCTGGAGTCACATTAGGTCACACTGGACAGGGAAGGTACATTAGTGAGTCCATTTCATAGTTACCTCTAACAATATTAACCTTTTTTATTCCACCTGATTTCCAATTCATGAGATGCTGAAATGAGATTTAAGCTCATACTCTCTGATCAATAGATCAGGTATCAACTCAGACCTCAGGTACCAACTCAGGATTTATTCTTTACTGAATTCCAATTGGAACAACACTCTAGTATTCTTGGTAGCCACATTCCATTTGGTACCTGTACCTGTGGTCTTTAAGAGAATCAGTCGCGGTGTAGCAGAACTGACTTGGGCATGGAAAGTAGTCAACATTACAGAAACAAAGAGCAACCATTTACACTGTGTCCATTTTATTCTCCCTTCGCTCCCCTCATCTCCGCCAGGCAATGTATCATTTAACTAACCAACCCTCACACTGAAAAAAACTGGAGGAGCTGGACGAAATCCACGCAGTCATAGGCAGAGTTTGTAAACACCACACAGACAGTACTGACGTTAACTTTGAACTCAGGAGCTTTGAAGCAGTAGCTCACCAAGTTGTGCAAATGTGCCTTGAGATAGAAATTCACTTTTCAAGCTCAAGGGCCTTATGGCTAACCTTAGCTTTCTAGCACAGCTGCATGACCACTCCAAGGGCCAAAGAGCTGCTTTTGACAAAGTTAAACTCTAACCAATATATCTTGCTCAGCTTCTTGCTGTAAACAACAATGCAATGAGGTGCTCATTGGTCCATGATTTAATCAAGAGAAACAATGGGGTCCACATTGGCCTAATTAAACATTGCAATCACCTGGCCTGATGACTGTAACTGAAAAACATCACATGCAGATGATGTCAACTAGTAACAAATCAAATGTGAGAAAGCAGTTAGGAATGCCAGAATGAAGAGCTGAAATTTATTCTTCACCATTTGGTTTCAGCCATAGATGACTCATTCATCTGCAAGTTGTTAAAATGTCTTTTTAATTTGTACCTGCATTTGGAAATCCTTTGTAGTTTAGAAATATAATTAATTGGGCCATCAGTTAATCAGGGATGAAATCAGTGATAGCATTGTATGATGACAGTGCTTTATCTACATCAGGTGTCTGTGCTGATTTTGTTCATTTACAGAATGCAGCATGCAGGTACACAGGATGAATTCCTCCATTGGTAACAATTAAGAATTAAAACACAGTTTGATAGTACTGTAGTAGTACTATCTGCATATTCTCCTTCCTATGCTGTGATGACCACAACTGCACACACCACTCAGGTGGCATCTAACTAACTTTTTGTACGACTGCAACATAACATCCCAACTCATGCAGAGTACCTCACCAATAAACGCAAGCTTGCCGTACACCAGGATGCTGTTTGGACTGGGGGACTTTAGTTATGGGAAGGGACTGAATACTCTGGGTTTACTTCCCTTGCAGCAAAGGATCATGATAGCAGTATAAAGATTATGACTGACGTAGGCAGTATGGATGGTCAGAATTTTTTTCCTGTGTTAGGGGTATCAAAAACAAGTAGTTTCGATTGATTTGTCTTCCCTGCAGACAGCCACGAAACAGAGGAAAACCATGGAGCCCATTTAAAGAAATGCATCAAACCCCCACACGCAAAAAACACATCACACAAACGGCAACAAAAAAGAATGAGCAAAATATAAAACACAAAATCAAAGAAGAGTCCAGGCATATTCAGAGTATCTGCAGGCCACCCTGGTTCAAAATAGCAGCAATAAAAGGAGTGACCAGGAACCAGAAACATATTGTAACATGAACTAGAGTCCAATCCACAACTAAAGCTCGCTCCAGCACCATCCTCCCATGGTATTGAGGGAGACAGAGATCATTTGAACAAAGCGACTTTCCTTCGGGAGCAACGAGTGAGAGGGAGAAGGGCACTATCACACGCAGACACCTTTCTCTATCAGCAGCGAGTGATAGACACTGCTGAACACCCGTTTGCCTCCCATAAGGCGAGAGGAAGAGATTTAAAGAGGATCCAAGAGGCTGGTTATCAACCAGAGATTAGTTGATATGCAGCTAGAACAAGTGATAGAATCAGGTAAAATCACCAAATCTAAGAGACATTTTGACAGTCATTCAAACAGGCAAGGCATAGGCTGATCTGTACCTAATTACAGGCAATTGAGGTAAGTGTTGATAGGCAAAAATGTTGGTAACGAATTGTTGGGTACATGAGGCTATTTTATTTCTATGATGCTATGGTTTCAAAGTCATCAAGGAAGATTATTATGTCTCTGTCTGGAATGTAAGAACCATGGGTTTTACAAGCTGAGGTCCTCCTTGGCCTCATTTGTAGGTAGTGGACTGTGTGTGTATTTTCACTGATTACAGTGAGCCGGTGTATCATGAGATGTTCACTTGTTTCACCATTTTTTTTCTATATTTCATAATGTAGAAAGGGGTCATCTGGCCCATCTATACGATACCGGTTCTCAAAGTGACCCAGCCAGCCGCATTTCCCTACTTGTAACCTGTTTTGCCTCAGGTGCCCACTTCACCCTGGTTTTCCCATCAGCCATCTACACTAGGACATACTTAATTGCTTACTAACCACCACCTCTTGGCAGGAAACTGCAGCGCCTGTGGAAACCCTTTGGAATTACCGGGGAAACGTGCAAACTCTTCTCGTGCAGCACCAGAGTTCAGAATCAAACCCATGTGAATGGAGCTGTGAGGCAGTTGCAATATGGGAAAACTCATCCCTCATGGAAAATTTGTGACACACACTCATCCTTGATGGAAAAACCCATGATGCAGAATGCCTCTCTCTTTTGATTTGCCATCTGGAAGAAGGTATACCACTGTTTGCTCTTTGAACTGATCTTCCCTTGCCTGCCGTGTCTCTCCCAGGGCACTTAAGTCATTTTCAGGGCACCCGAGTTCCTGGCTTACAATTGTGAAGTGCTTCTGGTCTGTTGCTTTTGGAATGCCCATCGGGCCCTGACTTTCCAGGTCAGGAAATGGAAGGTTCCTGAGAGTGAATAACCTGTGGTGGCACTGCTTGTACAGCAGATACCACAGAATGTGACACAGCAAGGTCGTGATTCAATGGCAAAGGATTCAACAGAGTTCGAGACCAAGTTCCGTCTATAGCCAAACAGCCTGGAGTCAGGCCCTTTGACCACTTGGTTGTCCAATATTAACATCCATTTTTTATCTTCCCTACTTTCTCCTCAACCAAATTCTACCACTCGTCTACATACAAGGGTCAATTATAGAATGGCTCCTTAACCTACCAGCAATCACAACTTTAGCACTTGGGAGGGAATGGAACCTTCCAGAGGAAACCCTGGCAGTCACAGGGAGAATGTACAAACTTCACACAGACGGTGCCGGAGGCCAGGTTTCTGACACTGTGAGCCAGAACATCTCCCTCCTGTACCACTGTGTCACCTTGTGATATGTTGTTTGGTCAAGTCCGACTCTTTGTGACCAGTCCTTCAGGGTTTTTCAAAGCAAGATACGGAAGTAGATTTCCAGGCCTTTCTTCCACGCAGATACTGCTGCTGCCCAGGTTGGGAGCTGGCTGGGTTTGAACTCAGGACCATCTGCCTTAAAGCCATTACACCACCGACTAGTTCCAACATACAATAAGTATACATATTGGTGAAGGCAAACATGACCAGGTTGGTTATATGTAGCAAACATACGTAGCACACTTCAATTTGGGAAAATTTGACGTGATGTAGTTTCCAAAATATAGCAAACTCCTGCTTGATGGAAGCCTTTTAATTACATATATAACAAGATGGATAGAGTCAGTTGATAAGAACAATTAAGCATCAGCCTCTTTCTTACATTATAATTTGCTGCTTGGACTGCCCAGTTATATGCTTGAAAAAATGTTGCAAATTTACTATCACAATTTGAGTCATTTGACCTTTACTAATTACTGTAATTTACAGCATAGTGTTGGTAATATGAAGAAACAAATATATTGCTCCAAGTTATCAAGCAAGTGTCCCAAGTAACCACTCCCATTACTCGAGGGATCATCTGGGGAAAGAAAGGGAGTACCAGACTAAAGGAGCTTTAATATAAAAATGCATTTTTTTCCAAACCTAGAAGATAAAAACCATGTATTGTGTTCTGGTTTAAAAGGAGTGAAGAGATGGTGCTCTTCAGCCAAAATCACAGCCTCAGCTTTTACTGATCGCTGATGCACAAGAAGGAAAACATCCGTGTTGTTCAGAGCAGCCGTGCAGCTGTCCTTTCGGAGATGCAACATTTAAAAGGACCCGTGCAGCATTATGACAACTGGAGAAACACACTCAGAATGTTGGAGGAACTCAGCAGGTCAGGCAACATCTATAGAGGGAAATGGACAGGTGATGTTTCAGGCTGAGACCCTTCAATCACGTCCCTGACGGTGTTTAGACTGGTGATGGTGAAGAGCTTGATTGTTTGAGGATTAGCTAGACACCCTGCCAGTACTTTTCTCAGTAACGGATTTCAGTAATTTACCATTGACACTGCTGTAGCTTCCTGTTTCCCGTCTCCCTTCTTTCTTCAATAGCAGTGTTACATTTTTTGGTTTTCCAAAACAAGACCTCTCCAGAATCCAGGTAAATTTGATAATTAAAACCAACACATCTGCTATCACTTCTCGTACTCTCTAGAATGGAGGCCCTCAGGTCGAGGGAACCCATGAACCTTTAATTCTATAAGCCTGCCTTATATTTCAGAAAATAGACCATTATAGCACAGGACATGCCCTTTGACCCACAATGTTGTGCCAAACTTTTAACCTTCTTTGAAACCCTTCTCTCCTATATAACACTCCATTTTTATCATCTATGTGCCTATCTAAGAGTATCTTAAATGCCCCTAATGTAACTGTCTCTAACACAACCCCTGGCAGGACATTCCATGCAGCCTCGAGTCCCTGTAAAGAGCTTACATCTAACATTTCTATCTTCCACTAGCCATTTCCTCTGGGAAAAAGTCTCTAGCTTTCCACTCAGTCTTTGATTTTGATCATCTTCATACACCTCTTGCAAGTTACCTCTCTTCCTCTTTCACCCCAAAGGGAAAAGCCCAAGCTCGCTCAGCCTGTCTCCATAAGAAAAGCCCTCTGATACATCCTGATGAAGCTCCTCTGCACCTTCTCTAAAGCTTCCATATCCTTACTATAACGTGGCGATCAGAACTGAATGAGTGCAGCCTAACAGGCGTTTTGTAGAGCTCCTACATTACCTCATAGCTCTTGAACTCAATTTCACAAACTAATGAAGACCAACGCATTATACAACAACATTCTTAACAACCCTATCAACCCGCACGACAACTTTCTTTGCTTGTGATAGTGATTGCTTTGACTTCCTCCTTCTCTGTAACTGCTTGATTAACTATTATCATTGAGATACCTCCAGAACCATTCACTGCGAAGAAGAATCCAAAAATAATTAATTAAATTCATTAGTATTCATTAGTATTCTTAGTATTCATTTCCCAGTCTCATCTCTGAAGACCTTCTTCCCTTTTATATATTTTCAGAAGCTCACAGTGCCTGTTTAAATATTATGTACTAGTTAAGTCTCCCTAAATCTCCATCTCTGCCGCTTTATTAATTTTTTTGCTCATCCTTTGTTGGTTTCTAAATATTTCCCAACCTTCTGGCCTATCACTAGTTTTCACGGCACAGTGTCTTCCCTTTCAAATGCGTATCACCCTGTTCTTTCTTCATTATGAATGTAGCATTGCCTCGTAGAGCCTTCTGTCTCACTAGAATGACCTTCTCTGAGAGGAAAGTGTATCATTGTGAGTGCCTTCTCAAATTTAATCCTCATGAGATCAGAAGAAATAATTTTACTTATCAACTACATACTATTTTCCATTTCAAAATGATAATGACTTAACAGTATAATTAAGGAATCACTTACATCTAGCAACTTTCATGATGGTTAAAAATTACAAATTCAGGATATGAAACTAAAAGTTGAACCACACCAGAATTAGTAATTAATTAGTTGTGCTGAAAAATCTGTCATTTCTGTTCCTTCCTGACTTGAGCGTGAAAATAATGTTTGTGTGTGGTTTTGTGTAAATTATTGAATGTGCAGGGCTTAATTATTGACACGCCTGTAAAATATTCACATCGGAGACAGTTTCTGAAATTGGTGAAGAAGTTTGGCCAGGGCACATCACCAGGAGCACCCACGTCCCAAAGACACACAGGTTTATAGGGTAATTAGCCACTGTTAATTGTCCCTTTAATGCAGCATCTGGCAGATTTGATGAGAATGTAGGATTAACGTGAATGGGTGCTTAGTGAACTTCAAAACATTACATTAATTCAAAGAAAACACAGGAATCCAAAAATACGGGTGTAGTTCAAGCTTGCATGAATCACATGGTGACGTATGCAATTAACATATTTTTACATATAACTTGTAATTATACATATGGTTACTGAAATATTGAAATATCAAATACGCAAAATGCCTCTGTTTATCGAGCCTGACTCCTGTTGAACGGTGCTGACACCATGTATCAGCTGCTGACAAAAATAGGAAAAGTGTTAGCAGAAGATGCCTGTCTATTGCAAGGGAAGTTTTGGTAGTGATTCCCTCTTACTGACAACACTAACTCTTTATTGCAAAGCTCCAGTTATGCAGCTGGGCAGTTATACACCAGATAATGATTAGGAAAGGCCTATTGCTTTTTGTAATCACACACACATACTGAGGGGAATTAAGCCCAGAGAGTAAAGGAGGGATTTACATTCATATTTGGGATCATAATCTTTAGACCATAAGACTATTAGACCACAAGACATAAGAACAGAATTAGCCCATTCAGCTCATTGAGTCTGCTCCGCCATTCAATCATGGGCTGATTTATTATCCCTCTCAACCCCATTCTCTTGCCTTCTCCCTGTAACCTTTGACACCCTTACTAATCCAGACACTATCAATATCTGCTTTAAATATACCCAATGATTTGACCTCCGCAGCCATTTTTGGCAATGAATTCCACGCATTCATTACCCTCTGGCTAAAGAAATTTCTCCTCATCTCATTCTAAACCCTAATCTGGGGTCCATGGAAGCCTTGTTTAATGGTATTGGTCCATGGCATAAAAAAGTTTGGGAACCCCTGTTCTAAAGGGGCATCCTTCTATTCTGAGCCTGTACCTTCTGGTCCTAGACTCACGCACTATAGAAAGCATCCTCTCCACATCCCCTCTATCCAGGCCTTTTAATATTCGATAGGTTTCAATGAGATCCCCCCTCATTCTTCTAAACTGCGCTGAGTAAGGCCCAGAGCTATCAAATCTTCCTCATGCTTCAGTAGACTATTCATGTTGTCCATTCTTGGATCCGCCCACAGTTCCCACAAAGCCTATCTCAAGAACACAATGGTAAGGCATCCTTGTATCCTAGCGGTGCTGTGACATCGAATATCCAGCATTCAAATAGGAAGACAGAGCAGATACATTTTCAAATTTGCCATATTACATATTAATTTGAACATAGAGAATGTAATATAGATTCTGCAAGCAGTAAAGGATGTTTTTCTAGAGGTAACATGCCAGTGAGTTGAGATGGCAAACCACAGAGGCTACCAGTCCAAGTGTAGAAAGCTGATCCAGAGTGTTCAGATAGACTCTGCAAGAGAGGATGTGGATCATGGCCTGGCGTTGAGGACTGCCCTTTACAGCCTGGAGCCTGGAGGGTCATGCTCCAACACTAGAATCAGAGTTATTTTCACAACATGGACAGATTGGTTTCTGTGCTGTATAACTCTACGACTCGATAACATCAAGCCTTGGTGGGGAGGCTGTCTTTGACAATGCTCAGAATCTTGTTTATTTCAATTTGAAGAGCTTGCAGAACAAAGTGGGATTGAAGAGAGCTTCACATATTTCTGCCACCTGGCAAATGGAAAATGAAAGAGATGTGTACATCAGAACAAGAACCAGCATCAGAGAGAGTTTGAAACCCAGTGAATTATCGACTTCTTCCTCCTAACATTGGGGAGGATGTACAGGATCCTGAAGACCCACACTCAATGATTCAGAAACAGCTTCTTCCCCTCCGCCATCAGTTTTCTGAATTGTCTACCTCATTATTCCTGTTTTGCACAACTTATTTATTGTTGTAATTTATAGTAATTTTATGTTTTTGCAGTATACTGCTGCCTGAGAATAACATAAATTTCACATTATCAGCGTATGTGATAAAAAATGATTCTGAACAAGTTGAAGTTGAATGGTTAATTTAGTTATTCTCTTCCTTTCCTGCAAAAGAGAGAACCATTGGACAAACCTTCTCTGGGTTCTCAAACACTATTCTGTGCACACTGAAGAGGTATTAAAGAAACCAGTCATACTGACAGACCAGGACGTACCATAAGGCAGTGACTCACAGATCTTTGCCTAAAGTACAGATTGTAGATTTAAAATTGGTCTACAGCAGATGCTATCTCATTGGCTCTTCACTCAACCCTGCAACATCTGGACAGCAAAGGTGCATACATCAGAGTGCTCTTTATTGATTGTGGCTCAGCACTTAACACCATCATTTCTTGTAAACTAATCAGTAAACTACAAGACCTGGGCCTCAGTACCACATTGTGCAACTGGATTCTGGGTTTCCTCATTTTCCCCAGTCGGTTCTGATTGGCAAAGACATCTCCTCCACAATCTCCATCAGCACAGGAGCACCGCAGGGATGTGCACTTAGCCCCCTGCTCTACTTGCTTTACACCTATGACTCTGTGGCTAAGTACAGCTCCAACACTGTATACTAGCTTGCTGATGACACCACTGTTGCAGGCTGTATCAAGGGAATGATGTATCAGCATACAGGAGGGGAATGAAAATCTGGCTGAGTGGTGTAGTAACAACAACCTCTCACTCAATGTCAATAAGACCAACAAACTGATTGTAGAGTTCAGCAGAGGTAATCGTCGAAGGATGAGAGGTGGAGAGTGAATTTAAATTCCTGGGTGTCACTATCTCAGAAGCAGAAGCACTGTCCTAGACCCATCATATAAAAGTAATTGTGAAGAAAGCACAACAGTGCCTCTACTTCCTCAGGAGTCTCTGGAGGTTTGGGATGTCATCAAAAACATTGTCTAACTTCTATAGGTGTGTGGTGGTAAGTGTGCTGACTGGCCCTGTATGGGAATATTAATGCCTTTGGTGAAAAATCCTACAAAAGGCAATGGATTCAGCCCGGTACATCCCAGTACATCACGGGTAAAACCTCCCAACCATTGAGCACATCTGAATGAAACATTGCCGTAGAAAACAGTATCCATCATCAAAGATCCTCACCACCCAGGACATGCTCTTTTCTCGCTGCTGCCATCAGGTAGAAGATGCAAGTTCCTCAGAACTCCACCAGGTGCAAGAACAGTTACTATAGAACACAGCACAGTTAGGGCCCTTCAGCCCACAATGTTACAATGTTATGCTGACTCTTAAACCCTGCCTTCCATATAACCCCCCACCTTAAATTCCTCCATATACCTGTCTAGAAGTCTCTTAAACTTCACTAGTGATTCTGTCTCCACCACTGACTCAGGCAATGCATTCCGCACACCAACCACTCTCTGAGTGAGAAACCTTTCTCTAATATCCCCCTTGAACTTTCCACCCCTTACCTTAAAGCCATGTGCTCTTGTATTGAGCAGAGGTGCCCTGGGGAAGAGGTGCTGGCTGTCCACTCTGTCTATTCCTCTTAATATCTTGCATACCTCTATCATGTCTCCTCTCATCCTCCTTCTCTTCAAAGAGTAAAGCCCTAGCTTCCTTTATCTCTGATCATAATGCATACTCTCTAAACCAGGCAGCATCCTGGTAAATCTCCTCTGTACCCTTTCCAATGCTTCCACATCCTTCCTATAGTGAGGTGACCAAAACTGGACACAGTACTCCAAGTGTGGCCTAACCAGAGTTTTATAGAGCTGTATCATTACCCCGCGACTCTTAAACTCTATCCCTTGACTTATGAAAACAAACACTCCATAAGCTTTCTTAACTACCCTATCTACCTGTGAGGCAACTTTCAGGGATCTGTGGACATGTACCCCCAGATCCCTCTGCTCCTCCACACTACCAAGTATCCTGCCACTTACTTTGTACTCTGCCTTGGAATTTGTCTATCCGAAGTGTACCACCTCACACTTCTCTGCCACTTCTCAGCCCATTTCTGCATCTTAACAATGTCTCTCTGCAATCTTCGACAATCCTCTACACTATCTACAACACCACCAACCTTTGTGTCATCTGCAAACTTGCCAACCCTCCCTTCTGCCCCCATATCCAGGTTGTTAATAAAAATCATGAAAAGTAGAGGTCCCAGAACTGATCCTTGTGAGACACCGCTAGTCACAACCCTCCAATCCGAATGTACTCCCTCCATCATGACCCTCTGTTTTCTGCAGGCAAGCCAATTCTGAATCCACCTGGACAAACTTCCCTGGATCCCATGTCTTCTGACTTTCTGAATAATGTCTTCTGTGTGGTACCTTGTCAAATGCCTTACTAAAATCCATGTAGATCACATCCACTGCACTACCCTCATCTATATGCCTGGTCACCTCCTCAAAGAACTCTATCAGGCTTATTAGGCACGATCTGCTCTTCACAAAGCCATTCTATCTCTAAGAATCTTTTCCAACAGCTTTCCCACCACAGACTCACTGGTATATAATTATCCAGACTACCCCACTACCTTTTTTGAACAAGGAGACAACATTTGCCTCCCTCCAATCCTCCGGTACCATTCCCGTGGACAACGAGTACATAAAGATCCTAGCCAGAGGCTCAGTAATCTCTTCCCTTGTGGAGCAGCCTGGGAAATATTCTGTCAGGCCACGGGGACTTATCTGTCCTAATGTATTTTAACAACTTCAACACCTCCTCTCCCTTAATATCAACATGCTCCAGAACATCAATCTCACTCATATTGTCCTCACCATCATCAAGTTCCCTCTCATTGGTGAATACCAAACAGAAGTATTCATTGAGGACCTCACTCACTTCCACAGCCTCCAGGCACATCTTCCCACCTTTATCTCTAATCGATCCTATCTTCACTCTTGTCAATCTTTTGTTCTTCACATAATTGAAGAATGCCTTAGGGTTTTCCTCTGCCCTACTCGCCAAGGCCTTCTCATGCCCCCTTCTTGCTGTCCTCAGCCCCTTCTTATGCTCATTTCTTGCTACCCTATATTCCTCAATAGACTCATCAGATCCTTGTTTCCTAAACCTCATTTATGTTGCCTTCTTCATCTGACTAGATTCTCCACCTCACTTGTCATCCATGGTTCCTTCACACTACCATTCTTTATCTTCCTCACCGGGACAAATTTATTCCTAACATCCTGCAAGAGATCCCTAAACATCAACCGCATGTCCATAGTACATTTCTCTGCGAAAACATCATCCCAATTTACACTCGCAAGTTCTAGCCTTATAGCCTCATAATTTGCCCTTCCCTAATTAAAAATTTTCCTGTCCTCTCTGATTCTATCCTTTTCCATGATAATGCTAAAGGCCAGAGAGTGGTGGTCACTGTCCCCCAGATGCTCACCCACTGACAAATCTGTGGCCTGACCCGGTTCATTACCTAATACTAGATCTAGTATGGCATTCCCACTAGTCGGCCTGTCAACTTAGTGTGACAGGAATCTGTCCTGGACACACTTAACAACTCTGTCCCATCTAAACCATTGGAACTAATCAGGTGCCAATCAGTATTAGGGAAGTTAAAGTCACCAATGATAACAGTACTGTTATTTTTGCACCTTTCCAAACTCTGCCTCTCAATCTGCTCCTCGGTATCTCTGCTGCTACCAGTGGGCCTATAGAATACCCCCAGTAGAGTAACTGCTCCCTTCCTGTTCCTGACTTCTACCCATACTGACTCAAAAGAGGATCCTGCTACATTACCCACCCTTTCTATAGCTCTAATAGTATCCCTGACCGGTAATGCCACCCTTTTTCCCCACTCTCTATCCCTTTTAAAGCACTGAAATCCAGGAATATTGAGAATCCATTCCTGCCCTGGTGCCAGCCAAGTCTCCGTAATGGCCACTACATCATAATTCCATGTATGTATCCAAGCTCTCAGTTCATCACTTTGTTCCTGATGCTTCTTGCATTGAAGTACATGCACTTTAGCCCTTCTACCTTACTACCTTTACACCCTTTATTCTGCTTCTCTTTCCTCAAAGCCTCTTTGTATGTTAGATCTGGCTTTACTCCATGCTCTACACTTACAGCTCTCGCATGACCTTTCTCCTCCTCCACCCCACTATCTGCTCTAACAGTCTGGTTCCCCTCCCCCTGCAAATCTAGTTTAACCCCCGGAGCAGCACTAACGGACCTTCCTGCAAGGGTGTTAGTCCCCCTCCAGTTCAGGTGCAACCTCTCCTGTTGGAGCAGGCCCCACCTTTCCAGGAACAAGGCCCAGTTGTCCAGAAACATGAAGCCCTCCCTCCTGCACCAACTCCTTAGCCACGTATTTAGCTGCATTATCTTCTTATTTCTAGTCTCACTAGCACGTGGCATGGATAATAATCCTGAGATTGCAACCCTGGAGATCCTGTCCTTCAACTTTGCATCTAACTCCATAAATTCTCTTTTGCAGGACCTCCTCCTCCTTCCTATCCACATCATTGGTCCCTACATGGACCATGACATCTGGCTGCTCACCCTGCCTCTTGAGAATACCAAGAACTTGATCTGAGATATCGCGGACCCTGGCACCAGGGAGGTAACAGACCAACCGGGATTCTCGATCTCTTCCACAGAACCTCTTATCTGTCCTCCATACATCAGGCTCTTGAAATAAAGGGGATAACTATACTCATTTATCTTTATTTTGTGCTTGTTATTTATTGCTCTTTATATTTGCATTTGCATAGTTTGTCTCTTGATCCTGTTTACAATTATTCTTCTATGGATTTGTTAAGTATGCCTGTAGAAAAAGAATCTCAGAGCTGTAGTGGTGACATGTATGAACTCATAAACTTTACTTTGAACTTTAATTGGCACCTGAATCCATGAAAGGGTTTGCTTCAGTGGACGTGATAATGCACAAAAAACTCGGGGCATGTGTTGGACAGCTTCAGCTGCATCTGGAAGAAAAAGTGGAAGCAAGGCAGCTGAAGCAAAACCAACATCACAAGACGTGCTAAAAAAGGAAGAAGTTCAAATTACATGACCAGGTTCACATAGCTGGCTGGTTGGAGATGAGAAAATGGCATATTGGATGGATTGAGGGGATAACTGCTTCCAAAAATAACCTCATAAGAATAGGTGAGAGATATATAATGGGTCATATAGATCACCAAGCCTAGTGCAGGAAGATATTAAACATATTCCTGAAGCAACTCCTACTATTGTTGTAGGAGATTTGGAACTGAACATGATGGAAGAAAATTAAGATATGACACCTTCAGCAAATGCAGAGGTGAATTCTGTATTCACAACACCTGTAGAATCTCCAACACTGTCAGTACCTCCAGTTGAACTTTGTCTTTTTGTCTGTTTTCCCCCTAGCCTTCAGTCTGTGGTTTTGTATTGCCACGTGCTCTTGTTTGTTTTCATGCCCCATGTGCTCCTGTCCCTGATCCTGCTCTACTCCAGCCCCTGTATTACTGAGTACTCTGCCTCTCACCTGTTTCCCATTATTAACTGTTTTGCTGCCAATTCTGTCTCATTGTGCTCCACCTATCATCTGCCTCTCTGTTTATTGCTCAGTGTATTTCAGTCCTGTGTTTTCATCTGTTTGTTGCCAGATTGTGCCAGTGAACTTTCCTGAGCCTTTCCAGCATTTGTATCTGAACTCTGTCCGTCCAAACATCAACTCTGACTGTTTCCCGATTCTGGTCTTTGGATTTCTCTCGAATTTCTGATCTCTGCCTGAACTTTGACACCGACTTTGTTGCCCCTCTGGATTTGCTGCTCAGTAAATATCACAGTGTGCACAGTTCTTGGTCCGCGATTGAGTCCCTGCTTCAGCGCCCTGACAAACACCATCTACAGCAGTGCAGGTCCTAAGATGGAAGAGCATTTGATAACTGGTAAATCAGATAAATTAGCACATTTGAAAAACTAGTTTCAATCTTTCCTTCCAGTTAAAGAGGGCACAGTGGCCTACTCAACACATACAGTACTTTATAGAGTCACTTCCGCTTCCCACGTATTATTCTGATGCTTTGCGTGTTATTTTTACAGAGGCTAGGCACCTACATCACACACTGTCTCTCCAACGTCAGCTGAGAGCGGTGCAGGTCAGTTCTTTCTCTCTGGTGTGTGCACTCTGTTGTTTCAGTGTTTGGTAGTCCTCATCCAGCCACTCTTACATTCCATGTAAATGGACATAAGAGTGAGGGAAGGTTCAGATGTTGCTGACTGGTGCAGTATTCAATGAGCAGACAGACATGACATGGACTGAAATGAGAGAAAAGAGTTCATGGAATAAAATTCTGATATATCTGGAGTGGAAGCAGTTGAGGGTTTATCCATTGTGTCTGGAGACAGTCAGAGGACTCACTCTTCCCTATATTAGTCTGCCTCTCCTTACACAGCACCTAAGGCCGGACACGATGATCTTCCTGCACACCTCACTGTGTTGCATATTCCATCTCCCAGCACTGCAGAGACTTGTCTGCACTGAGTGTGACCCCATCAAAGAATCACTGAATCTGGTGCAGCCCTTGCTCAATGGAAGTCACTTCCCTGAATATCGCTGACTTACAGTAACCCTTGAAAGTGCCAGATGGGCAAATTGTCCAGCTTGGAGATGTGAAACCAGGAGCTCATACAGTAAATATCAATCCCTTGAATTGGCGACGAAGTTTCACCTGCATGATTTTTCCTCCCTAGTTTACAGGTAGCATCACACTAATACTGGGATGAGGTATGGACTGTACCAATTAAAATGTTAAAATTAATATTAACATTGCCACTGTCATGGCCACAGATTATCCCAAGCACTTTTGTTATCTAATAAATACCTGTGAGGATTGCTGCTTCACTGTGAGAAACAAAGTCTGAAGCAAAAATGCTCCATCAACTCAGCAGATCAGGCATTATTAATGGAGATGAATAAACAGTCGACTTTCTGGCCAAGACCCTTCTTCAGGACTAAAAGGAAGGGGGAAGACTCCAGAATAGAAAGGTGAGGGAAGAGGAAGGAGGATGGCTGGAAGGTGATAGGTGAAGCCAGATGGGTGGGAAAGGTAAAGGCTGGAGAAGAAGGAATCTAATATGGGGAGGAGAGAGGACCATAGGAGAAAAGGAAGGAGAGGACCCAGAGAGAGATGATAGGTAGGTGAGAAGAGGTAAAAGGCCAGAGTGGGGAATTGAAGAAGAAACTAAAGGGTGAAGGGAAACTAAATTTTTTTACCAAGAAGTAGAAGAATAATCAAAATTTGTCCCAACAGGTTGGAGGCTACCAAGACAGAATATACGATGTTGCTCCTCCACCCTGAGAGTGGTCTGCCTCATCATGGCACAAGAGGAGGCCATGGATCGACTTGTCGGAACCCGGGTGGGAATTGGAATTGAAGTGTTTGGCCACTGGGAATTCCAGCTTATGGCAATGGTGCAAAGGTACTCAATGGAGCAGTCCCCCAATTTTCAACAGGTCTCACCAGCATAGAGGAGGCTGTATCAGGAGCACCAGATGCAATAGACAACCCCAGCAGATTCTCAGGTGAAGTGTTGCCTCACCTGGAAGGACTGTTTGGGGTTTGGAATGGAGGTGAGGGAGGAAGTGAATGGGCAAATATTGTACTTGGGCTGTTTGCAGGGATCGGTGCTGTGAAGGAGATTAGTGGGACATCACAATGTTGTATAGCTCAGAAAAGGGATCTCCAACCCACAGTCTTACACAGCAGCTTTTTTGCCTGTTTACACTAATCCTGTTACTGTACTAGTTGTGTCTGATTTCCCCACTTCTGCTGGTAGTGGGTTCCAGATATCAAACACCCTCTGTGTAAAAGAATTACCCTTCAGATTCCTTTTAAAACCCCTCTAATCTTAAACCTGCTCCTTCTCAGCGGGCATTTCACGTGGACAAGAGACTCATGGGATGCTGGAGGGATAGGGAGCGGGGTATGAGTGTAGTGTTTATTGGAGCGACATCTCAGGCATTGTTGGGGAGGGGACACCTACTGGAATATTGGTACTTGTGTCCAGACTATGGATGAGCCAGTTACGCTGAGGGGTTTTGGGTGTACAGTCACCTTAAGGGTTAGAGGAAGACCAGTTTGAGGGATGAGAGGCAAGTTTTCAACCTAAAGATCATCCTGCTGAGGTCATTCCGTGCCTGGACATCACAGTGTGGAACCACAGATCCCCTTTAGGTGACGCTGGATAAGACCACTGTATCATGTGGAGGCCAGCCTCAGTGGAGAGGCACCAACCACTCACACACCCACAAAGCAGCACCTTGAGGTCTGCACTATAAGCCTTCCGTCACACTCCACGAACAGCTCTTCAAAGGAATTCAGGCATGTCGTGCAGGTAAGTGTTGTGTTCCTAAGTAAACTTCCAGGGTGCTGTTGGACCTGAAGATGATATTATCCAGAAGCATTCTTCAGAGGTCAAGAAGGAGGTGCAAGTCTTATGGTCACAGCTGCTTAATTAGCTGCTGGTCACAGTACAAGTTACACACAGTCAGCTTGTACCAACAAAGCAAGTAAAGAGTGGAGAAAAGAACAAAGAACTAAAGACTGGATACCCAGTGGTCCCTCTTTATATGACAAACTAGTGGGAGTTTTCTCTGATAAGAACAATCTGTGAGTCTTAATTTATGCTGCCATAGCATCTCAGGCTCACAGACAGAAACGGCAGAAGCACAGAACTAGCTATACTACAAATGACTGAAAATCCACTGAATGTTTACAGACATTCAGGTGATTTTGCAAAGATATAAGCCAGCTAAAAGAAAGTTAAATTACATGAAAAATAGCAATTTAAATTCTAATCCAACATTGAGTGCCGTATAAGAACACAGTCTTCAAAGCATACAGAGGTATCAGATCCAGGTATGGAGGTCATAGTGAGAGCAAGTTATGAAGACCATGTAGGTTAATGTATATGAAGCTTAGAAAAGTAGAGGGCTATTGGTAATTACTAAAGTTAGTATTTGTTCAGCACAGCATAGTGGGCCGAAGGGCCTGTATTATGCTGTAGGTTTTCTATGTTTCTATTTGACATCCAGAAAGAAGGCACATGCAGGATGACATTCTTCCTTTGTCAGGGAGTGGGCCTCCACCAGACACAGCGTGTGAAAAATTATTCCCAGTTCCTCATTTATCGTTCCACCAATTGCCACAGCCCTCTGATTAGGGAACTATGTTCTTTCTGTTCCCATAATTATAAGAACCTCAATTAGGTGTTCTATCAGCCAGCTTGTGTCAAAATAAAATAACTCAACCCTGGCCAATCCTGCCTATTGATTGAAATTCACCAGTCTTGGTAATTCATTGACTAAGTGAGCTAAGGAATTCAGACTGGCAGAGTGGAGGAATAGTATATACTGTGAAGACTGGAACATGTACGTTATCAATAGATGCCCAGAAAATTCTGTCAGGGAAATTAAAGTGAAAAAGAACCCGGATAATGGAAATAGTTGGTTCTCCAACATTCTGTGCTCTTTGTTGTTGGCAGTTGCTTAGCTTCAGCAGTGCATGTCAGAGGTTGTCTGAGTGACTGCAGCTTCTTTAACAAGACTTCTATGTGCAACACACACATTCCCAATATGAAAAACATTAGCGGAAATGCATCAAAATTTGGATGTTGCAAATCTACTGTAACTCTATTCTTTAAAGTATTTCGACTCATTATGTTACAGTCTGATACTGCAATTCAATTGCACAGGAATGCTCTGAAGAGTGATGGACTCAACCCAATACACCATGGGCACATCCCTCCCCTCTACTGGTAACATCTGCATGATGCACTGCTTGAAGAAGTCATCTAGCATCATCAAAGTTCCCCACCATCCAGTCCATGCCATCTTCTCACAGCTAACATCAGGCAGGAGGTACAGAAGCCTGAACTCCCATACCTCCAGAGTCAAGAACAGCGAGTTCTCTTAAACCATTCAATTCTTGGACCTGCTAGCACAATCACAATTACTACAGTTTACCAACACTATGATAGCTTTGATCACTTTGAACAAGAATGTACTTCTTTGTTCTATTTGTGCTCTTTCTTGTAAAAGTTGCATTGAATTTATGTTTTTATGTTCTCTTGTAAATGTTGCTTAAGTATGTGATTTTCTGTGCTTGTGATGCTGTTGCAAATTTTTCATTGCACCTGAGCATACATGTAATTATGCATATGACAATAAACTCAACTCTGTCTTTTACTTCGAAATCTGAAATTAAAACTGAGAACGAATTCTGTACCTTTATGATTGAATGCACAAGCTTTTAATTATTGGCGTCTTTATATTCTGACTCAGAAAACCACTGAGTCATCACTGGCCATTTTCTGTCAGCTTTGTCGCTTTTTTCCCTTGAACCTTGACCACTGATCGAGTCTCACAGTCTTATCATTGACAACGGGTTGCACAAAGAAGTTTTTTTCTGCTCCTTAAACTGTTACATGAAGTTGTCCAATCTCACCCTATTAGAGAACTTCCCTTTATTCCACCCACCCCACTCAACCTTCCAAGTTAGAAACTAACTTGGTTTCTATTTCCTAGTTTTGATTAAGGGTCCTTAACTGAAGCTGTTCTTTTTTCCAGAGATGCTGCTTCATTTGCTGTTCGAGTGGTCCAGCATTTTCTATAAAACTCATCTCATTGTCTCAGATAGATGGATTTAATTTAGAATATTTGGAAGTCACAATTTAGAAAATGTGCCTGTGAGATTGCTAGAAAAAGCAATTGAACAGCTACGCACTTGTTTTTGCTTTGCCGGTCTGTGAGCGGTAACCACAGCAACACCACTTATTGCTCAATCTCACAGAAGTTGTCACCAAACGCATAGAACAGTAGAACAGTACAGGTCCTTTGTGAGCTATATAAACCTCTCCAAGATCAATCTAACCCATCCCTCCTACACAGCCCAAAACCCTTCATTTTTCTTACATCCATGAGCCTATCTAAATGTCCCATTTGTATCAGCATCTGCTATCCCCTCGGCAGTTACCAATGTCTCTGTAAATATAAACAACCTCTGACATCTTCCCTGAACCTTCCTTCACTTATCTTATGTCTTCTGGTATTGGTCATTGCTGCCCTGGGAAAAAGGCACTGGTTGTCCACCCTATCCATACCTCACATAATCTTTTACACCTCTATTGTCTCATCACATCCTCTGACACTACAAAGAAAAAGCCCTAGTTTATTCAAACTTTTCCTCATAAGGCATACTCTCTAATTCAACAGTGTTCTGGCAAATCTCCTTGGCACTCTTTCTAAAACTTCCATATCCTTCCTACAGTGAAATGATAAGAACTGAACACAATACGTGTGGACTAACTAGAGTATTATAGAGCTGCAACACTACCCCAGCGCTCTGGAATTCAATTGCCCAGCTAATGAAAGCCAACACACCATATGCCTTCTGAATCTCCCTATCCACTTGTGAGGCAGCTCGGAGGAATCCATAGATTGGACCCCATAATCACTCTGTTTCTCCACACTGCTAGGAATCCTGCCTTGTACTCTGCCTTCAGTTGGACAGTGTTAAGTCACAACAAATTCCTATTTTGTCAAGGCTCTGACATTTCAACTTACAAACTGCTTCTGGATGTGGCTCTGAGGAGGTACTGTAGTCCTGAGGAGAGAACGGCCAGGACACAATTGTTTTCTCTGGAACATTCTCATGGGTCCCTTGGCCCATGATCATTCTGTGTAAGTATTGATCCTTGCTCAAAGCTCCTCCAAAACTCATTCCCTCCTCTCACTGCCCCCTCACTACCCCCCCATTCACTACTCTTCAGTGAAACTCCCTCTGTTTACTTGCCCATGCTCCTAGGTCCTCTTACTGCACCCCTACCCTCAACTCACGGCAACCCCCCCCCCCCCAACTCTCTTGCTCACAACTGGGCAAGTTTTGCCTACATTACCTCTGGCAGCTCTTCCTGTTCCACAGCACAGGGACACTCACACTGTCCAAAGCCACAGAAAATGTTACTGAAAATGTTTCAGACATCCAGAATTTGCAGTGTCTTTCTTTTCAAATCAGGGCAAAGTTTACTGCAGCTACCATACTCACAATTTTATATACCTCAGCCATATCCTCTCTTACTCTTTTCTGTTCCAGAGAAAGCAAACCCTGTCTCTCTGATCTCTCCTACTTGTTCTTTCTTTTCTGTTCTCCTTCTATGCACATCATGTCCAGACAAATTAATTGCTAACATGCCTTCTGTCTCTCTCTCTCCCCCCTTCATTTCTTTTCATCTCCATCTGATTACAAACACTTTTGTTCTCCCCACCATGCTCACTCCTTTGCAATTCACACCACATTTCTTTTTTTCAAATCTATTGGAAAGGTGGAAACTCTCGTCCTCCGCAGAAGTTGGCTGGCCTGCTGAGGATTTGTCCTCTCAACCCAAAATCATTGACTGACACCTTTTGCCTCCACAGATGCTGCATGATCTGCCACTCTTCAAGTGTTTTGTACTTTGTTCCAGATTCCACCGTCTCTTGTAGTTACACTTACAGCAACTCCTGCTTTTATTTTCATGTTTACAGCGTCAGAGTTATTCTACTTTAAAATCCCTGTTGCAAAGGATCACAAATCAGACACCTGCTTATATATTATACTTCCAAGCATTAAACTTAATAACATCCTTCCTGAGTTTATGATAAGAATCAGCAGAGGAGAATTGCTGTTATGTTTCTATAGACCTCATTCAGAAATAATAATGGGAGTAATTATGGTCTTGTTCTTCATGTGCTGACATTATAACATCCTCTCTTGAGACTACAACACATTGAAAAATATTGTTTAATATTTACAAAGAAGCTGCAGCATAATATTACATAGTCATTTTGCACAATGTACTTTCAGCATGAGCTTGCAAAAACACGATATACAGCAGTAATGAAATTTCACCTGAGTTTCAAGCCATCAGCACATTGGCACAGAATGTCACTGTAACTCACAGCAATTTTTAATGTTCTTGCACGGTGCTGCTGCCACAAAACCACAAATTCCAGGACTTGCGTCAGTGAAAATAAACCTGATTCTGATTCAGAATTGTCAAGTTTCCTAGTGTCGCTCCAACTATAAGGTGTTTTCGGCATGTTTACTATGTTGGCAGTATAATAACTGGTTATGTGTTGACAGGAGGTTGCAATTATTTTATTTTACTCATTTCCCTAAAATATGAGCATTGCTGGCCAGGTTGGAAGTTGTTTATTGCCAATCCCTAATCAGCCAGAAGAATGTGGTGCTGAGTTGCTTTCATGAGTACTGCAGATCTTCTGGAGAAGGCATAACCCAGTCCTAATGCAAGGAGCACTAGAATTTAGCCACAATAAAGGAGCAGTGACTTATTTCCAAGTCAAGATGCGATGTAACATTCAGGCAAACACGCCCATGTGATGACAGAGGCTTTGAGTGTTTAGGATGCTCTGGACCTGGGCCTTGTAGTTGGTGGAAATGCTTTGGGGTGTCAGGAGGGGAGTCAGTCCTGTGTCTTACATGGTATTAATGTGACTGGACCAGTTGATGCTGGTAGGTTGTCAATGGCAAGATCATTGAATTCAGCCTGATGTGACAAGGTCTTCCTTAAGAGAACAAATCTAATACCACGTAAGCTTCAGTTACACAAACTTTATATTATCCATTCTTGCACCTCTTCAGTCTTTCTCTGGTGTAGCTCCCAATGTCCTTTATGTACACCATGGCTAGATTGCACAGAATATGCCAACTGTGGATGCAGCAGTGTTACAGGATTACCTCATTACTGTGGAACTATCTAAATTTGAATTGCCCCAATTATGTGCTTAAGTCCTTCAAAATGATCAGGGCATTCAACTTCCTGGCCTCTTGGTCTGCTAAGATTTATTATACATGAGGGGAAGAATGCAGTGTTCACATGCATTTCTGTGGCATAACCAACTCAAGACCTTGTCAAGACTGTTTGGGACCATTGAAAAGCACACTATGAGTAGAATTTGTATTATTTTGGTTAAATTGTATTAGAATTTAATTCAATGGAAACCAAAGGCCCATAAGCCAGTCCTCATTGGAGGATCAGAGGTAGAGAGAATTAGCAATTTTAAATTCCGAGGTGTTACTATTTCGGAGGACATGTCCTGGGCTCAGCATGTAAGTGCAATTATATAGAAACCACAGCAGAACTTTACTTCCTTAAGAGTTTGCAGAGATTTGGCATGAGATCTAAAACTTTGACAAACTTCTATAGATGTGTATTCAAGAGTATATTGACTGGTTGCACCACAGCCTGGTATGGAAGCACTAATGCCCTCGAATGAAAAATCCTACAAAAAGTAGTGGATATGGCCCAGTCCATGATGGGTAAAGCCCTCCCCACCATTGAGCACATCTACATGAAGCGCTATCATAGGAAAGCATCATCCATCATCAGGGATCCCCATCACCCAGGCCATGCTCTCTTCTTGCTGCTGCCATTAGGAAGAAAGTACAAGAGCCTCAGGACTCACACCGCGAGGTTCAGAAACAGTTACTACCCCTCAACCATCGCTCTTGACCAAATGGGGATAACTACACTCGCACCATCATTGAAATGTTCCCAAAGGTTACTTTGAAGGAGTCTTCATCTCATGTTCTTGATATTTATTGTTTATTTATTTATTATTTATTTCTTTCTCTATTTGCAGTTTGTTGTCTTCAGCATTCTGCTTGGACACACTGGTTGGGTGGTCTTTCATTATTCTATAGATTTGTTGAGTACGTCCCCAAGAAAATGAATCTCAGTGTGGTATATGGTGGCATGTATGTACTTTGATAATAAAGTTTACTTTGAACTTTGATTTGCATTCCAAATGTCTCCTTCTGTAAATATACTGAATCCATCCATCTTCTTAACAACCAACTCTATCTTGGGTAAGATGGCAAACTTCACAAAGCATCAGCTGAACTGTGTATGCATGCAAATTCACCATCCAGATTCACTCTCCTGTGTGTGAACGTTGCTCTGTTTAAGGTGTGGGCAGCTCGATCTGGCCTGCACTCATTATTCACCACACCCTATACTGCACTCTCTGCTCTCATGGAAGGCTTGTGTGTCAGCAGTTCTGTGGGTCTGAGGACCTGCTAGCACCTACTAGGCCTCAGAAGGAAAATCCAAAAGCTCTGTCCTGGATGGCCCTGATGGCTTTGTGATATTCTCTGATGATCATAGTTAAAAGAATGTACTTTTAACCTTTTTGAGCAAGGTCAGTGAATTTTCCCCACCCACTCTCCCAGCATACCAACCTGGTGGGTGGTTCACTCAGCCCCTGAACCTCAGGATCTTTGTTTTCTGCCCTGGACTCCAGTAGCAGAATGGAAGTTTAGAAGCAAGTTGACTTTACTGCCTGCAATTACATCTGTGAAGAATGTAGCTCCATTGAGAACTATCAGCTAAAGATCAGCGTGACCCAGTCCAGTAAATCTGCTTTAGGCAGGCAATAATATTTCCATGCCAATATTTTGAACGAAAGTGAGGAAGTTCACTGAATATCTTGGCCAATTTTATCACACAATCACCATCATTAAACAAGATTATATCCACTACTGCTTGGCTGTTGTGGGGATCAAAGTTGCTGCCTCTTTTTCCAGCAGTTCAGGGTCTGCCCAATGTCGATAGATTGCTTGGAATGATCAGAGGTAGTGATAGGCAGAATGAAACTCGGGCTGCTGTTTCATGGGGACGGCTGCTGATATTTGATCTTCTTTACTATCTGTGGTTCTCCATTGGTTTGAGAAGAAAAGGACCGATTTCAGTCTAAGAACATTAATTGCAAATTAAGTTGTTAAACTACATACCTCCCACTTTTGGGAGGGAAGAATTCAAACTCCACCTTTCCAAATGTTACTGAGAGTTGAAAGATTTTAATTTGTTTTTACGTATAAACAAAATGGGATCAGATCAATTATTAATAATTACTCATATTGTATCACTGCTGCTACTTTGCACTTAAGGTTATGCTGATTCCAGTTTTAATTTTAAGAGCTAATCAACAATTGTACAACTAACATTCTCTTTATACAAGAGGCGGATAATGTCCATCAAATTTTTTCATTCAGTTGAATATGTACACCGATCCTGGGACAGTTCTAAGCTGCTGTGGATTCAGGAGCAGGCTGGAGGAGTGAAGCCATCAGATCCAGAGTGAACAACTAGCGGAACGTCCGGAACTCCATGAAACTTACAGGTGGAAGAGCCAACAGCTGCATAAGTACACAGAGGTGTTACACGTACTAACTCCTTTATGCCCGAGTATACAAAGTTGACCTTTGACCTCTCCTTTGGCGATTCTCACCCATGTTAGGTCTGGTGTAAATTATTACCATTTGTCAACAGCTTGATTTTCATTACACCAGCATATTAGAATGAAAGTCTTAAAAGATCTTGGTCCTTTATTCCCTCTATCGGATCCACTCTTCAGATGATAACTTACATGGAGTCCACATCACAGCAATGTGGCATGGTAGCACAGTGGTTAGCACAACGCTTTACAGTAGAAGCAACTGTTCAATTCCTACTGCCGCCTGGAAGGAGTTTGTATGTTCTCCCCGTGACCATGTAGGTTTCCTCCAGGTGCTCTAGTTTCCTCCCATAGTCCAAAGATGTACCAGCTGGCAGGTTAATTGTGAATTGTCCCGTGATTAGACTAAGATTAAATCAGGGGATTGCTGGGCAGCGTGGCTTAAAGGGCCAGAAGGGCCTATTCCACACTGTGACTCAATAAGTAAATAAACAAATCATCCCCATCGGCCCACCAGCCCACCCTTCATAACTATTCTCATCAGTGTAACCTTCCATTTGCGTGTTCCTCTTCATGAATGGATCTACACCACTCACCACAACTTCCTGTGATACTGAGCTCCATACTCTCCCCGCTGTATGGGGAGAGAAGTTTTCTTGGATGTCCTATTTGTCTTCTAAGTGATGATATAATGTTGATGGGCTTGAGTTTTATTCATCCTTACAAGAGAAAGTATTTCCTGTAAATGCCTCCATCAAACATCTCTGAACTTCAAATACAAATATTGGAACATTTCTTCACTTTCTTTTATCAGTACCAAATGAAACCAATCTGCTCATCTTCCTTTGCTTGTTACATCCGTGAATTTGTTGTACAATCTGCTAAGCCTGTTTTGACATCCTCTCCAGTATCTCTATCTCCTCTCCATATTATGGTGACTAGGATTGTAGACACTGCTCCAAACTAACATACTTGTTGCACATTTAATGTAATACTTCTACTTTTAAGCTCAGTTTCTCTAGAAATAAACCCTGTGCTTAGTTTGCTTTTTATCTGCCTACTTTTAGTTACTTGTACATTTGTATACTGAAATTCCTTTGCTCACTTTCACTTTCCAAAAGAAATGAGGCTCAATAAATTGTAAAATCTCAGATTCATCTGTGCTAGGTCACTTATCTATATTCATTAATTTTTAAAATTTATTTCTTTATTTGTTTTTATTCACTTACAGGATGTGAGCATTGCCAGCTAAGCCAGCATTTATTGCCCTTGAGAAGGTGGTGATGAGCTGCCTTCTTGAACCTGCAGTCCCTGAGGTGTAAGTACACCCACAGTGCTGTTAGGGAGGGAATTCCATGATTTTGACCCAGTGACAGTGAGATGTTTCCAAGTCAGGACGGTGATTTCCAAGTGGTGGTGTTCCCAGGTATCTGCTGTTTTCGTCCTTCTAGATGGTAGTAGTTCTGAGTCTGGAAGGTGCTGCCTTAGGAACTTTGATGTGTTGTTGCAGAGCATCTTGTAGATAGTACACACTGCTGTAACTGTTCATCGACGTGGAGGGATTGGATGCTTGTGGAAGAGGTACCAATCAAGTGGGCTGCCTTGTACTAGACGGTGTTGAGCTTCTTGAGTGTTGATGAAGCTGTACTCATCCAGGCGAGTGGTGAGTATTCATCACACTCCTGACCTGAGCCTTCTAGATGGTGGACAGGCTTTGGGGAGTCAGGAGGTGAGTTACACACCAGAGAATTCCTAGCCTTTGACCTGCTCTGGTAGCCATGGTGTTTATATGGCTAGACCAGTTCAGTTTCCTGTCAACGGTAACCCCCCAGGATGTTGATAGTAGAGAATTCAGTGATGGTGATGCCACTGAACGTCAAAGAATGGTGGTTAGAGCCTCTCTTGTTGGAGATGGTCATTCCCTGGAACTTGCGTGGCTCGAATGTTACTTGTCACTTGTCAGCCCAAGCCTGGATATTGTCCAGGTCCTGCTGCATTTGGGTATGAACTGCTTCACTATCTGAGGAGTCACGAATGGTGCAGAACATTTTGCAAACTTCACCACTTCTGATCTTCCTATAGTCTGTTGCTTTCCTTATTGCCTTCCTATCATTTGTTGCTGTCTTTGTTGGAGCTGGCGCAGTTCCTGTTGCACACCCCAAGCAATCTGATGCCACTATAAAATTTAAAAAAATATATATGTTTTGGAATCCTAAATCAGAAGAATAGATTATGAATAATAGAAGTTCCAGTTCTGATCCACAAGGGCCACCACTGTCCGTATCCTATCTCCAAATGGATATGCACTCTCTGTCTGGTCTTGAAGCCAACTACTCTGCTACTTGCCTTCTGATTCTGCACACATTGATCTTCATGAACTTTACTGCAGCACATCATCATGACCTTCAGACTGTTCAGTGAACTTTTTATTTTTTTTTAGGAGCTGGCCACATTTTTCCCAACTCTGATGGCCCTTGGTGATGAGGCTTACCTTGAACCTAGTGGAGGCGCTCCCACAGTGCTGTTGAGGAGGGTTTTCCAGCATTCAGATCAGTGATGATGAAGGATCAATGATGTATTTCCAAGTCAGGATTGTTTGTGACCTGGAGGGGAACCTGCAGGTGGAGGTGTTCCATTCACCTCCAGCTTTTGCCCTTCTTAGAGATAGACAGCATTCTATTATGTCGGGAAGTGTGTCAATTCAAGTAGCCTGGTCTAGTATGTCAATATGTGCTTACAATAAAGGGAATGAAGGTTTAGGGTGATTGATGGAGTGTCAATCAATGGGGTATTGGATGGTGTTGAGCCTCTTGGGAATTGCTGGTACTACAGACATAAGGACAGGTAGAGAGTATTCTATCACACTCATGTACCTTGTCGATGCAGAAAGATCTTTTGTTGTCAGGAGATAATAGACAATAGGTGCAGAAGTAGACCATTTGGCCCCTCTAGTCTGCACCGCCATTCTGAGATCATGGCTGATCATTCACTATCAATACCCAGTCCCTGCCTTGTCCCCATATCCCTTGATTCCCCTATCCATCAGATATCTATCTAGCTCCTTCTTGAAAGCATCCAGAGAATTGGCCTCCACCGTCTTCCGAGGCAGTGCATTCCACACCTCCACAACTCTCTGGGAGAAGAAGTTTTTCCTCAACTCTGTTTTAAATAACTGACCTCTTATTCTCAATCCATGCCCTCTGGTACTGGACTCTCCCAACATCTGGAACATATTTCCTGCCTCAATCCTGTCAAATCCTTTAATTATCTTAAATGTTTCAATCAGATCCCCTCTCAATCTCCTCAATTCCAGTGTGTACAAGTCAGATGAGTCAGCTCCATAGATTACTCAACCTCTGGCCTTCATTTTGTAACTGGAGTATTTAGAACATAGAACATGGAACAGTACTGGCCCTTTGGCACATGATGCTGTGCTCGACTAATAAAAATAAGCATGCCATAAGACTTCTTAACCACCTTATCAACCTGTGTAGCCACTATCAAGGAGCTATGAACTTGGAGCCCAAGATCTCTCTGCTCAGCAACTCTGTTAAGGATCTTGCTCTCACCAGTGTACTGTCTCCTTATGTTTGCCCCACCAAAGTGCAACATTTATCTCGGTGAACTCTATCTGCTGTTTCTCAGCCCATATCTGCCAGTGGTCTATACCATGCTGTGTCCTTGGCCAGTTTCCACCCACCCACAGCTATACCATTCACAAATTTACTGACCCACCCATCTACATCATCATCCAGGTCCCAGCACAGATCCCTGCGGAACACCACTAATTATAGTCCTTTCAACTGCTACCTTCTATCTTCAATGTGCAAGCCCGTTCTGAATCCAAGCAGCCAACTCACTGAGGACTTCATGCCTCTTAATCTTCTGGGCTTGCCTCCCATGAGGGATTTTGTCAAACGCCTTACTAAAATTCACGTAGACAATATTCACTGCCCTACCCTCATCAATCTGTCTTGTCACCTTATCAAAAAACGCAATCAAATTGGTAAGGCACATGCCATACTGGTTCACCCTGATTAGACCATGGGTTTCCAAATGCTCACATATCCTATCCCTAAGAATTTTCTCCAGCAATTTCCCTACAACTGATGTGAGACTCACCAGTCTATAGTTCCCAGGATTTTGCCTTGTTCCCCTCTTAAATAGAGGTACAATATTAGCCACTTGCCTGTCCTCCAGGACCTCATCTGTGGCTAGAGAGGAAGTAAATATACTGGTCAAGGCCCCCGCAAGCTCGTCTCTTGCCTCCTTCCATAACCTGGGCTAAATCCCATCAGGCCCTGGGGACTTATCTAGCTTAATACTCATTAAGAGCCCAACACCTCCTCCTCCTTGATCTCTAAATGCCCTAATATATTCACTCAGCACTGATCTTCTGGCCCTCCGAATCTTTTCCTTGATAAATACTGAAGCAAAGTCCTCATTGAGTTCCTCACCCACATTTTCTGCATTCAAGCAAATGTTTCCCCCCTTTATCCTTGTGTAGTCCCACCATCTCCCTAGATATCCTCTTACTCTTGATGTGTGTATACAACAGTTTGGGATTCACCTTAATCCTACTTGCCAAGGACTGTTCATGGTCTCTCCTGGCTTTCCTAATTCACGTCTTCAGTTCTTTTCTTGCTTCTTTATAATCCTCGTGTGCTCTGTTTGAAAATAATTTCTGAAGCTTTACATACGTTTCCTTTTTCTTCTTGAATAAATTCATCACCTCTCTGGGTATCCAAGGTTCTGTAATCTTTCCATCACTTTCTTCCTTCTAACAGGAATATCCACTTCCTGTACTCTATGTAATTGCTCTTCTGGTGGTGCGCGATAGGCGGGCCTTATCAGACCAAGGACCCGGCAGCCTCCTGCAGACAAGATGTGGGACCGGTTGTCCTGGGTTCACCCTTGTCACCGGGATTTACCTCATCATGGTGAAGATAGTGCTACTGGAGATGGCGCACCCCCTGTGGCACTTTAATATCTTCCTTGCGCAGGTCTCCACCTCTGACCACGGTGAACAATACCTGGACCTTACATATGGTTGAAGTCTGACGGCAATGGGGAGTCTGGCAATGGGAGCAGGTACGAATAGACTGGGAGCTCCTAGTCAGAACCCTGCACGGCAGTGGCACAGGGTATTTGGTCGCTAGCAGCTGGGACTGAGTGGCAGCTGTTTTCGGCAGACCCCTGTGCGACTGAGCAGCCCTATTTAGGGACCGCACTGCTCACCCCAATTGGGGAAGGGCCTAGAAAAGGTGGCCTAAAATTTGCCCATTCCATCACTCACCTGGATAGGTTACTGCGCCTATCGGGCTATTCCACTACTGCGGTTGAAATAAGAAACAATACAACTTAAAACTGGCAACATGGAATGTAAGGACTCTCCTGGACTCGTATGGCATCTCTGACAGACCTCACGGGAGAACAGCCTTGATCGCTGCTGAGCTGAGATGCTACAATATCGACGTTGCTGCCCTGAGACCAGGCTCCTGGATGGAGGCTCTTTACCACAGGAAGGGATGGGTTACACCTTCTTCTGGAAAGGTTTCCCCCCAGGTGGACAACATCTCCACGGAGTAGGATTGGCCATCAAGAAC
The DNA here is from genome assembly GCF_030144855.1 of Hypanus sabinus. Classification (NCBI taxonomy): domain Eukaryota; kingdom Metazoa; phylum Chordata; class Chondrichthyes; order Myliobatiformes; family Dasyatidae; genus Hypanus; species Hypanus sabinus. The sequence goes on from NC_082711.1 coordinate 135,201,154, forward strand.
ATCTTTCTACCAAGTCTCACAGAAACACCTGTTGGCATTAGTGAAAGACCAATGACCCTCCGTATCCCCCGGCAAAGAAACGTTATGTCAGGCTTCTCAGTGCCTATGCACCAACTTTGCCATCTGAGAATGAGGCCAAGGAATGCTTTTATCATACATTGGATGAAGCTCTTTGTCAGATCCCAATGAACGATAAGATCCTTTTGCTTGAGGACTTCAACACTAGGGTGGGACAGAACAACAAGATATGGAGTGGAGTGCTAGGTAGACATGGTATTGGCAAGGTCAATGCAAATTGCATGAGGCTACTTTCGCTTTGCTCTGAGCATAGCCTTACCATAACCAGCACCATCTCCAGCAGAAGGCAAAATATAAGACCTTGTGGATGCACCCTCACTGTCAACTTTGGCACATGATCGACTTCATCATTGTGAGATGTAGTGACAACAAGGATGTTCTCATCACCCGTACCATGAGAGGTGCAGAGTGCTGGACTGACCACCGTTTGATTGTGGCCAAGCTCCATATGAAAGTGTGCCCCGCCCCCCCCGTGGCTGCAAAAGCCCAATATAAAGCGGCTAAATTGCAACCGCCTGAGAAACACAGAAGCAACAAGTGAGTGTCCACACATCTTAGCTGAGAAACTAAGGGAGCTGGAACCTCGCCTGAGTTCAGGAAGTACCATGGAACAACAGTGGACCTATGTCAGCTCTGCGCTCTATGAGGGAACAGCCCAATCCATCGACCATAAGAGCAGAAACCACCAAGACTGGTTTGACAATAGCTCAGACACCATCCTCAACTTGCTTAAGGGCATGCACAAAGCACACCGGGCAACTTTAGATAATCCATCATCCATCAGCATCAGACAGCACTGGGAGACAGCTCGGAGGAAAGTGCAAAAGGCAATACGGGCCATACAAAATGAGTGGTGGACTGAAAAGGCACATGAAATCCAGTCCTTTGCCGATAATAATAACATGCATGATTTTTACAATGCTGTCAAAACCATCTACAGCCCAATAAATCGATGCATTACTCCCCTGAAAACAGCAGATGGTCTAACACTTATGAAGAATCAGAATGCCATTCTGCTGAGGTGGGGAGCATTTTAACACCCTGCTCAATCGGGATTCTGACGCAGACCCCACCATCCTGGATGAACTGCCTGAACTTCCTCCTATCCACAACCTCAGTCTACCACCAACCTTCCAGGAGGTTCTATCAGCTGTCCATTCCCTTAAGAACAACAAGTCCCCTGGCACTGACAATATCCCTGACGAGTTACTGAAGATCGGAGGGTACATGTGTATGTGCGCCCTCTACCAGTACATCACCAAGGCCTGGACTGACGAGAACGTCCCACAGCAATGGAGAAATGCAAACATCGTTGTCATTTATAAGAACAAGGGTGACAAAGCCATTTACGGCAATAGTAGGGGCACATCACTCCTTTCTGTTGCTGGAAAGGTCCTGGCTAAGGTGATGCTTCAGGGAGAGGCTCTTTAAATATCCTTCACATGTCTGATGTGGATTTGCCGGAGGAAAGGTGTTCCCAATTAACACTACTTAGTTCCTGCCTAACGCCTTCGTAATTTGTCCTACTCCAATTAAGAATACTCCTACAGTGGAGGTGTGGTCATCTCCCCAGATACACTTAACAAATTCTGCTCCATCTAAACCCCTTACACAAAGAAGGTTTAGTTTATATTAGGGAAGTTGAAATCCTCCATGACAACAATCTTATTATTTTCACACATTTCCTTAATCTGATTATATATCTGATCCTCAGAAATCCTGATGGCTATCGGGGATCTGTAGTACAATCCCATCAGTGTGATGGCATCTTTCTGTTCCTGAGTTCCAACCAAATGGACTCAGAGTCTGTCCCCTCCATTATGTCTCCCCTGAATGCAACTGTGATATTCTTCCTGATTAGTAGTGCAACTACACACTCCCCCACCCCCACCACCACCACCTCTGCTCCCCCATCTTCCTTTACCTCTATCTTTCCTAAATCTTTGAACATTTCATCCATTAATCACACATTCCTGTCCCTCTCTCAACCAGTTTTCAGTAATGGCTACAACTTCATAGTTCCATGTACTGATCCATGCTCTGAATTCATCACTGTACCCATAATGCTCCTAGCATTAAAATATACACAGCTCAAAGTATCCGACCCATCTTACCTGTTATTCCAATTTTCCCTTTCAATTCTTTCCCTGCCATCTACCTTCCGTTCTGATCCTTCCCTTACTGACCTGGGGCTTCAGTTCCCAGCCCTCTGCAAAGTAAATTTCAACTCTCCCAAGTAGCATCAGCAAACCTCCCATCGCGATGTTGATTCCCTTCCAGTTCAGGTGTAATCTGTCCCTCTTGTCCCTCAGGTCACCCCTTCCCTAGAAAAGGTTCCAATGATCCAAGAACTTGAAACTCTGCCCCTTCGCCACCTCTGCAGCCACACATTTATCCGTGTTGTTACCCTATTCCTACTGCATTAGCCCAAGGCACAGGGAGTAATCGGGAAATTACAAACTTGGAGGTCCTTCTCTTCAGACCCTTTCCTAACTCCATATACTCACCACGTAGGACTTCTTCCCCTTTTCTGCTTATGTCATCGGTACCAACATGCATCACAACCTTGGGCTGCTCACCCTCCCCCTTGAAAATATCCTGCAGCCAGTCCGGTACATCATGGACCCCAGCACCCGGGAGGCAACATACCATCCTGGTGTCACTTTCTGTCCCCCTAACTACTGAGTCACCTATAACTATTGCATTCCCTGACCCTACCCTTCCCTCTCGAGGCTCAGAGCTACCCACAGTGCCACCAGCCTGGCTGCTGATAGGTCATATCCCCCAGCAGTATCCGAAGGGGTATATATGTTGCTAAGGAGAATGGCCATAGGGAAAGCTCCGGTCACATATCTTCTGTCCAAAGCCTGTACTCTGGGTTTGATCACCTCTTCAAAGCGCTCATCATTCAGCCTCCAGAACGACCCTGAGTGCATCCAACTCCAGCTCTAACTGCATAACCCGGTCAGTCAGGCGCTAAAGCTGGGTGCACTTCCCACAGATGTAGTCATCAGGTATCCCAAATTCCCACATCTGACAGGTGGAACATTCCATCCTGACTACTCCATACCAAAAAGGAAAAAAGTTTACCTTTTCTTAATTGTGCCTTCGCTTGTCACCCGTTAATCCAAAGCCTTCATACTCTATCTCTGGCACACTCAAACAAAAGCCACTCCACTTCAGCCTAGCTTCCTTTTGTTTGCAGCTGAGCTTAGGCCACAGACTCAGACATTTCCTGTGCCTGCACGGCCCAAAAAGATGGTCCTTGCTCCTCTTATCCTCTCTCTTCTGACTTCCGTAGGGCTTTGACACTGACACTCACGCTCTTCTTGCCTGAGTTGCTGAAAAAAGAGGTTTGAGGTTGAGGTTGTTTGAGGTGGTCCAGGCCACACATCTTTGTGGTCTAGGCATGGGCAGGTTCACTTGCAGAGGACTTTTGAAGTGAACATCATATATTCCAGCAAACATCCCCGCTTCTGACCTTGTGATGGGAGGAAGGGTATCAGTGAGAAATTCAAAGGTGGTTGCGCCTATGGCATTGCTCTGAGGTGGTGCTGCAGTGATGTCCTGGGCTGGGCTGATTGACCCCCATTAATCACAATGATCTTCACTCATTGACTCTAAACATTGGCATGCTCTCCCTTTTCTACCCATTGACTTAATGTTAGCAGGGTGAAATATTATTGTGCCAAGGACCAGTGCCACCTTGCCTCTATGTCTATCTCACTAAATTTCTTCAGGAAAATGCTTGTGACCAATGCCAATAATAATAATCCAATTCACATTACCTGCAGTAATGATATAACTCTCAGGAGCATTGCAAGTTACCCATGCTAATTTATATGTTTGCTACACTGAATGTGGAGATGGTCACAGACCTAACCAATTCTGGGATTTTTAATAAGATGATTTGAAACTAGTACAGTTATCATGTCAGGGAAGTTCAGTGTGGACTGTTGTAGAGGACATCAAAACAGATGTGGGAACAGGGACCTAATGTATCAGGAATTATGTAGCCTGTATGCCACTAAATCCTTGTTGCATCCTACCATCACTACAAAACGTCAATTCACATAGTAGGCACCTGGAATAAGAAAGGGACCAATCTCTTGATTTTAAATCCAGCTACATCACCTCCTACTTGTTCAGGACTGAAGCAGAAAGAATATTGAATGGTTTTTACCCTTTTCACTCTCAATGCCCTTGATCTGATCTAGTCCACCACTAACAGGCCTATTCCCATCCCAATGCTTTATTTCTCCATTATGTGTCTGGAGAATATTTTTTATTCGATAATTGAAGCATAACTTTATGTGATATTTGAAGCAGACTCCCCTACCCTCATTCCCTGGCTCGCTATGCATTCCTCAACTAGAGTAAGTGACCTACTCTGCCTTTTATTGGCGTTTGTTTTGTGTAGATTAGCTCCCGTGTTTGCCTCTAGGCCAGAACTATTCTTTAAGATGCTTTACTGAGTGGAAAGGACGACAAGACATCCTGAGGAGGTAGAAAGGATATGTAGGGGTGGTGGAGTGGTTCTGCCTCACAGCTGCAGCGACCTGGGTTCAGTGCCGACCTCGTGCTGTCTGTGCTGGGATGCCCCACCCTTGCCGAGAACGTGTGGATTTTCTCCCACATCTCTTGCCAAGACACAAGAGGTTCTGCAAGTGCTGCAACACACATGAACTGCTGGAGGAACTCAGCGGATCAGACAGCATCAGCTGTCAACTGTTCGTTTCCCTCCATAAACCCATTGAGTTCCTCCAGCATTTTCTGTGCATTGCCCAAATTCATGCTGTGCTTTTTGGTAAGTCAGCCATTGTAAACTGCCTTTTGTGTGAACAGGTGATAGGGGAATGAGGGGGAGCTGAACAAATCCCAAAGTGACCAGATTACAGGCAAATAACCGGGGAAACAGGATTGATGTGATTTCTTTCACATGGATCAATGGGCCAAATGGCCTCAAACTTTAATCCCCCACATTCCCATCAATTACCCATCACATCCTGCAATTCACCCACACATGGGGTGGGGGAAGGTTTAGTGTAAATTTAATTTATAGTGACCAGTGAACTGTCCAACCCACCTCGTTTTCTGCCCTAAGGAAAAATGAGAAAACGAATGTATTCTGGAAGATAAAATCCGGGTAATCAAAAATATACCATAAACATTACCACTAAATATCTTCATTCTCTGTAAGCTCCCATAGTCCCCAATTCCCCCAACACAGAGAGCCTCTTCTCCCAAACAACAACCATCCTCCAACCAACAGTAAAAATAGACCAACCCCTACTCAGTTCAGAGCTTTAGAATATGTCAGACGTGAAAATGAAGATTATATTCCCCAAGCCCTTCTGTTCAAAGTCTGTCTCAAAGTCAATGGGAATCCAGCTAGACACCCCATTTGTCAGAGGTGTTTTTCTGTGATTACTATTGCAAAATATTCTTGTTAGCCTAGTAATAATGATTCCCCTATGGCTCACACATGACTGGTTTATATAATAACAAGCCCTATTACTTTGACTGCTAACAGTACTTCATTTATAATAAATGCAAGGTGACATCCAAACTGTACAGAATTGTTCTCAGAAACTGGCTAAGCAGCCTGGGCTCCAAGAGATGCTGAAACATTTATGTATAGCACTCATCTCCACCTCTCCTCCACTCTGCCCTGGAAATGGGAAAGGTTGTCATCCCTCCTCTCATACCCAGTAACTTCAGTGCACTGTCAGGTAGTAGCATTTCTCACACCGCTTCCCTCTGAAGCTGATAGTTTTCATCAGGGTCAGCATGGGAGAGCAACAGGAAGAGGATGTGGAGTGTAGATGTGATCCCAGCCACACCACTGGGACTTCAGGCAGCAGAATTGCTTTCGTGAGAGCTGAGAAAGTTAAAAGCCTTTACGCATCTCTGCTCTGCCCAGGATTCGCAGGCCTGAAGAAGGCAAACAGCACGGAGAGAGCAGGCTGGACAATGAAATTCTTGCAGTTTGTAAAGTTAGCAAGTTTAAAAGACCCACTGTTTCATCAAAACAGATTTGAACGTGGTTGTCAAAATCGACATCACAGACTAAGGGAATTCAGCATGACTCCACTGACTGTCTTCGACCTTTCCAGATGCGTCACAGGGTGGTGTGGCAGCTCTTCTGCTTGTGGCTGCAAGAACTTCCAGAGAGTTATGGAGACTGCTCAGTCCATCACAGAAACCATTTCTCCATCCAACCCCTCCCTGGTCATCCTCTCTTATTCCCTCTCCCGTTGGGCAGGAGACACAAAACTTGATAACAAGCACCTCCTGGCTAAAGGACAGCTTCTATCCCACTGTTAGAAAACTCTTCAACAGATCTACTCTACAATAAAGATAAATGGAGATCCTCACTGTGACCTTGTACTTGATTTGTCTGCCTGCACTGCACTCTCGCTCTAACTATAACACAATATTACACATTCTGTTATTACCTTTCCCCTTGTACCATCTCAATGTGCTTTTGTTTTGAATGATCTGTGTGGATGTATGCAAAACAAAGATTTTCACAGTGTCCAGGAGCATCTGACAATAAGCCAGTTACCAATCCTGACCAGTCCCATCGGTGTTGCAGAGGAAGATGCAGAGCTGCTGACTGACTGTTCATTACATACCACGTTCCAATACATTGACTGGGAGTGAAGCTGTTGGTGCAATGCTGAGGTCTCTTCTATTTCAAAGCCGAGTGAAATATAGAAAATACATAAAAATTACTAAGTACAATTTGTGAAGACAATGCAAAAACTCCATATTTACAAGTGAGGAGAATGGGGAAAGAAGTCAGATGAAGTGTAATGGAAGGGGTTGGTTATCCCTTTTGATCAGAAGTACAGGAAAGCAGAGTATTATTAACATAGTGTGAGATTAATAGGTATTAGTTTTTAGGGAGATATGAAAGGCCTCATACACAGAGAGCTAGCATGGAAGTTCAAAAAGGACTCAGGTTCACTTTTATTATTAGAAACATGGAATGCAAAATAGAGAAACATCACTATCACCCTACAGATGTGGTGAAGCAACTGCTGATGTGCTATGTAGAATTTAATCTGCTTTCTTGAGAAAGAACATACAATATCTTGGAAGCAGTCAGAATCATGAGAGTATTTCTAGGAAGGAAGGGATTCAATTGTGAAGAGAGGTTGAATGGCCTGGGCCTATGTTCGATCTGAGAAGGAGAGGAGTGCTTATCAACTCATATTAGGTTCTGGGAGGCCTTACAGGGCAGATGGTGAGAGGGTACTACCCTTGTGGGGGAATTGAAGTGAGGACATTGTGTTAGGGAAAAAGGTAAATCATTTAAGACCGAAGATGACTTTTTTTTCTCTCTATGAGGGCTATACATTTTGGAATTATCTTGTAATGGAAACAATGGCATAAGTAGATAGGGTAGACAGTCAGAATCCTTTTCCTCTGGGTCAAAACATTAAATACTAGAGTGTATAGCTTCAAGGTGAGGAGGGTTAAGTTGAAAGGAGACGAGTGGGTCGGGTTTTCTCCACAGTGAGGGGTGGCTGTCTGGAGTTCGCTGCCAGGGAAGCAGATCCAATAGTGATGCTTAGGCTCATAGGTAGGCATGTGCATATGTAAAGAATGGAAATACATCGATCATGTGCAGGAAGAAGAAATCCGTTTAATTTAGCATCATGTTTGGCATAGACATAATGGGCTGAAGGGCCTGTTCCTGTGTTGTACCCTTGTACATTCTATACTCTATGTTAAATAAGCTATAAATGCTGAAATCTGAAACAAAAACAAAATGTTGGAAGAACTGAACCAGTCAAACTGCAACTGTGGGAACCAGTTTTCTCCTTCCACAGATGCAGCCTGACAAGCTGAGTTTTTCCAGCATTTCCACCTTTGCATTTGAATTCTCTACCTCGGGATCTGAGGAGGTTGAGTTTTCATTGCTTCATTGTATGTTGCCATAGGAGCATTTAGTAGAAAACATTTTCTTCCAGGTGTTTAATGTGAAGCCCATTCTCTTGTATGCTTTATTGAAGGAGTCAGCAATTCATCTGCAGTTGGCCCCCAGGTGTACGGATATAAATGTATTGTAACTTGACATCTGAGTTTGCAGTGACTTAGCTGTGGAGCAGAGATGTTAAAGGCTGAAGCTTCTCATTGAACCATCAGATTGATTTCACTCCATGTGGAGCTTGCTGAAGGTGATTTGTAGAGATGTGTTAAGGAATTTTGACCAGAGCATTGGTATAACAACATGTCTTTGCTTGGCCATGATCTATTCTAGAACTAGGTATGTAGTGGATGTATTGGTGAGGATATCAGCATGCTTCAACATTTAGCAGATGTGGAATTGCAATTCTGAAAAGGGTTCTCCATAACCTAATTTGATGGAAAAAGTTGAAAGTTTTAGTGAAGTCTAAAAGGACACATGTGATGGGTGGCACCATTCCCCGGAGTTTTCTTGGATTCATATCATGGTAAAACTCATGCCTGTTCTTTCCCTTGATAGACAAAATCATTTTTCAAATCTTCTTCAGCCATTGGTGAGAGGATGCTGCACTGATTTAAGATCCTAGGCAGGGTCAATTAGATTTTTGGGCCACAGGGAACAGAAGCTTCTGTTAATCAGGCAGTTTGATGTTCACATCAAACATCAGGTTAACCATGGTCTTCCTGAAAGACAGAGCACCATCAACCTGCCATAGATTCTACATCTGATCTTGCCTCCTTACGTGAGGCAAGAAGTATAAGTGTTGCAATGGGCTTGCAACCTTCATGGGACTTTCTATAGCCAGTTAACACTATACAAACCCCCTCGTGAATGACTTAGAGAAATACAACAACTGATCTGTAAAGTAATGTACTTCTTCCTCCCCACCTTCTTAGTCTGACCCCTTCCCCCTTCATTCCAGTCTTGATGAAAGGTCTCAACCTGAAACGTCAACTGCTTACTTTATTCCATAGATGCTGCCTGACCTGCAGTACCCCTCCTGCATTTTATGTGTGTTGCTTTGGATTTCCAGCGTCTGTGGATTTTCTTGTGACCCTAATGCAATGTTACCACAGGACAGACTAACAAAGAGTTCACCCAAGACAAAGTACCTCCAACAATGGAGCAGGCACAGTGCTGCACGAGAGTTTCGGGCTAGATTACATGCTCGTGGCTCTGGATAAAAGAGACAGATTGCATAAATTCTCTCCTGGATATCCGGTAGCTTGTTGGGATAAGAAATGAATAAGAGAGGGAGCCGTGACTAATTCCCAGTGTGTGATATAATCACAAAGGCTAGCAACAGCAACAGCCAGGGATGAGACTGGAGCTTCCGCCAGCCCTCTAGGTTTAACACTATCACCACAGGCTGTGCAATAGACCTGACGAGGGAATTTATTTTTGTCTAACGAGCTAGAATTCCCTATTCTGTAGTGAAATGTCTTTACATGAGTTTGAGAGATTGCAGCAATCTTAATGCAACAGCTTGCACTGGGACACACCTTTCTCTGTACCCTTTCTCGCTACTGTATGAGTTAAGCTCTGCCCATTCTAGGGATTAATCCACCAGTGACACACAACTCCCAGCAAAGCAATGGTTCACTTCCCCTATTGCAGTTCTTGTCTCAGTCACACAGCTGCTGCCACATGCTGGGGAATTGTCCTGTTTACAACTCATGCTCTCAGTACTGTCTTTTATTCGCACAGTTTGTCCTCTTTTGCATGTCGATTGTCTTTGTCCATAATCAATTGATCTTCATAAATTTCATGGTATTTCTTGTTTTTTCCATAAATGACTGTAAAAAATAAACCTCAAGATACAATAAATGTTTCTAATATGTCTGCCTCTGCCTCCACCAAAGCACTGCCACAGTAGAGAAATTAAAGAAACTCTTGGAGAGGCACATGGCATCAATCACCTGCCAGCCTATATCCTTTCCCCACCCTCCCACCTTCCTACTCTGGCTTCTTCCCCCTTCCTATCCAGTCCTGGTGAAGAGTCTTGTCCCAAAGCGTCAACTCTTTATTACCCTCCAAAGGTACTGCTTGACTTGTTGAGCTCCAACATCATTTTGTGCATGTAGTTTTATAATGTGATGGTCAGACTGCATTTGGAATATTGTAAGCAATTTTGACCCTTGTATTTAAGGAAAGGCCGTTAAGAGAGTCTAGAGGAAATTTTTTTTGCACTTGGAGGGAGGGGTTTTGACGCTTGATGTTTTTCTTTGGACAGGTTCGTTCCATGGTTCTTTGCTTTGTGACTGTCTGTGGGGAAGGCGAATTTCAGGGTTGTATACTGCATGCATACAGTACTTCTTTAGTCAATGTACTTTGAATCCAGAATCTTGATCAAGAATGATCCCAGGAATGAAAAGCTTAACGAGTGAGGAGCATTTAATGTTGTGCAAATATCTACAGATGTACTGTGGAGAGCATTTTAACTGAGTGCATCACTGGCATTGGGGGGCTGGGGTGTGGGATGGGGGATGGCCACCACATAGGATAGAAAGAAGCTACAGAAAATTCTGAACTCAGTCAGCTCCATCAGGTGCACCAGCCTCTGTAGCATCTGGGACATCTTCAGGAGCGATGCCTCAAAAAGGCGGCATCCATCATTAAGGACCCCATCACCCAGGACATGCCCACTTGTCATTGCTACCATCAGAAAAGAGGTACAGGAGCCTGCTTGCACACACTCAACAATTCAGGAACAGCTTCTTCCCCTCTGCCTCCAATTTTTAATGAATGTTAAACCCACTACCCACTATCTACCTCACTATTTTTCCACTATTTATTTAACTATTATATGTACTGCAATTCACAGTTTTTAAATTATTACATATAGCAGTGTACTTCTGCTGCAAAAATAACACATTTTACAACATATCCTGGTGATATTAAACCCTGTTCCGATTCTGATTCTGATACTTCAGAACTGTTTCTGATGGAGTGCAGAGAAATGAACTGGAATCTCATTGAAACCTATTGGATACTGAAAAACCTGGGTGGAGTCAATGTGGAGGGGCTGTTTGCATTAGTGGTAGAGCATAGGATCTGGGGCACAGTCTGAGGGTAAAAAGCTCCTTTAAAGCTGAGATCAGGAGGGATTTTTTTCGGGAAGATGGTGGAGAATCTCTGGAATTTGTTGTGACAGACCAAGTTATTGGGTCTATTTAAGGCAGAGACTGATAAATCTTGATTGGTAAGGGTCGCCAGCAGCCCATTCCACGCTTTCACCACTTTCTGCGTAAAAAACTTACCCCTGACATCTCCTCTGTACCTACTCCCAAGCACCTTAAACCTGTGCCCTCTTGTTCTAGCCATTTCAGCCCTGGGAAAAAGTTAGCTTTGACAGCACTTTACTGTAGGACTCCCCTCCTCATCCTTTCTCTCCTACCACCCATTCCCTGATCACCTGCAGCCCTAGATTAACAGCATCAGAAATCACCAGGTCACCCACAATGGGCACCCTCACTTGAGGGTTTAAACATGGGTTTAATTCTTTCTTTGTCAGTCAAATAAGCTTTAAAGCAAAATGTAACTTAGAAATAAATGTATAAGCTATCTCTAGGACTTCTGACTTGCTGGGTGGTGCAGGAACATTAAGCATAATCACTATACTTGCTTCTGTTGTATACTGAACAGTCAGCCTTTCTGAGGCAATTAATAATTAAAATTAAGCTTGAATGGTCCAAGCACCAAGACTAGAGCAAAGAGTGCAGAATATTGACAGTTATGGATCCTCGGAATTTGGCACAAACCATTCAATTTAGAAGCTAAGTATTGGTTAGCTATGCATTTTCATTTGCTCTAAATATTCTTTCACTAACATTCGTCATTTTCACCTTCATTTCTTTCCAAAATGTGGTGTTCCGCCCAGACCCCCTCGGTACTCGTAGTGAACAAGCTGCCTTGGGAAGTGGTGGATATGAGTTCAATTTCAACATTTAAGGGAAGTTTGGATATGCACGTGGATGACCATAAGACATAGTTAGGCAACATTAGACCATTCAACACATCAGGTCTGCTCTGCCATTCCATCATGGCTGATTTATTATTCCTCTCAATCCTATTCTCCTGCCCTCTCCCCATAACCTTCAAAACCCTGACTAATCAAGAACCTATCTACCTCTGTTGTAAATATATTCAGTGACTTGGCCTCCACAGCAGTTCTTGGCAATGAATTTCACAGATTCACTACCCTTTGGCTAGAGAAATTCTTCCTCGTCTTTGCTCCTTCCTCAAAGAATTCCAGCACATTTGTCCAGCAAGAATTCCCCTGAATTGAATCATACTGACTTCAGCCTATTTCATCATGTGCTCCAAGTACCCCAAAACCTCATTCCTAATAATAGACTCTGACATCTTCACAACCACTGAAGTCAGGCTAATTGGTCTAAAATTTCTTTCCCTATGCCTCCTTCCCTTCTTAAAGAGTGGAATGACATTTGCAATTTTCCAGTCCTCATCAACCATTCCAGAATTTTGTGATTTTTGAAAGAAAATTGCTAATGCCTCCACAATCCCTTCAGTTACTTTTTCAGAACCATGGGGTGTACATCATCTGGTCCAGGTGACTTACCTACCCTCAGACCTTTCAGCTTCCCAAGCACCTTCTCCTTAGCAACTACACTCACTTCTGCCCCCTGATGCTCTTGAACTTCTGGCACACTGCTAGTGTCTTCCACACAAAATACCAAGCTTGTCTGCCATTTCTCAGTCTCCATTACTACCTCTTCAGCCTCATTTTCCAACGGTCTGAAATCTAACTCTTAATTTTACTCTTTATACAGCTGAAAAATGCATTCTCTTTTATATTATTGGCTAGCTTATCTTCATATTTCATCTTTTCTCTCCTAATAGCTTTTTAGTTACCTTCTGTTGGTTTTTAAAAGCTTCCCAATCCTCTAACTTCCCACTAATTTTTGCCCTATTATATGCCCTTCCATTTACTTTTATGCTGTTTTTGACTTCCTTTGTCAGCCATGGTTGCCTCATCCACCCTCTGAAATATTAAATAACTAGAATGGGAGGGTTATGGAAGGCTATGGACCAGGTGTGGGTCAATGGGACAATGATAGTTTGGCATGGACTTGATGGGCTGAAGGGCCTGTTTCTGTGCTGTAGTGCCCTATGACTCTATGACTTTAATAATAAAGCAAAGCCATTACCAAAAGAGTTATAGAGCAGGGAAACTGGCCCTTTGCCCGACCAATTCTACAATGGCCATCAAGTACCCATGTACATTAATCCTTCACTTGATTCCATTTTATCCTGCCCGCATTCCCATTAGTTCCTCGAAGATCCTGCACATTAGGGATGATATAAAGTGCCCAATTGACTTCCAACCCACACTTCTTTGGATGTGGGAGGAAACTCGAGCACCCAGAGCAAACTCAAGGAGGCATGGGAGAACGTGCAGACTCTGCAGAGACAGCACTGGAAGCCAGGACCAAACCTGGCTCTCTGGAGATGTGGGACAGTGGCTCCACCGTCTACAGCAGTGTGTCTCCACCAAGAGCAGAAACAGCACTGGACGGTGGCCCAAGCTGAAAAGTTGCTGACTCATTGAAACCACAACCACACTGCAGGAAATGAAGGAAAAGCAGACAGGATGTGCGATGGTGAGAAACGTCAGTTATCGGCAGACCGCAGTGACACTGGCCCCTCCCACACTCCTCATTCATGCTCTTAACCTCTGCAGGCTGCTCGCGGTCTTGTCGACTGAAGTAATTATCTATTAATGCAAAAGCAGTTTGCAAACAACTCTGTTGGCAGGCACTGCAGCTGGAGAAGCCTGGCTCTGGCCAGTGGGCAAGGCTGACAGCACTTCTCTTCTCTTCTCTCTCACAATCAGAGTCACTCAAAGAGACAGCATGGAAACTGGCCCTCTGTCCATTGCACTCACAGAAACCATCAACCACCATTTACACCAGGGGTTCCCAACCTGGGGTCCTTGAGTTATGGTATCGGTCCATGGCCTTAGAAAGGTTGGGAATACCTGATTTACACTAATGCTACACTGAGCCCATTTAATTCCAGATAACTGCCCTTCTCCAGATTCTACCCCTCACCTACACATTAGGGGCAATTAACCTACTGATCTCTGTGATGTGAAAAGAAACCAACGCACCCTCGGGGAAATCCACGTGGTCGCAGAGAGAACCCGTAAACTCCACACAGCTCCCCGTGAGCCTGTGCTTCTTCTTGCTGCACCACTGTGCGACTCTTACTTCCCCTCGCAACTAGGTATTGGGATCCTACTTCTTCCCGGTGTCTGGGCCAGTGCGTGCCACCTCAGTGAGGAAGTGCTTGGATTTTGCTGACTGGCGGGAAGAGACTTGCTCTAGATTCAGCCCCCATTATGCTGCTAGCAATGAAATCCACCTTCAGGGCCACATGCCGGTGGCAGCACATGCCTCTGAGTTAAGGAGTGAGCAAACTCTCATCAGAGCATCAGAGGTGAGCAGATTAGCAACTTTGACTTCCTAGGTGTTATTATTTCAGAGAACTTGGGTCCAGCATGTAAGTGAAATTACGAAGAAAGTATGGCAGTGCCTTTCCTTTCATCGGTTGTTCGTGGAGATTCAGCGTGACATCTAAGACTTTGACTGACTTCTATAGGTGTAAGGTGGAGAGTATATTGACTGGCTGCATCACAGCCCTAGTATGGAAACACCAAGTTTCCCGGAGCAAATGATGAATAAACTCTTATTGGACTTCCAGCTGGGTACAAATATTAATTATAACCAATGTTTCTATGACAAACTCTGCCATCTTCATCAGGGATGATGCCTGGGCATGTCTATTCTGGCAGTATTTATACTCCCATAGTCCATCCATCTTGATTGGTTAGTCCTTATCCAATCAGGTTTCTGGTCTGCCTTCTTGTTTACAATTGAATTCCAATTCTTACTTAGATCAAGACCTTTAATTTTGTTAAAATTCCTTTCCTCTAGGTTTATTTCCAATGGTTTCCTTTAACTAGTGTTCTCCAAAGTTTGTGCCATTAAAGTCAATCCTAGGCCAATCCTAAAGTCGAATGCAAAGTCCTATTACCACTGATTTTTCTGGGTAGACTAAATGAACACACTTCCTGTGCTCCTTGATGCAGATTTCCACTGCGTGTCCATCGGGCCCTTAAAAGGGCTGACGGGACAACCAAGAAACCTAACAACAAGGCTACTGCCTGTCTTCCCTGTATTTCAATGGTTTCTGGGAGAATCACCAGGGTCCTGAAGAAATACTGGATTAAAACCATCCACAAACCCCTAAGGAAGCTCAAATCACAGCTTTTGCAGGTCAAAGGTGACCTGGGACTCAGGTTGGCTGGCACAGGGGGTGTATCCGTATGGGTTACCTGGAGAAAATCTGCAGTAGCAGAACACTGCATTCACAATGGCCATAGGATTGACTTTAGTGGTATGAAGCTAATGAGCCGTGCCATTGGCTTTTGGGACCAGTTGGTAAGGGAAGCCATTGAAATAAAACTAGAGGGTAAGAATTTTAACAAAATTGAAGGTCTCACTCTGATTAAAAATTGTGCATCAATTGTAAACAAGGTGGAAGAGTGGAACAACACACACAAAATGCTGGTGGAACGCAGCAGGCCAGGCAGCATCTACAAGGAGAAGCACTGTCGACGTTTCGGGCCGAGACCCTTCCGAAGGTCTGAATTTCCAGCATCTGCAGATTTCCTCATGTTTGGAAGAGTGGAAACTTGATTGGATGAGAACTAACCAGTTAGGAGGGATGGACTATGGGGGTATAAATACCACCAGACTAGATATACTCAGGCACCATCCCTGATGAAGATGGCAGAGTTTGTCAAAGAAATATCAGTTATTATTGATACCTGTACCTGGATGGAAGCCTGAGAAGAGTTTATTCACCAAGGCTACGACCCAGTTCATCAGGGGTACAGGCCTCCCCATCATTGAGCACTTGGAGATGAAACACTGTCACAGGAAAGCAGCATCCCTCATCAGGGATCGCCACCACCAGGTACTCTCTTCTTGCTGCTGCCATCAGGAAGGAGGTACAGGAGCCTCAGGACTTGCACCACCAGGTTCAGGAAGAGTTATTACCCCTCTACTACACTTACCTCATTATTGAAATGTTCCCACAACCAGTAGACCCACGCTCATCTCATGTTCTTATTTATTTATTATTTTTGTTTCTTCTTTTTGTATTTGCACAGTTTGTTAACTTCTGCACTCTGGTTGAACACTCTAATTGGAGTCCGAATTAATTGAGAGGGAGCTTGGGAAAGGGAGTCCCAGTTAACTTGAAGTGTGTTTAGGAATCAAAGCCCCATTGAGTATGGGAAACTGAAATCAGCAAGTTTAAAGGGAACAAAGGAACTGGCACATCGGTGAGTTTAGGCAACAGGGGAATTCAGGTCTAGTGACCAACTACCAAGCCATCGGGATTTCCGAATGATGGGATAGTGGATTTTCATAGTTTTACTGAAGTAGGATTGAAGTTAAGAGACTGGTGAGCAAATCAGTGTCTGCAGAATTTTGGGGTAAGTGTGGAGCCAAAGGCTGAAGGCTAACATTCTGAACAATACATTTGTAAGTAAACTGGGAGAGAGTTTGTTCAGCCATGGCTACAGGAGGAAGAGGAGAGGAGAGATTGAAGATGGAAGGTCAGCTGACTTAAATAAAGCCAGTATGAATTTGCTTGGAAACTCTCTGGATTACAGATGGCTACACTATGTGAGATTGCATAGCTGTGTATCAGATATTGTGGTTAGCAGCACAGGGGCACCTCAGGTTACTGTTCTGCCCCACTTCCTGTTCAGCATCTACACCTCGGACTTCGCCTGCCCCCTGCAGAAGTTTTCGGACAATTCGGCAGCTGCCGGCTGCACAGACGAGTGGTGGACAACTTTGTTGAGGGGTGTGGGCTGGATCACTAAGACAAAGAATTGGGTGGTGGACTTCAGGAAGGTGAAAACCTCCTGCACTCCCATCTCCAACAAAGGGAACAGACGTGGAAGTTGTCTGGAACTGCAGATACCTGGGAACTCAGCTGGACAATAAATTGGACTGGACTAAAAATACAGGGGCACTGTACAAAAAGGAACAGAGCCAACTGTACTTCCTGAGGAGATCCCGGTCACTCAACATGTGCAGTACTATACTACAGATGTTCTATGACTCAGTGGTGGCCAGCATTGTATTCTACGCTGTGGTCTGCCAGGGCAGCAGAGTGAGAGCAGCTGACGCCAAGAAGATCAACAAGCTCGCCAGGAAGGCTGGTTCTGTTCTGGGGGTGGAACTGGATTCCGTGGGAGTTGTGCCTGAGAGGAGGATGGGCTACAGAAGCTACGAAGCATTATTGACAACCCCTCAATGACATAGTGGACAAACAGAGGAGCAGCTGTAGTGACGGACTGATTGCATGGAGGTGCAGCACTGAACGCCACAGGAGATTGTTCCTCCCTGGGGCTATAAGACTTTACAACTCCTCCTGCTTACGTATATAAGTACATGGTTTCATTGCACATCCGTATTTTGCACTATTACTTCTTAATGCACATTTTGTATTTTCCCATACCTCAATGCTTACATTTTGTATTTTAAAGTATATATTTCTGACTGAGCAACCTTGCAACAATAATTTCCTTCAGGATAAATAAAGTTTTATCTTACCTTATTTGATCTGGAGTATTGGGTAATTAATAAACTTCATTGGTGCTCTGGAGGTTTCCTGTACAAGTTACCCATGTGAGTCTGCAATGGAAAGCCCCACTGAAAGCACTGGAACTGACAATGTAGGGGCTCTCTCACAGAAGTTTGCTGCTGGCAATCTCAACTTTTCTAACAACAAGCAGGGTTTATCAAGGAGGAATGCGGAGATGAGAACCTGTCACATGTGCAGCGAAATCACACAATTGTGTTTCAAATGTCTACAACACAAAGTTGAATCCTGAAAGGTGCATTACAACAGGTGTTTTACATCACGTTTGTTTTTGCAGATTCTGAGTTAGTTTCTGTCTAGCTTGAACAAAGGCATAAGATGTACAAACTACCCACAAATTATATCTTGAGATTCCAAGTGAAGCCCTGAATTTGAATAAACTGATCAAGTTACTGAAAGCAGGACAAGAAATCACAGCTGTATATATATTAATTAAGCATTCTTGTTTGTTTAAATAACATATTACCAGTTATATGTATAAATACATGAATTGCATGCATCATCACGCTACCACGTGATTCGTGCGTGTCTCACTTAAAGGAAACTCGAAGTTAGACCCATATTCCTGTACTCCCGTGTCCTCCTTTTAAGCAGTTTAATGTTTTGAAGTTAGAAAACATGACAGTGACCAATAAATAGAAGTTGCTATAGCAACTGGAACTAGTGGCTTAATTGGATTGAGGCTCAGCAGAATGTCAAATTTTCATGGTGGACATAACATTATTTGTAAATTCACACAGGTTTTGACATATGCTGCTAAGTTCTCTTACAAGGTTTCTGATCTAATTTCCTCTGGCTCAGATTGTCCATAGATGCTTTCTCTGCTGATCAGAATGAAGCAGCAGAAACACATTGGCTGGTTGTGCCAGTTTTGCAATGCCCTTGACATGCAGCATTGTACTCTGCGCATGCAGCCCCACCTGGTGGCCTGGAGGAAGAACTACAAAGTTCATGCCAGCTGCCTATTACTGTCCCGCTCAATGTACCTGTTAAGCTAATTAATATGTGCTCGAAGCTGATTGCTACAGGTAGATTTGAAGGTCAGACATCATAAAGTGGAATAAAATTGGAAAGGTGTCATTCCTCACAAGCCATTTTGTTACTGGTGCCATTTCATCCCTTCCTCAGCAACATGGTAACAAACTAAGACACAAGAGATTCTACAGATGCTGAAAATCTTGAGCAACACACATACAATGCTGAGGGAACTCTGCAGGTCAGACACATTATGGAGGGAAAGTAACAATAGATGTATCGAGCTGAGTCTCTTCATCAAGACAAGAAAAACTAACACACTTGACCACTGTAGTATGTCATCAAGAACGCTTACCATACCATCCCATGTCTGCTCTTCGGAAAGTCCGATCATCTGGCTGTATTTGTACTCCCAATGTACAAGCAGAGACTAAAGACCACAACACCAGTGGTGAGGAATAACAAGGTATGGTCAAGGGAGGTGGAGGAGAGCTTACAGGACTCCTTTGAGTCATTGCACTGGACAATATTCAGGGATTCATCTTTGAATCTGAATGAATAGGCCACAGTTGTCAGAGATTTCATCAAAACTTCTGTGGATGACTGTGCGCCTTTGAGAACATATCAGACATGGCCAGACCAGAAGCTGTGCATGAATCAGGAGATTCGTTGTCTACTGAGGTCTAGGTCTGTGACATTCAAGACCACTGGTGCAGAACTATATCAGAAATCCAGGTATAACCCTTGAAAGGCCATTTGAAGAGCCAAAAGAATAATTCCAATTGAAGTTAGAAACAGGATCACATGCATATCAGCTCTGGCAGGGTTTGCAGGCCATTATTTCCTACAAGGCTAAGCCTAACATCATGATGGCTGTGATGCTTCACTCCCAGGTGAGCTCAATTTACTACCTTATCAACTTGGCATTGAAGATGACACAGTAAATTGGATTAGAAAATAGCTTTGTGGGATAATCCTGGGTGTGGCAGGAGATGGTTGCTTCTCTAGCTGGAGGCCTGGGACTACTGATGTGCTGCAAGGATTGGTGCTGAGTCTATTGTTGTTTGATATTTCCAGAGAACTAGAACAGAAAAGCAAGGAAATAATGCTGAGGCTTTATAAGGGATTGGTAACACCACACTTGGAGTATTGTGAGCAGTTTCAGGCCCTTTATCTAAGAAAGCATTGGAGACAGTCCAGAGGACGTTCATGAGAATGATTCAGGGAATGGAAGGGTCACGTATGAGAAATGTTTGATGGCTCTGGGACTGTACTCACTGGATTTTAAAAGAATGAGGTGTAAGCTCATTAAAACCTATCAAATATTGAAAGGTCTTGAAAGAGTAGATGTGGAGAGCATGTTTCCTATAGTGGGGATGAGTCTAGGACCAGAGGGTACAGCCTCAGAATAGAAGTATGTCCATTTAAGTCAGAGATGAAGAGAAATTTCTTTAGACAGAGGGCATTGAAGCTCTGGAATTCATTGCCACAGATGGCTGTTGAGGCCAAGTCATTGGGCATATTTAAAGCAGAGGCTTCTTGATTAGTCAGGGCAAAGAAAGGAGAAAGGAATTGAGAGGAGTAATAAATCAGCTATGATGAGATGGTAGAACAGTCTCAATGGGCTGAATGGCCTAATTCTACTCCTATGTCTGATAGTCTTATGGACATTTGATCTACAACAACAATCTCCTTGATAGTGTGGTAAATTGGATCAACAAAATTGAAAATAACACCAAGATTGGGGGGTATAGTGGGCTGCAAGTAATACTTTCAAAGCTTGCAGTGGGATCTGAGCCACTGAGAAAATAAGCTCAAAACAGCAGATGGAATTTATCACAGAGAAGTTTGAGGTGTTGCACTTTTGGAGGACAAACCAGGTAGGACTTACGTGGTGAGTGGTAAGACTTTGAGAGGTGCAGTAGAAAAGTGGGTCTAGAAATACAGACCCATAATTCGTTGAAAGAAGCCTTACAGGTAGAGAGGATCAGAAAGAAAGCTGGTGGTATATTAGCCTTCATAAATCAAAATACTGAGTGCAAGCATTGGAATGTTATGTTGAATTTGTATAACATGTTGGTGAGGCCTAGTTTGGAGTATTGTGTGCAGTTTGGGTTGCCTACCTACAGCAGAGATATAAATAAGATGAAAGAATGCAGAGATGTTGCCAGGACATGAGAACCTGAGGTGCAGGAAAAGGATGAATAGGTTAGGACTTGATTCCCTCGAGCTCAGACGAATGGTAATGATGAGGAGTATTGGAGTGAGATAGATCAGTTGGTTGTGTTGTCCTAACAACTTGCACTGACCCTCAGTAAGACCAAGGAATTGATTGTGGACTTCAGGAAGGGGAAGTCAAGGAAACACACATCAGTCCTCATCAAGGGATCAGCAGTGTCAACATCTCTGAAGATCTATTCTGGGTGCAACATATTGATACAATTACAAAGAAGACACAACAGCAGTTACATGGAGTTTGAAGAGATGGTACATCACCAAAGACTTGCAAATTTCTACAGATGTACCTTGGA
Organism: Hypanus sabinus; assembly: GCF_030144855.1. NCBI lineage: Eukaryota > Metazoa > Chordata > Chondrichthyes > Myliobatiformes > Dasyatidae > Hypanus > Hypanus sabinus. The sequence goes on from NC_082711.1 coordinate 135,222,424, forward strand.
TGGCATTCTAACAGGTTGCATCACCATCACAGCACAAGGTTGGAAAAAGCTACAGAAAGTTGAAAACTCAGTCAGCTCCATCTTGGGCACTAGCTTCCCCAGCATCGAAGTCATCTTCAAAAGGCGACCCCTCAGAAAGGCAAAGTCCATCATTAAGGACCCCCATCACTTAGGACATGCCGTCCCGCATTGTATCACCAAGGAGCCTGAGATACATACTTAGCCCTTCAGGAACACCTCTGCCATTAGTTTTCTGAATGGACAATATCCCCGTGTACACAACCTAACTTTTTATCTCTCTTTTTGCGCTGCCTATTTGATTTAATTTTTTAAAATATATGAGGGGTGATTGATAAGTTTGTGGCCTAAGGTAGAAGGAGTCAATTTTAGAAAATCTAGCACATTTATTTTTCCTACATTTACACACTTAGCACAGCGGTCGTGGAGCATACGGATCCCTTCTTTGTAGAAGTTGTCATCTTGGACCTCCAGAAGTGGTCCACAGCAAGGGTGATCGATAAGTTCATGGCCTAAGGTAGAAGGAGATGAGTTATTAACTTCAAACTCTCTGCATTTTCACTCAAAGAGTTGAACTGCATGTGCATGTAATGAGAGCTTTATAACTCATCTCTTTCTAAAATTTTCTAAAATTGACTCCTTCTACCTTAGGCCACAAACTTATCAAACACCCCCCACCCCCCGTTATTTCTTATTGTAATGTATTGTGTTTTATTATTATTTATTTCAATATACAGCTGTGGCAAAACAACAGATTTCGTGGCATATGCCAGTGATATTAAACCTGATTCTGACCTACCCAGTAAGATCACCTTGCTTATCAGTGGGGCCATTGTTGGAATCACCAGATGCCAAGGTATGTCATCAATGCTCTCAAAAGCTCATTAGGGTTTATTACATGGTTTAATCAATGGCTTAATTTAATATCACTACCAGCAACGTATTTGGAAGCACATTTAATCAACTTAAAGTTTTAATGATAATCTTAAAGGAGAGAGCGAGGTGGCAAGGGGTAGGGAGGGAGCAAGAGGGAGATAACTGAGGCATAGCCATCAGTAACAGAATGGAGTTAGAAAGGAAAGCATGAGAGGTTAAAGTAAAGGAAATGTCGAGTTGTTTGTTGTCAGGTTACAAATGTGACAAATGCCACATCAATGAGATTTTTTTAAATGATTGGTTTTGCAGTTGCAAAGGTATATGAGTTGTAGCAGAAGATGTAAATGATCAGGACTCTTCCAATAGTAACCCAATTAAGTTTGATTTCTCAATTCCACATCAGCAAGCATGACACTCAACCACATCAGGCAAACATTGCTCTGCCTAAGAGGAGAATTCACAAGTGTAAACTGGAGGTGCAGAGAAGAAATGATTACCATGTAGCGAGGACCTGGCTGGAGTTACTGCTGGGTACATCCTGGAGGAACAGAAGGATATACTTCCATGGCATTCAGAGAATCAAATCAAGTCAGGTTTAATTATCATTCAACCACACATGGATACAGCTGAATGAGACAAGCGTTAATCTGGGGCCAAGATGCAAAACTTACACAGCACATACAAAATAACAAGCAAGAAGAAACATAATCACGCAAAAAAACACATTTGTAGTCCAAGACCTTGAGCTACATGTCCTGCAAATCGATGGTACGATTCCCAACAATCCGACCTGGTGGGCTGCACCGATGGGAGAGGCCAGCCCCCAACCAAGCACAGAAGCCTCCAGCGTCTCCACACCTGTACTGTAGCCACAGGCAAGCCCACTGCTTGAGGCCTAGTTCTCACTGGAAATGAGGCTACACAGCTCCCACACTGTGGGCTCCAGAGACCCACGCTCTGTTTGGGATATTTGAAAGACCCAGTATCAGAACAATTGAAAGATATTCATTTTAATGGCAAACATTGAGTCCTTGGAGAAATTTAAAATGGTGCTTGTTGCCATCTTCTCCTCCTTCTAAACAAACAGAGCAAATCTAGAGTAAAAGCGGAAAATGCAGAAACCCTCTACAAGTCAGGCAGCATTTGTGGACAAAGAAACAGAGTTAACAGAGTAAGGACTTCCTTTAATCCTGAAGTCATGCCCTTTTGTCCTAGAATCCCATACCACAGGAGATAACTTTGCCATTCTAACATGTTCAAGCCTTTTAACAGTCTGGATATTTCTATGAAATTTCCCCAAACCCCCACATTCTCCTGAACTTCAAGGAATTTAATTATTCCCTAATCAGATGATAATTTACAAGGACCAATTTACCTACTAACAGGTACGTCTTTGGACTATGGGAAGAAAGCAGAACATCTGGAGTAAACCCATGTAATCACAGGTAGAATGTACAGATTCTTTACAGACAGCAGGGGGTAATCAGCCCAGGTTGTTGGTACAGATGTGCTAATGTGCCACCTGTACAAGTCCTTGTGCATATGACAATAAGCTCGACTTTGACCTTGAGATCCCTTCCGTGCCCTTGCAATTATGGTTCCTCTATCAACCAATGTTGAGCATGGAAACAAATAGAACATAGAATAGTACAGCACATTACAGACCCTTCGGCCCACAATGTTGTGCCGACCCTCAAACTCTGCCTCCCATATAACCCCCCAACTTAAATTCCTCCATGTACCTGTCTAGTAGTCTCTTAAATATTGAACAATATTCGATAAAAGGCTTTTAACTTTAAAGAGTCGGGAGTTGCAGCACTGCCCACTGTGACATTGGGCATAAACTCTGGAGTCCTTATGAATGCTTTGTCAAAGACATCATCTTGAAAGAAGGAATGGTAATTAGGCAATAAAGTTACTGGGGACCAATCAATAAAAGTTCAGTTTCCATCAAAGCAGTTCAGAACTTTTTCACATTTCTTTTATTTGGTGTAGGTTTGAAATATAGTAAACAAAAGCACACAGTATACAAAATACATAATCACGCAGCAATAGTGACTGCATCGTCAACATAAACCAAGACAATTTCTGGAATCAAGTGCACTCTTCATATTATGAAGCTCGCAGCTGCCACTGTTCCCTACAGCAGGAAGTCTGAAGAAGTATCTGGGATGGAGAATGCTCACGAAGAGGAATAAGATACAGTACTGTGGCAATAATGAAACCACAGAGCCCCTTATCGCAGCGATTTGTGAACCATGCATGTTTCACAAAGTTGAAAACAAAGGAAGAGCTGTATTCGGAAATGCTAAGTTAGAGTTCCAGAGTTTATTTGGTCCACTGACTTTTCAGTACACACCACAGAGAGATTGCCAATTGTTCTTCTTGCTACTGAGCTTGATTTTAATGCCCCAAGAAAGTTCAGGCTGATCAAATTCATCAAATAAACTATTCTTTGAATCAACTCAATCAGTGATTTATAAATTAACCAAATCAAAATTCAATCCGATCGCTGTGAAAGCCTGGGTTTACCACGTGCGTATTCTGTATGTCACAAGATCTTACAATGCATAGCCCACTTCCATCATGAGCGGCCCACACTAACTCCAATCTCCTCACTGTTCTGTTTATTCGGAAGTACTGACTTTCGGCAACAGCATGGTTCTGAGGTTTCACCTGCGGATGAGCCAGGTGGTGCCGGCAATGTACTTTGCACAGAAGAACAGGATAGCGGGCAGCCATTGCGCTCGTTCTATCAGTCCCCGGAAGAAGAGGCAAGTCTCAATAAATACTCTAACTATCCTCTCAGTAAATTCTACCAGTGAAGAAGGAACATTTGCACAATGGACATCAACTGTAAAAAGAAGTAGGTTTTAGTGTGATTTCCTGATATGAAGGGAATGGCCCAATGTGAGGTTAGCACTGGAAAATGAGCACTGGGCAATAGATCAGCTGTGATCTTATCGAAGGTGGGACCAAATGCCTCATCCTGTTTCTATCTCTTATGACCTTCTGCTCTCTGCTCAGCTAACACTTGGCAAACTCACTAAGCAAATCATAGAGTTCATCTCGAATCCACACCAGCATTCCGTACTCAATCCAACGTTGCCAAGAGCATTATCAAACAGCAATATTATCCTTCCATTCATATACGAACATGGGCCTTCACCATGGGCTGCACTGGTAATAATTATTCACAGTAAATGCACTTGGAGAGTTATCATTGTATATAACAACTGTAAAATCATGAGTGTTAAGGCATTCTTGGGGCTAGGATAAGAAATGTAGGTTACTTCCTATTCCCTTCACTGTGAAATATCACTAATATAGCAACTCCAAAATCTGAAAAGAATCACAATCCTTAAAGAACAATCAAAAACAGAGATTAAACTTAATAACTATCATTTTTAACTGGACTCACTGACTGTAGCTACTAATTATGTGTACTAACTGCAACCACTAGCAAAATTGCATTTGGAAAAACATCTATGCGTTTTTCTTTGTGCTGCCCACAGTTAAAGCCTTATTTCCATTCTCTAGGCTATTTTTCCACAATGCCGTTTGTCAGAGATAATCTGTGCCTTGTGGACTCAGCCAATAACACAATTAGTCTCTCCCACTTCCCTTTGTAGAAAAAGGTTTTACCGAGACTGTTCTAGACATTCACAGACAGACTGCCTACAGGCTGCTCCGTTCCTGACTTGGCATCGCAGGTTCTGGTTTATAACTGTGTTCTTATAGCATATATTTCATGATATATCTGTATAATCAGGAGCAAAGAAAAGGACTGGCAAGGTGCATGAGTTGTTCTGCTTCACTGTATATCACTTCCTTTCGTGACAACGGTACATGTCGTTCACAGATATATAAATATTAATCGAGAAATGTCCCAGCAGCTGGCAATGAATGCAAATCCACCAGAAAAGATCTTTCTTGTACGCACTAAAGTAAAACTCTGGCCCAGCCACCTTTCTCTTCATGCTTGTTACAGAGTTCAATGGAGCTTGCAAACTTTAACAGTTGTTGAGGAGACAAAAGGAAGTTGCAGTGTTTAATGTTTGTTGCAGAGTTTAATGGAAGCTTCAGTTTCCTAGTGTTTGAGAGAAACGGCACATAAAGGAACAGACGGCTTCAGAAGCTAAATGCTATTTATAGAACCCTTTCAGAACCACAGATGCTGACTCATTTCGGGGTAAGGATCTACAGGCATTAACTAAGGTTGGCCTGTTTCATTTGACAGACCTGCTCTCTCCCTGTCTGTGAGCTGGGGTAGTGAGTATATCCTGACTCTGACTCCATCCTATGCCCACACTCCAACTGGACAATAATGGGAATGTCCTTTCAGACATTTACCTTAGTTAGTTACAGGTTATTAAAGTCTCCTTGCAGGCTGAGATCAGGTGGGTGATCAAATTTTGGGCCTTGAGATGAATGATCTAGAAGCTATATTATTCTGAGTAAAATGCTAGCTAATTTTAGCTGATAACACCCTCCTCCCATGTTATTAGTTTTTCTATATTTATACTTCGGTAGTTCTGATGAGTTTCCTGCCCTTTCTGGTTGCGACTGTTCACTTGGTCTGCATGATTGGCTCATGATGCAGTATCAGAGCTGAAGGCCTCAACCAAATACAGTAAACAAAACATCCATTGGGTCAAGTATCATCTGTGGAGAAAGCCACAAAGTTAACATTTTGGGTTGAAGACTCTTCACTTCCTCTTCCACCTGAAATGTTAATTGTGTTCCTCTCTCTAGAGATGCTGCCAGGCCTGCCGAATGTTTCTAGAATTTCCTGTTTTTAGTTCAGATTTCCAGCATTCACAGTTCTTGTTTTGATTTTCAACAATGGCAGCCGACAACAGACACTTGCTGCCAGACAAGATACTCCTTAATTCAGGAACACAACAGGGCACATGAGCCTCAGGGCTCGCACCACCAGGTTCAAGAACAATTGCTACCCTACAAACATCAGGCTCTTGAACAAAAGGGGATAACTACACTCATTTACCCATCCATTCAGATGCCTTCATAACCAATGATCCCACTTTAAGGACTCTTTATCTTGTTAACTCATGTTCTATTATTTATTGCAATTGATTTATATTTGTATTTGCACAATTTGTTGTCTTCTGCCCCCTGGTTGATCTTTCGTTGATCCTGTAATAGCAATATTCTATAGATTTGCTGAGAATGCCACTGGAAAATGGATCTCTGAGTTGAATATGGTGAATCATACGTATTTTGATAATAATATATGAACAGCAGGAGACAATCCTACCTTTCACTTAGTCAAGTCAATCCTACCTTTCACTTAGATCCTGGATGATATGTACGTTAAATCCAATCAACCTCCTGAACTTCAATATCCTTGCCTTATCAAATCTGATCGGTATCTCAGTTCTGAAATTTTGAATCTACCAAGCTTTATGTGTGAGAGAGTTCCAGATTTCCAGAATCAGTCTACTAAGTTTTTCATTCCAGAGTTAACTAATTACATGTCATTTTATTCAGACAGAAATGAAGCAAGTATGCCAATGGTTATGTCCTTTCCTCATCCCCTTCAGAAACAGTATGTGCATCCCTCAATTGTTCTTTCCCCATCAGCATGCGCAGGGGAGGCAAATAGTTACTTTTCATAAATTTGGGAAGTAAATCTGTGACAGGAGATAATAATTGAAAGATATAAAGTGCACATTATTTGGAACTTTTGGTTTGGTAGTTTTGAATTATTTACACATTTATAGATTTACATATATTCAGTGTGCCCCCTTCCCAGCGGCTAAAGGCAGGCACTGGCAATGGGAATGTTCATAGAGTGCACATCACACTGGCATCTTCCCTGTGGTCACAGTTGTGGACATCCCAGCCGATGTGTGAGCACTGGACAAGCAAACTCTCATGCCCACTGCACTTTAAGTTGTCAAGGTGAATGATGCCGGTGCCCTGCCCAAAATAGGCTTCCACTTTAGCAGCCAGAGCATTGCCACAGCCAAGCTGTCTACAGACCACTTTAGCAGCCCTTAAGTCCCAGGCATCATCGCAAATCGTCCCCCACTGCGACCTCAGGAAGATCTCCACCCGTCCCTCGCATCGGTGACGTCCGTTCACAAGTCGGATCTGCGACTCTATAGGACAACAGAAAGAAAGGTCAGATCAGAGACACCGAGAGGTGACTCTCTACCCGCACAGGAGACAGGGCTCACACCGCGCCGTGAAATTAATTTCTAGTTTAATCTGCTCACCATTTGTGGAAAGGAAAATGTACATAATTAATTGTAATTCCCACAAAATGCAATCAATTTGCACCAGCTTTGCAGAGCCCAGCTTTTGCATCAATAATTTCCATAAATTCTATGAAAATGCTGCATTTGTAAAATAAATATGAAATTAAATTTGAGATGAAAGGTTGGGAAAAAATGCCACTGCAGCAAAGCCACAGCCTTCACATGAATCCTCCTCGTGAATATATGCATATTTTGCCACATCTGGGAAAAAAAATAAATTCAATAAGGTGCTCATTGTCCTCGTTTGACATTGAGATTCACCTGGGAGCATGTTGACCTGCTCTGAGAACAAGGAGGTGCTACACATCAGCACTCAGCTGTTTCCTAGAAAGGACTGATGATGATGTCAGCAAAATACTCTCCTTCAGGACACGGGCTCCCAGAGTAGACTGCTCTCCTATGGAAGCGGAGATGCCACTCAAAAATCTCATCCTTCTTCCTCAGAAGCTCCCCAGATATGCCCTAGGGGTGGACACTACACGCTGCTCAGACTGAGCTGACCGAGGGAAGACTGGGGGGAGTGGGAGCTGGTTATCCCCCCCCACCTCCGCCCCGCCACTGCGCTGGAGATTGATACAGTTGCACCGTGGTCTGGATTATAGAAGACAGGGCACTTGTAGAGTCATGGAGGGAAATGATGTCATTGTGTCAAGCCATTGAAGCCCACCTACAAGGTGGTCACAAGGCAATTAAGGAAACAGATTTGTTGTTACACTTCCATTAACCCTTTGTGTTCATTTTTTTTAACTTACATATTGCTTTTCAACATGGAGACAATGAAATGCCCTGATGGATTTGCATTAAATCACAGCTTCCTTGGAGCTTTTGCTACATAATGAAAGGTTGGGATCCAGACAAGAACATACTTATAACACACAGAGATAAGTACTTTATAAGTACTGACTTTGAATGTATTCATACCACTCCTATGAACTGACATAAATCATTTAGCAGCAGAATTTCATTGCAAAGTGAACCTTTGCAACAAACTTGGGTTTGAGAGTTAGTAATGATCAATGCCTGCTGAGTCTATGCTGAAGCAGATATCATCATCATTATGTGATTTGATGACTATGATTCACATAAATAGAAGTGGCTTGACTTTCAGATGACATTGAACCCACTGATTTTTAAGACCAGTTGTATCATCTAAAGGGTGCTGGGGTGGAGATACATCCCAACCAAAGGATGTGTAAGGCACTCCTTCCCTCTGCTTGCCCTGCAAGTCACCCTTGGGCAAGATGTAGCTCCTGCTTAGCCTCCCTGATCAGGGTCACGTGAAGCCATGAATGTGGGTGATGGATGGCCGGATGAGCAGCCGGTGCATATCACAAATCCTGGTCATGTGACCACTAATGCCAGACGGACAATCTTGGAAGAGTATTGATAATGGCTGGGGTCATCTGTCTTGTGGAAACACTGCCCAGAAGAAGGCAATGGCAATCCACTTCTGTAGAAGTATTTGCCAAGAACAATCATGGTTATGGAATGGCCTTGATCACCTATGTCACACGACATAGCACATAACAAACAAATAATATCATCTAAAAAAGGTAGCCTTGTTTAATGCATCTTCATCTCAACAGGAGGCAATCGGAATGCATTTAGCCCTTATGCACATAAGCAAAAAAAGTTATGCTGTCCTTTAGGAAAAGTTTTGAAAGACAGAGAAGTCAGAATCAGAATCAGGTTTATTATCACCGGCATGTGTTGTGAAATTTGTCAACTTAGCAGCAGCAGTTCAATGTAATACATAATATAGAAGAATAAAAACACAAATAAAATAATAATAATAATAATAAATAATTAAACCAATTGCAGTATATGTATATTGAATAGATTAAAAATTGTGCAAAAAATCAAAAATACTATATATTAAAAAAGTGACATAGTGTCCAAGGGTTCAATGTCCCTTTAGGAATCAGAGGGCAGAGGGGAAGAAGCTGTCCCTGAATCTCTGATAGTGTGTCTTCAGGCTTCTGTACCTCCTACCTGATGGCAACAGTGAGAAAAGGGCATACCTGGGTGCTGGAGGTCTTTAATAATGGTCGCTGCCTTTCTGAGAATCCGCTCCCTGAAGGTGTCCTGGGTACTTTGTAGGCTGATACCCAAGATGGAGCTGACTAGATTTACAACCTTCTGCAGCTTCTTTCGGTCCTGTGCAGTAGCCCCTCCGTACCAGACAGTGATGCAGCCTGTCAGAATGCTCTCCACAGTACAACTATAGAAGTTTTTGAGTGTATTGTTGACATACCAAATCTCTTCAAGCTCGTAATGAAGTAGAGCTGCTGTCTTGCCTTCTTTATAACTGCATCAATATGTCGGGACCAGGTTAGATCCTCAGAGATCTTGACATCCAGGAACTTGAAGCTGCTCACTCTCTCCACTTCTGATCCCTCTATGAGGATTGGTATGTATTCCTTCATCTTATCCTTCCTGAAGTCCACAATCAGCTCTTTCATCTTACTGACATTGAGTGCCAGGTTGTTGTTGTGACACTGCTCCACTAGTTGGCATATCTCACTCCTGTACACCCTCTCATCACCACCTTAGATTCTACCATGAATGGTTGTATCATCAGTGAATTCATGTATGGTATTTGAGCTATGCCTAGCCACACAATCATGGGTATATAGAGAGTAGAGCAGTGGGCTAAGCACACACCCCTATGGTGCACCAGTGCTGATCATCAGCAAAGAGGAGATGTTATCACCAATCCACGCAGATTGTGGTCTTCTGGTTAGGAAGTCGAGGATCCAGTTGCAGAGGGAGGCATAGAGGCCCAGGCTCTGCAACTTCTCAATCAGGATTGTGGGAGTAACAGTATTAAACAGCATCCTGACATAGGTGTTTGTGTTATCCAGGTGGTCTAAAGCCACATGTGTGTTTCACTGTTCTTCTGCGCTCCTACGTGCCCCACTATTTCCATATCCTATGAATAATTGTGTTCAATGCATGAGTGGAACTTCTGGTACCAAACTGATTTCCTCAAAAATATTCACCCCTGAAAATTGTACCCCTCATAAATTCAACACCTCGATGAGTGCTCCAGTGGAAAACTGAACCCTTTAAACAAGTTGCTGCATTACTTTATTGACACGTGACTGCGTGGCCTCCAGAAGTTCATGTGCAGATCAGCTTCTGTAAGTTAACTGTGGATCAGTGAATCCTTCCCCATGGGCTTAGATTTTTACGGAGAGAGGAAAAACTGACTACATTGGCCTGGAGACAGGATCACTAGTTGACCACTGGGCTTTGTAGAGTGTTCATTTTGATCAGCGAGCTCAGCTTAATGCTGTGATACAAGGATCTCAGCAAGGCTTCTCTCAATGCTAAGAGAGCAGGGACTGTATTGTTTGGGAATGTTAACCCCTCATTCCAGAGCCTCATTCACCATTTTACATTCAGCTAAGTGATCTGAAATATTCAGCCGCTATGGCCTGCTTCTACTTCATTATGCAAAACATTGCAAATTGATAAGTTTTGGGCAAATGCATTTTTTGGTATTTTGGGTACAGCGTGTGCCAATGGCACACTTTGTTGTAGCAAACATTTGTAAATCAAAGATATTGTCCAAACTATCTATGAGATTATAGAGCCAATTTGCAAATCCAATGTTTGTAGATCGGGAGGTACTGGTGACAATGGACCAGGATGAATTCCATGAAGAGTACAGCAGCAGGTTCACAACTGACTTAGCGGTGCCCATGCACCCAACACCAGTCAGATAACCCGCTATGTGCACGTGGAGTGTAGAGACAGGTGAAAGAACAAAATACCATGAGGGGCAATCAGTGACTGTAATGGGGCTTTCTGACTACCTTTTGGCTTTTAAAAACTCCTTGCTCCTCTCTTGTAATGAATTACCTGGCCCTGCTGAGATACATCATCGCATCTGAATCAGGAACAGGTTTGCTATCACCGGCACATGTCATGAAATTTATTAACTTAGTGGCTGCAGTACAATGCAATGTATGATTAATATAGAAAAAGTAAATAAATCAGTTACAGTAAATAGATATATAATAGTTAAGTTAAAAATTGTGCAAATACAGAATTAATTTTAAAAAGTGAGGTAGTATTCATGGATTTAATGTCCATTTCGAAATTTGATGACGGAAGGACAAAACCTGTTCCTGAATGGTTGAGTGGATCCCCTTTCAGAATTCTGTACCTCCTTCCTTACGGTAGCAATAAGAGGGCATGCCCTGGGTAATGGAGGTCTTTAATAATGGATACTGCCTTTCTGACGCACCATTCCTTGAAGATACCAAGAATACTGTGGAGGCTAGTACCCATGATGGAGCTGACTGATTTTTGAACTTTTTTTCCAGCTTCTTTCTATCCTATGCAGTAGCCACCCCCCCCCCCCCCCATACAAGACAGTGATACATCCTGTTGAAATGCTCTCCACTGTACGTCTGTAGAAGTTTTTGACAGTTTTAGGTGACAAACCAAATTTCCTCAAACTCCTAATGAAATGTAGCCACCGTCTTGCCTTCTTTATAGCTGCATTGATATGTCAGGACCAGGTTAGATCCTCAGAGATATTGACACCTAGGAACTTGAAATTGCTCACTCCCTCAACTGATCCCTCTATAAGGACGGTTTGTATTCCCTCATCTTACCTGAAGTCCACGGTCAGACCTTTGGTCTTACTGATGTCGAGTGCAAGATCGTTGCTGACACCAGCTGATATATCTCACTCCTGAATGCCCTCGTCTCCATCTGAGATTCTGCCAACAATGGTTGTATCATCAACAAATTTATAGATGGAACTTGAGCTATTAGGCACACAGTTATGGGTGTAGAGAGAGTAGAGCAGTGGGCTAAGCTCTCATCCCTGGGGTGCGCTGGTGCTGATCGTCAGTGAGGAGGAGATGTTATTACCAATCTGCATAGATTATGGTCTTCTGGTTAGGAAATCGAGGATCCAGTTGCAGAGGGAGATACAGCAACCGAGGACTGTAGGATTAACGGTGTTAAACACTGAGTCAATGAACAGCATCCTGACATATTTGTATGTATTGTCCAGGAGATCTAAGGCCACGTGAAGAGCCATTGAGATTGCAGCTGCTGTAGACCTATTGTGGTGTTAGACAAATTGCAGTGGGTCCAGGTCCTTGCGGAGGCAGGAGTTGATTCTAGCCTTCACCAACCTCTCAAAGCAGTTCATTATCGTAGATGTGAGTGCTACTGGATGATAGTCATACAAGCCAATGCTGCATGATAGCACTGCTGATGACCCCTTCCATTATTTTGCTGATGATTGAGAGTAGGCTGATAGGGCGGTAATTGGCTGGGTTGGATTTGACCTGTTTCTTGTGTACAGGACATACCTGGGTAATTTTCCACATTTCCAGGTAGACACTGGTGTTGTAGCTGTACTGGAACAGCTTGGCTAGTGGTGCAGCAAGTTCTGGAGTACAAGCCTTCAGGACGATTGCTAGGATTTTGTCTGGGCTCATAGCTTTCGCAGTATCCAGTGCTTTCAGCTGTTTCTTGATATTGCGTGGAGTAAATATTGGCTTCAAGTGCCACTACTTACTTCCTAATATTTCAAACAATGAGCTAAAATGGACAAAGAGTATAAAGCTTTACTTTTGTAATTGGTTTAATGGTAAGCGAATGAAGGACAGCGGCCTGAATCCCTAAGATATGTGCAGTGTGCAAATGTGTAAAGTATGCAGGAAGAGATACAGATGGGTTTCCAGTTATGATATTGATTTTCAGTAGCTCTGCAACACACACCGGTAGCAGGCAGAGTAAAAGAATAATCCATAGAGACACCCAGCCAAGGAATAATGGTGAAATATGATATCAAGAATGCGGTGAAAAACAGCAGAAGTTTAGTCAATGCTGATACTGTATGTTCAACACTATTGAAATCAAGGCTGAACGGTGACAACATCCCCACAATTTCAAAAGCTGATTTTACACAGCATACTCTTCCAAATATTTGTTAACGCCAGTAATAGGGCACCTACCTTCTGTAACCTTTAACACTTCCGTTGTTCTTGTAGTGGTAATTACTGGTGCTTGTTTGCCAGAACCACTTGCTTCAGAAGCTTTATATTCTAAAATGCAAGAACAGGCAACACATAATTTTAGCTTTAAGTGCTGTTAAGTTATGTTTATTCAACAGGAATATTAAAAGGGAATTCTATCTTTGGTCATTCATGTGCTTCTTTAAAGGAAACCCTAAGACAACAGAAAAATAGAGCACATGCTGAGCATGGAAACCTTGTCTTAATTGTAAACAGATTCACAGTAGTAATGCTATAATTTGTTAAACTGATAAGAGCAAATACATTTGTTGGGGTGGTGTGAAGCTTAGGAAGAAATTGCAAATGATTGCATTCCTATGTACCTGCTACCTGTTACCGCACAGGTAGACCTCACAAGGTGCTGTTGGAGAACTGCAGGTGATTTGCTTCAGTGTCTTATGCAGACAGTCCACGCCATAGCTACGGTGCAGTAAGGATCAAGAGAATAATTATTTAGAGCGGTGGATGGGTTACCAATTGAGTGGATTTTATTTTTTACAAGTAGTGTTATGAAGCATCTTGCTTTCTGTTGAAGCTGAATTCATCTAAAAAACAAGTGAAGGGTATTCGTGGGTTGTTCTCCATGTATGGTGGAAGAGCTTAGTGGAATCAGGAAGTGAGTGTTTCCATTCTCCAACTTGCTCTTCCAATCTGGCTGTGCCCAATGAGACTCTGATTAGCAGCAATTGTTCAGATGTTGACAACAGGGTTCTCGTTAACTCCAAAGTAGCATTGGATTTTTAAAGCAATTATCTGCCGTACGTTACAGAATATTTAATCTCCCTGTCCTTCTATAGGACTGCATCTCAGCCTTGCTCACCTCCCCTCTTCTTTCTTAATTATATCTCCCTCTCTTCATTGATGCTGCTCTGGTATCAACGTGGCCGTGGTACAAATTGGTACCAATGGCAAACTGTAAGTAGGAAGAAGGAGGAGGTACCGAAGAGCGTGTATAGGGATTTAGGTAGAAAGCTGAAAAACAGGACCTCTATGGTAGTAATCTCGGGATTGCTGCCTGTGCCTCATGCCAGTGAGTGTAAGTATAGCATGATTTGGCAGATGAATGCATGGCTGAGGAATTCAAGTAGGGGGCAGGGTTTCAGATTCCTGGATCACTGGGATCTCTTCCCCGTGGGCAGGTTTACTACAGCTGTTTGGGAGGGTTTAAACTAATTTGGCAGCAGGGTGGGAACTGGATGATTGTGCTGAGGATGGGGCAGTGGGTAGACAGGTAGATGCAGTGAGACTTTGAAGAAGGACAGGAAAATGATAGAGAAAAATTGCATTTAGTAGGATAACATGGGAGCAAAATCGAAAAGAGTGATGAATACTGAACTGAAGATGTAATATTTGAATGTACGCAGTATACTGTAGATGATCTTGTAGCACAGTTAGAGATTGGCAGGTATGACTTCGTGGGCATCACTTGAGAACATAGTTGGGAGTTTAACATCCAAGAGTACATATTGTTTTGTAAGGATAGACGGGTAGGCAGAGAGGGTAGGTGGCTCTATTGATAAAAAATGAAAATCAAATCCTTAGAAAGAGATGACATAGGATCAGAAGATGAAGAATCTTTCTGGGTAGAGTAGGGAACAGCAAGGGCAAAAAGACCCTGATGGGAGTTATATACAGGCCTCTGAACAGTGGCCAGGATGAGATACAAATTGCAACAGAAGATAGAAAAGTCATGCAAAAAGGGAAATGTTATGATAGTCTTTGGAAATTTCAATATGCAGTTAGATTGGGAAAATCAGATTGGTGCTAGATCCCAAGAGAGGGAATTGTAAAATGCCTATAAGTTGGCTTTTTAGAGCAGCTTGTGGTTGTGCCCACTAGGAGAGAGGCAATTCTGGATTAGGAGCTGTGTAATGAACCAGATTTGATTAGGGAGCTTAAAGGAAAGGAACCCTAAGGAGTTGTGATCATGATGATAGAATTCAAGCTGCAGTTTGAGAGGGAGAAGCTAAAGTCAGATGTATTGTATTACAATGGAGTAAATGGAATTACAGAGGCATGAGAGAGGAGCTGGCCAAAGTTGATTGGAAGGGGACACTAGCAGGGATGACAGTAGAAGAACAGTGACTGAATTTCTGGGAGCAATTTGGAAGGTGCAGAATCGATACATCCCAAAGATAAAGAAGTATTCTAAAGGGAGGGTGACATAACTGTGGCTGATTAGGGAAATCAAAGACAGCATAAAAGCAAAAGAGAGGGTATATAATAGAGCAAAAACTAGTAGGAATGTCAAGGATTGGGAGATTTTTAAAAACCAACAGAAAGCAACTAAAAATCAATAAGAAGAGTAAAGATGAATAATAAAGGAAAGCTAACCAATAATATAAAAGAGGATATCAAAAGTTTTTTTTAGATATATCAAAAGAGAAGTGAGAGTGAATATCATTCCATTGGAAAATGATTCTTGAGAGGTAGTAGTAATGTGAACAAAGAAATGGTAAATGAACTTAATAAGTATTTTGCATCAGTCTTTACTCAGGAAGACACTAACAGTATGCCAGAAATAAGAGAGTGTCAGCAGCAGATGTGAGAATAGTTGCTATTACTAAGGGAAAGGTGCTTGGGAAGCTGGAAGGTCTGAAGGTAAATAGGTCATCCAGACCAGATGGATTACACCCCAGGGTTCTGAAAGGGATAGCTGAAGAGACAGTGGAAGCATTAATAACGATTTCTGAAAAATCACCAGATTCTGGAATGGTTCCCAAGGAATGGAAAATTGCAAATATCATTCCATTCTTTAAGCAGGGAGCAAGGCTGAAGAAAGGAAATTATAGGCCAGTTAGCAGATGGGAAAATGTTGGAGTCCATTATCAATGATGAGATTTTGGGGTACTTTGAGACACATGATAAAGTAGGCCATATTCAGCGTGGTTTCCTTAAGAGGAAATCTCACTTCCAAAATCTGTTGGAATTCTTTGAGGAAATAACAGGCAGGGTAGACAAAGGAGAGTCAGTGGATGCTGTTTAATTGGATTTTCAGAAGGCCTTTGTCAAGGTGGCATATATGAGGTGACTTAACAAGATAAGAGCCCATGGTATTACAGGAAAGATGTGTATATAGTTAGAAGATTGGCTAACTGGCAGAAGGCAAAGAGTGGGAATAAAGGGGGCCTTTTCTAGTTGATTGCGAGTGACTAGTGGTATTCCGCAGGATTTGGTCTTGAGACTGCTTCTTTTCATGATATTTGTCAATTATCTGGATGATAGAATTGATGGCTTTGTGGCTAAGTTTGTGAATGAAATGAAGATAGGTGGAGGGGCAGGTAGTGTTGAGGAAGCAGGTAGTCTGTAGAGGGTCAGATTGTGAGAATGAGAAAGATATGGGAGATGGAAGTAGCGTAGGTAAGTGTATTGGCGTGCACTTTGGTAGAAGGAATAAAGGCATTGACAACTTCTAAGTGGGGAGAGAATTCAAATATCAGAGCTGCAAAGGGACTTGGGAGTTCTCAGCCAGGATTCCCTAAAGTTTAACTTTCAGGCAGAGTCAGTGCTAAGGAAGGCAAATTCAATGTTTGCATTCATTTTGAGAGGTCCAGAATATAAGAGCAAAGATCTGATACTGAGGTTTTATAAGGCATTGTTCAGAGGAGGTTCACGAGAATGATTCCACGAATGAAGCGAGTAACATAGGAGGAGCATTTGATGGCTTTGGGCCTGTACTCACTGGAATTTAGAAGTATAATGGGGTATCTTATTGAAACCTATTGAACATTGAAAGGTCTAAATAGAGTGAATGAGAAGAGGATGTAGCGAATTCTAGGACCAGAGGGCACAGCTCTGAATAAAGGGATGTCCATTTAGAACAGAGTTGAGGAAGGTTTTCTTTAGCCAGAGGGTAGTTTACTTGTGGAATTCACTGCTTCATATGGCCATGGAGGCCAAGTCATTGAGTATATTTAAAGCGGAGGATGACATGCTCTTGATTAGTCAGGACATCAAAGATTATGGGGAGAAGGCATGAGAATATATTTGATAGGGCTAATAAATTAGCTGTAATAGAGTGGCAGAGCAGACTCAATGGGATGAATGGTCTAATTCTGCTCCAATGACTGATGGTAACTCACTCACTTCCCAGCTTTAAGAATTTTCATAACCAAGTTATTGATTTTATTTCCCATTCAGTCTGTGAGGTTCAGCTTTAACTTTCAAACACTGTCTATGAAAAATTTGGTATGTTCTTCACTGGCAAGGTAGCGTTATCTTGGTTCTCTACTATCGGTCTCTTTCCCGAGCTGGAAAATATAAGCCCAACCTTGTGCACTTGACCACATCATCTTAGTAGCAGTATTGATGAAATGAAACACTGTGATGAAAAGCGATCATTAAAGGTGAGGCAATTCCACTTGGATGTATAAAAACATTCTCGTGGCATGTTTTCCCATGGCCACTGTCTTTCATTCTCATGGTGTGTCCTGGTCAAGCACATTCTTCTAGCACTGCCATAGCCAATTATCTGTCAATTCATTGTGCTGCCATGTATACTAATAATACTTCTCTCTCTTTCTCTTTTGCCCATTATTTAGGCAGTAGTGAAGATCCTTCAGGATTCTTCATTGCTGATTTCAGAACAATTGTGAGTTACCAGTCAGGGTCGTTAGCCCTGAGCTGAACCCTTGAACCTTTGACCTGTTTGGCATGGGTGACCTTACCAAGAATCAAAGCATAGAGCCCTGAATTCAGCCAACATAGCTCTCCGGGTCATTGAGGCATGCAAGCCTCCAAAGAACCATAAAGCTGTGGACCTCGTGAAGGTGATATAACATAGAAACTGGTGAAATTCATGGGTTGTAAAACACATTGATGTGGGGCAGTGGAAAGCACTATATTACACACGAATATCTCCTTCTGCATAAAGCTAGTCACTGTTGACATTAATCTTACCTACGCAAATAGCACCTGCATCCTCATGGTGCCTACAGTTGTGTTTTCCCCATCCAAGGTTAAAACATTCAGCCAGGGAGGACTCGGTGCCTTTGCAGTTCACGTTGTCCAGCAGTATTGGCCCACTTCCATATCCAAAGTAGCCTAGCTCCTTAGCTGTGATGGCACTACCACATCCCAGCTGCCTGCAAACGACCGCCACATTCTTTATATTCCAGTCGTCATCGCACACAGTTCCCCAGTTATTGCCGTAAAATATTTCCACTCTGCCTTGACAGCTGTTGTTCCCATTCACCAAACGAATGGATCTGGCTGGAAAAATATTCACACAGTTATCACTCTTTTAGGCTTAATTTCTGTGGCACACGCTATTTTTAAATCGTTCGGCAAGGAATCTGAATAGGGCAAGGTGAGACATCGAACCCATTGGCATACAGTCATTAATCGGGGTTGAAACTCATTCAATATTGGTACAAGACAATGAAATAAGGGACCTAATTGTACAGTGTCTATAAAAAGTATTCACTACCCCCACCCCCCAGAAGTTTTCATGTTTTATTTTTTTTACATATTGACTCACAGTGGATTTAATTTGGCTTATTTGACACCGACCAACAGAAAAAAGACTCTTTCATATCAAAGTGAAAACAGATCTCTACAAAGTGATCTAAATTCACCTCCATCAAGTTAGTTTTTAGTAGATGCACCTTTGACAAGCTTGAGTCTGTGTGGATAGGTCTTCATCAGCTTTGCACACCTGGACACTACAATTTTTCTCCATTCTTCTTTACAAAACTGCTCAAACTTTGTCAGATTGCATGGGGATTGTGAGTGAACAGTCCTTTTCAAGTCCAGCCACAAATTCTCAGTTGGATTGAGGTCTGGACTCTGACTTGACACTCTAGAACATTAACTTTGTTGTTTTTAAACCATTCCTGTGTAGCTTTGGCTTTATGCTTGGGGTAATTTTCTTGCTGGAAAACAAATCTTCTCCCAAGTTGCAGTTCTCTTGCAAACTGCATCAGGTTTTCCTCCAGGATTTCCCTGTATTTTGCTGCCTTCATTTTACTCTCTACCCTCACAAGCTTTCCTGGGCATGCTGAATGAAGAAACCCCACAGCATGATGCAACAAAGCGTCATGGTAGGGGTTGTGCATTTTTGATTATGTGCAGTGTTTGTATTACACCAAACATAGCCAAAAAGCTGAATTTTGGTTTCATCAGACCATAGATCCTTCTTCCAACTGACTTCAGAACCTTCCATATGCCTTTGGCAAACTCTGGCTGAGATTTCATGTGAGTATTTTTCGACAGTGGCTTTCTTTTTGCCACTCTCCCATAAAGGTGCAACTGGTGAAGCGCCCGGGCAATAGTATGTGCAGCCTCTCCCTTCTTAGCCACTAGAGCTTGTAGCTCCTCCAGAGTCCTCGGTGGCCTTCCCCACTAGTCCACTTCTTGCATGGCCACTCAGTTTTTGAGGTTGGCCTGCTCTAGGCAGATTTACAGCTGTGCCATATTCTTTCCATTTCTTGGTGATTGAATTAACTGTACTCCAAGGGATGTTCAGTGACTTGGAAATTTTCTTGTACCCATCTCCTAACTTGTGCTATTCAATGGCCTTTTTGCAGAGTTGCTTGGAGTGTTTCTTGATTGCCGTACCAGTGGGACATCAGTAACTGTTGTGTACTTTGCTTCACAGAATCATGGCTACCCTCCATCATTTCGGATGCAGCACTGCAGCCTGATGGCTTCACCGTTCTCTGCGAAGACAGGACAGCTCAGTCTATTAAAGTCAGAGGTGATGGAGTGTACTTGATGATTAACTCATTGTGTGCCCAGACATGGCAGTTCAATCTCAATCCTGCTACTCAGCCTGGAGCATCTAGTGGTTAAATGTCATCCATTTTATCTGCCAATGGAGTTTTCTGCCATCGTCCTGGTAGTGATGTGCATTCCACCTCAGGCTATCGTCAGGAGCTGAGCATCATAACCAGCAATCATACAACAGCACACCCTGATGCCTTGCCTGTTACTGGGGGGGGGATTTCAACCTGACCAGCTTGAAGAAGTCTCTGATTAACTACCAGCAACATATGATCTGTAGAACCCAAGGAGCCAGCACACTTGACCACTATTGTACAACCATCAAGAACAGTCACTGTGTCATCCCATGCACATACTTTGGAAAATCCGATCACCTGACTGCTCTTCTACTCTCAGTGTGCAGGCAGAGACTAAAGACTGCAGCACTAGTGGCAAGGATCAAGGTAAAGTGTTCAAGGGTGGCAGAGGAACACCTACAGGACTGCTTTGAGCTGGTTGGCTGGACAATATTTTGGAATTCATCTTCGCATCTGAATGAGTACATCACAGTTGCCATCAGCTTCATCAAGACTTATGTGGATGAGTGTGTGCCTTTGAGAACATACTGAGCTTACCCAAACCAAAAGCCATGGATGAACCAGGAGATTCATAGTCCACTGAGGGCTAGATCTGTGGCTTTCAAGACTGGTAATCCAGAACTATAAGCCAAGTCCAGGTATGACCTATGGAAGGCTATTTTAAAGCAACAATATAATGCCAATTGAAGTTAGGGATGGAATCGGATACATGTCAGCTCTGGCAGGATTTGCAGGCCATTACTTCCTTCAAAGTGAAATTGAAGATTGTGAATAGCTGTGCTGCTTCATTCCCAGATGAGTTCTACACCTTTCATGCATGCTTTAAAAGGGAAAATAAGACTACATCTGTGCAAATCTCTGCAGCATCTGGTGATCCTGTGATCGCTGTCTCTGAGGCCAACATCAGAACATCTTTCGAGAGGGAGAACCCCTGAAATGGATCTGGCCCTGATGGTGTACCTGGCTGGGCTCTGAAAACCTGTGCCAACCTCCTGGCGAGAGCCTTCAATCTCTCACTGCTGCAGTCAGATGTTCCCACCTGCTTCAAAAGGGCGACAGTCCAGGAAGAGTAGAGTGTTCTTCCTCAATGAATATCGCCCAGTGGCACGCATATCTACTGTGATGAAGTGCTTCAAGAGGTTGGTCATAGCCAGAATCTACTCCTGCATAAGCAAGGACCTGGACCTGCTGAAATTTCCCTACCACCACAAGGTCTACAACAGAAGCATTCTCTCTGTCTCTCTACTCAACTTTGGATCACCTGGACAATAGTAATACCTAATTCAGGCAAGTGATCTCTGTATCTCCTTCTGCAACTGGATCCTTGCCTTCCTCAGCATGAGACCACAGTGTTTGTGGATCAGAAATAACTATTTTCTCCGAGCAGACAATCGACCCTGGACACCTCAGAATGTGTACTTAGCCCACTTCTCTTCTCACTCTACACCCATGACTATGTGGCTAAGCACAGCTCAGACACAATCCATACATTTGCTGACAACACAATTGTTGTTAACAGAATTTAAGATAGTGATAAGGAGGTGTGCAGGTGTGAGGTAGATGAACTGGATGAGTGGTGTTGGAGCAACAACCTTACACTTAAGATCTGTAGAAGTATTGATTGTGGACTTCAGAAAGAGTAAGTCGAGGGAACATGCACCAGACCTCATCGAGGGATGAGCAGTGTAAAGGCTGAGCAGTTTCATATTCATGAGCATCAACATTTAAGAAGATTTACACTGGGCCTTAACATATTAATGCAATTACAAGGAGACAGATGTCGGCTATATTTCATTAGGAGCTTGAGGAGGCTGAGTATGACACCAAAGACACTCGCAAATTTCTACAGATGTGCCATGGACAGCCTTATAACTGGTTGCATCACCGTCTGCTTTGGAGGAGCCACTGCACAGGATCAAACAAAGCTGCAGAAAGTTATAAATGCAGTCAGCGTCCTCATGGGTTTTAGCCTCCCCAGCATCAAAGACACCTTCAATGAGCGAGGCATCATCCATCATTAAGGACTCTCATCACCCAGGACCTGCCCTGTTCTTGTTGCTACCATCAAAGTTGAGGTCCAGGAGCCTGAGGACACTCACTCAATGTTTCAGGAACAGCTTCTTCCTCAGCACCATCAGATTTGAGAATGGGCAATGGATCCATGAACACCACATCAATATTTTTTTTCTGTCTTTTTGCACAACTTATTTAATTTATTTTCTACTTATTGTAATGTACAGCTTTTATTATTGTGTATTGCAATGTACTGCTGCCCCAAAACAACAAATTTCATGTAATTCGTAAAATGTTGGATTAAACAGCACAGAAACTTCTTTGAATGAAAAATGATTGATCTTACCCCTTTGAGGTGTTGTCAGCTTTGTGGTTGTAATCAGTTCAAAAGTTTGATCTGTAACATCTGTAACCAAATACAAGGAGTGATTGTCAGTTGTGAATCTTGAAGAGATCTCTGGGGTATTATTGTGTCCATTTCAAATAAACTTCCAGACTTCCTCTCTGACACTTAGTATGAACGGATTGACCATGTAGTTTGCACTTTTGGGCTGGGTGGCAAGTTAAATTGATGGAAACAATCAAATCCAAACCCAAGCCAATACACACTTTGTCTGGAGAAATGATTGGATTCTGATCTTCAGAAAACCTTTGATAAGTTTCGCTGTAATACATGGACAGGAATTGAGGACAACAGCAATTGTTTGCTGGCTTCAGGGAGGGAGGAAAGCTTGGCCATTAGCAATGGAACACGTTGGTGGAATCGCTAGGTGTTTGCAAGTGGAAGAGTCACAAACAAGGAGACATAGCTGCAAACTGTCCAGCACCTCTGACGTCCACCATCACAAAGTGTTTCAAAGGCTGACCATGCCGTACATCAATGGCAGCCTCCCAGGCAACCTCAACTCACTACAATCCCAAAGACCTCAAGAGCGTTGTGGTCACATCTCTGCACATTATGGAAGCCAGCCTCCCCTCCCTAGACTCTATCTACACTTCTCACTGCCTCAATAAAAGAGCCAGCACAATCAAAGATGACTCCCACGCTGGACAGTCATCCCTCACATTAAGCCGAAAATACAAAAGATTGAAAACAGGTACCAACAGGCTGAAGGACAAGGAGAGCTTCTACCCCACTGTTATAATTCAATTCAAGTTTAATTGTCCTTCAACCATCCATGAATACTCATGAATACAACCAAATGGGACAGCATTACTCTGGGACCAAGGTGCAAAACACAGCACCAACAGTCAAAGCACACATAACATGTATAAGATAGCAAGATACAGCCACCCAGTGAAAGAGTCCAAACTCAAGCCATTCAATGTCACAGAAACCTTCAGTTGACCACAATAGCTGTTGCCTTCTGAAGTGTGAACAGTGGGTGGGAGGCAGCACCCCGGCCCCGCTGGAGTGCACCATCTCGGACAGCTCTCTCCTGGTCGCTGTGACTGAGGCCACACAGCTCCACTGCCAGCCGCCCCTGCTCTCCACCAATAACTCTGTAGACCTGATACCACATTAACATCGCCCAAAAGGGTCTTGTGATCACAATAAAAGCGACCAAGGTGATCACTCGCTATTAGACTGTAAGCCTCCTCCAACTCAGGCAGCAGCATGATGCACAGCTCCTTCATTTCCTCCTCCAACAAGCAACTCACTGATGGCGTAGACTTGTAGCACTTTAAGTTCTTAACCTATAGCAGGATCTTATAATCATTAAAAATACTTTTAAATAGGACAGTAGCACCTTTAGTTGACCCTGTGAAAGCTGAAGCAACTGAGTGTGCCACTACCTTACTGGTTTAAGACTACTGAGCTATCCTTTACTACAATAAGATGGACCCTTGACTTCATAGTCTACCTCATCATGGCTCTGCACCAATTGTCTGCCTGCAGGGCCGATTGTTGGTCAGGGTCGACCATGGAAGCTGTATCCTAGCTGTGTCGAATTGCAGAGCCAAGGCAGTACAATATGGAGAGCAAGTGTTACCCAAGTAGCAAGGTCCACCCCCCCACACACATCTGATGAACCCAAAGGAATGGTAGAGATTGATACAGTGTGGCACCGGCAGTGTCACAGGAGTTGTCTATCAGCGATAAACTCAACGTAGAACTGCCTTAGGGACTACAGCTCTGGATTTTCCCCTCAGGGCGTACTCCCAAACCCTTCCCCATGAGTGGGTACAGCCGCAAGGCAGCAGAGGTTTGGGATCAGAGTTTTCCTTCTCCTAGGTGAACTGACGAGCCCCATTTGCCCGAAGCGACTGACTTTAGGCCTCCGGTAGCCTGCCTTTGACCAAGCTGGCTTCAGACAACATCGCAACACCAGAGGAGAAGTTCTCGCACTCACATCATACATCGTATCAGGCCTTGATCTCAAAAAGAAAATCGGAGCAATTTTTTAAAAAATCGATTTATCCGCGACATACAACACCATTTGGAACCAAGGCTTTATGTTAAAACCCAGGGCTGAAATGGTTGCCACAAGAGGACGTAGGCTTAAGGTGCTGGAGAGTAGGTACAAAGGAGATGTCAGGGGTAAGTTTTTTACTCAGAGAGTGGTGAGTGTGTGGAATGGGCTGCCAGCGACGGTGGTGAAGGCAGATATGATAGGGTCTTTTAAGAGGCTTTTAGATAGGTACATGGAGCTTAGTAAAATAGAGGGCTATAGGTAAGCCTGGTAATTTCTAAGGTAGGGACATGTTCGGCACAACTTAGTGAGCCAAAAGGCCTTTATTGTGTTGTAGGTTTTCTATGTAGCCCGAAGCATCCCATGTAAAAAGATCGTAAATCTCCTCTACAGAATGACAGGCACCCCTCCTTTCTTCTCCTTCCTAGGAAGTGACACCAGTCACATTATGAAATTCTGTAATGGCGTCCCCCCCAAGGTCAGTTCTGGCTCTAACTTTGATCAATCTATACCCTTGTGTCCTCCCTGAAACCAAATCTGCTATATTTAGATACACCGGGCCATAGCCTTCTAATCGAACAAAGTCAAATCCATTGATAAAACCTTACCCAAGGTATCAACTCCCTATCCAACTACTTCTCAAAGTGGTCCCTAAATACGAATGTCATCAAAACAGTAACTTTCATATTTCATCTAGACAACCGACTAACCAAACTTAAACTTAATATCAAACTAAATGACAAACAGCTACCCAACGATCCACACCTAAAAGTACTTAGGAGTCACACTAGATCAAACTTTCTCAAACATGATCCACTTTCAAAATATTGCAAAGAAACTAAAATCTAGAATGGCCATGATCAGGAAGATAGCAGGAACAAACTGGTTGCTAACCAGCCAGTCCTACGAACATCTAGCCTGGCACTATGTTTCTCAGTCACCAAATATTACGCACTCACCTGGGAGAAAAGCGTTTACATGAACGTCATCATTACTTGTATGAGGTTAATCTCAGGCACCCTAAAATCCACACCTGGCCAGTGGCTCCCAACAATGAGCCCCAAGAGATCTGTAGAAGAGCAGCTTCAGCCAAATTGCACAGGCATATCCAAAATATGCCCAACAGCATTCCAGTTCATAAACTCCTCTAACCTCCTAACTCAAATCCCGAAAACCTTTCTGCAACTTGAAAAACCTTGACTCCTCTAGCAAATGCACCAAATGGCTCCAATACTGGCACAGCAAAAAGCAGCCCCCATACCCGGCGGAGAATTGATGACCTCACCTCACTCCTCCCAGGCCTTACTACAGCTACCAGGGAAACTGGACAGCCACAAATAGACTCTGAAGTTGACAGGCCAAAACAGCGCAAACATTACACCAATGGGGCACCCGACAAATCCCATCTTGCCCCTGTGGTGCCCCAACCTAGGACATCCTTCACCTAGCCCAAACATGCCCTCACCCAGATCCGAGTTGGCTTTGCTGCAGTCCATCAATGCAGCCACGAGCTGAAGGAGTAAGTT
Source organism: Hypanus sabinus (assembly GCF_030144855.1). Taxonomy (NCBI): domain Eukaryota; kingdom Metazoa; phylum Chordata; class Chondrichthyes; order Myliobatiformes; family Dasyatidae; genus Hypanus; species Hypanus sabinus. Next base: position 135,248,402 of record NC_082711.1, read on the forward strand.
GATGAAAACCAGTCAGAAGTGTGAAGAGAAACACCTGTTGCACATGAAGGCCAGGAGCTGGACTTGTCAGAGGCTATTGGAGATGCTTGCCATTGGGAGCATGCTATAGTTAGCAGGAGCTTATCTTCATTACCAATCTTGGCTATAATATCCTTAAGAAAACTTAAGGTTGAGGAGGAAGCCGGCAAACTACAGGAGGACATTAACGAACATGCAGAATGGGCATGTCAATGGCAAATGAACTTCTGAGGTAGTACAGTTTGGTAAAAAGAATAGAGATATGATTTAGTGGAAGATGATGATTTAAACTGGTTTGAGAAAAAAAGGGCTCCTGTAGCACAAACATACTACATTGCTAAAAGTTAAGGCACAAGTTAGAAAGACCATATAAAATCCAAACCATATAATAAATGTTAATATTAGAGGAATAGATTTGAAAAGTAGGGAAGTTATGCTAAACTTGTATCTAATGTTAAGATGAACAGTTCTGGTCACCGTAATGTAAAAGGGATATAGAGAGTTAGAAAGGATGCTGCAAAGAATCACAAGGATAACAACAGAGATGTCAGAGGAAAGGATGAATAAACTGATCCCTTTGGTCAAGACTGATAGATGGTCTACAAGAGGTCTTTAAAATTATGTGAAGTTTTGATCCAGAAATAATACTGCTGTTAATAAGGAATTGCATGAGCATCAATATAAAGCCTATTTCTGTTTTGAATATGTTTTGTAGTTCTATGACTGCGAGGGATACAATGGATGATGGGGGGGAGGGTATATGGTGGGAGGGTGGTGTTGGAGTTCATCAGGCAGATTACATTGAAATATATTATTGAGGATGGTTGCTTTTACCTGTAACATTTGTTGTAAAGACAAAGGAAGGGTTAGATCTGTAGGAACTGTTTCTAGATCAATGGCTGAAGAGCTTCTACTAGACTGAAGCATTATGTCTGCAGTGTACTGCTTTCATAAACCACCCTACTTCTACAATCTCCCCATTGTAACCACTGAAAGCCCAGACTCCTGAATCCAGCTGCAAACCCCTCTAAACCATCTCATCACACGTGACTGATCCTACCCCTGTGGCGTACCCACTCCTGACAGATGCAGTTTCCCTCAGCCCAGCAATGTCACTTTTCTTTTTACTCTATCCTTCCCTCCTCTATTGTTAAATGTACTGTTACTTTATTTGTATCTTTGGCAAGAGAACTACCGGGCAGGAGGCTGGCCGTATAAAATACTCAATAGTGTCTTCAGGTTAAAACCAGAACATCATTTCAGTTGACACCTCAGCAGAAACTACAAGAACACAACCCTATAGATATCAACTAGAAGTTCAATCACAATTACCTCATTTCTTCTGAAAATTCCTCCATTATCTTTTAGGGAAAGCATTTGAAAATGGTCCAAAGTACAAACCTTCCAGCACGTTCAGACAGTGGGAATGATTACCCAGGTGCCGGGATGTTACAGACTAATCGATTTTATTTTTTTTTCATTCAGTATTTGCTTTGGGTAAGTTTATATCAACTGTCCTTACTGTGATTGGTAGATGGAGTAGAATCTGTGCCTGTGTATGGTGTAGAAAATCCAGTGGATGAAGCAACTTGAACTGCCGTGGGAGTCCAAGAATCTTGAAGAAAATCAAAAAAGATCACTTAGTTAAAATGCTGAGCAACAGAGAGCTTAGTTACATCATCTTATGTTTGACACTGGACAGTGTCTAACTTGTATTGAAAGGTGATTTTTAATATGATAAGTGCCAGATACGTGGGTTATGATCAAAGATAAATATGGCTGGAGTCGCTTAGCACTTTAGTGCAAGGATGTTTATTTGGTGCGTCAAAAATCAAACATACAAAAATTAGAGAAAATAGTGAAAAGGAAACTGCCAATATTTACAAAAGATTATCTAGCAAAAAACATAATAATGGCTCTGTATTTATTCTTATGCAGTGTGAGCTCCCAGCAGCCCCCATCTCTCATCCCTTCCAAGGATGAACAGCTCCTTTTTATAGGCACTACGACATGCCACCTTTAATTACCAACGAAGTTAACTTAAAACTACACAAGAATTAGAATATGATGTACCCTGCAATGTAATTACAATCATATTACAAAGTAAACAGAAGTATCTACCTTAAATACAGTATAAAAACAACATAGACACATTAGCACATCCCCATTACTAAAGAAATATTCTGCCAGGCACGACAGGAAAAGCAACATAAAGCCAACCAAGCACATTGGCTCAGTTTAGGACCCATTATGAGAATATACTGGGGAAGACACTGAAATGGGCATGCTCAGTGCAATGACAGGTGTGTGTGTGTGTGTGTGTGTGTGTGTGTGTGTGTGTGTGTGTGTGTGTGTGTGTGTGTGTGTGTGTGTGTGTGTGTGTGTGTGTGTGTGTGTGTGTGAGTGAGTGTGTGTGTGTGTGTGTGTGTGTGTGTGTGTGTGTGAGTGTGTGTGTGTGTGTGTGAGTGTGTGTGTGTGTGCGTGCGTGCGTGCGTGCGTGCTTGTATGTGTGTGTGTGTGTGTGCGTGCGTGTGTGTGTGAGTGAGTGTGTGTGTGTGTGTGTGTGTGTGTAAGCAGTGCATTTACTGAGTGCTTCTCTATCACAATAAGATGGGCTGAAACACTTTACAAGTGGAAAAGATTAAGCAGGTTTAGAATTCTGGAATAAGGTAGAGGAATTAACAGCCTGGTTAAGAAGAAGGTTTGAGTAGATAATGATTTAGTCACAAAAGCAATGAAATCCAATTTCTAGGCTCGGGAACCTGGTGATGAATAATTAATAAATAAATAGGGTTATAGTCTGCCAGGTTTTCTAATGAGTAGTGTTCAGTGTGAGTGGGCCAGTATGTGGAGATTAGAATAACATTGGGATTTAAAAAAATACTTCTTGCAGATCAAAACATGAGGAGATTTGTACAGGGTTAGGAAGAGGTGAAACACTAGGCATGTTTGAAACACTAGTAACATATCTACTATAAACAAGACTGAATGTGAAGGATTTGAGTCAAAATGAGCTGGGAATAATGATGTCCTATCGTACGATATTCTCAGAGCCTGACACTGAACTTAGAGCTTTGATGAGCAGACACCCGTTATAGTGTCAGAGAGACTGCACTGAGTTGGGAAGAGAAGGAACGAGTGAGGAAGGTGGATCATTTTGGTGAAAACCATACCTGCACAGATGACCCCTGCGTCTTCATGATGGCCGCAGTTATGCACGCCCCATCCCAGACTGTGGCAGCTCAACAATGATGACTCGCCCCCGTCACAGTTGACATTGTCCATTAGAATCAGCCCCTTTCCGTATCCAAAGTAGGAATTGGTGGTGGAAGATATGGCTGTACCACAGCCGATCTGCCGGCACACCACTTCGGCATCATTCATGTCCCAGTCGTCATCACAGACCGTTCCCCAATGTCCTCTGTACTTAATCTCTACTCTACCCTGACATGAGTTGTAGCCATTGACTAATCGAACGTTGCCCTCTCCTGGAAGAAGAAAAGAGAGCTTTTTATTACTAGAGGCTTTCTCACGAACCTGGGTTTAATTAATTCATGAGGTACAGTTTAAAAGATAATAAGAGTACTTAATCAGGTTATACTCAGAATGAACAGTTCCCTGATGCTACAGTATATTCTCTACCCAATCTTGTCCCATCCATTCTCTAGCTGTTAACTCTCGATGAGGATGATTGACTCTCAATGACAGCAATGGGGAGAACTCTTTACCAGCGACGATCAATTTCCCACTGGCCAGTGAGTGACTGGGCACCTTACTTCTTCTCATCTTTTTTCCCAGTCCTGATGAAGGGTCTTGGCCCAAAGCATCGGCTGTTTAATCTTTTCCGTAAATGCTGCCTGACCTGCTGAGTTCCTCCAGCATTTTGTGTGTGTCGCTTGGATTCCCAGCATCCGCAGATTTTCTTGTGTTTGAGCACCTTGCTCTGTCACCTTCTAAAATTTCTAGCTCAGGGAATTCTATGGGGATAATTTCTTAAAGTGATGCCATATAGTGTTTTGCTTATGCCAAACGTAGCATTTAGTCTGATGGCCAAAAAGCTCAATTTTGGTTTCATCAGTCCATAGAACCTTCTTCCAGCTGACTTCAGAGACTCCCACGTGCCTCCTGGCAAACTCCAGTCGAGATCTCATGCGTGTTTTTCTCAGCACTGGCTTTCTCTTTGCCACTCTCCTGTAAAGCTGCGACTGGCGAAGCAGCCGGGCAACAGCTGTTGTATGTGCAGTCTCTCCCATCTCAGCCACTCATCCAGAGTTGTCATAGGTCTCTAAGTGGCTCCCTCGCTAGTCCCCTTCTTCCACGGTCACTCAGTTTTTGAGGACAGACTGCTCTAGGCAAATTTACAGCGGTGCCATATTCTTTCTGGTTCTTGATGATTGACTTCACTGAACTCCAAGGGATATTCAGTGACCTGGAAATTTTCTTTTATTTAACTCCTGACTTGTGCTTTTCAATAACCTTCTTTCAGAGTTGTTTGGAGTGTTCTTTTGTTTTCACGGTGTAGTTTTTGCCAGGATACTGACTCACCAGCTGTTCCAGATACAGGAGTATTTTTCCTACAATCAGTTGAAACACCTTGACTGCACACAGGTCTCCATAAACAGATCTCCATTTAATTATGTGACTTCTAAAACTAATTGGCTGCACCACTGATGATTTGGTGTGTCATATTAAAGGGCGTGAGTACCTATGCAATCAATTATTTTGTGTTTTAATTTTGTAATTAATTTAGATCACTTTGCAGAGATCTGTTTTCACTTTGACATGAAAAAATCTTTCTCTGTTGATCAGAGTAAAAAAAAAGCTAAATTAGATCCACTGTGATTCAATGTTGTAAAACAATAAAACTTGAAAACTTCTGAAGGAGGTGAATACTTTCTATAGGCACTGTAATTTTTTCAATGCAGTTGGATTTTATTGCTGTGTGTATTTTTGCTTGCTGTTGTCTGTTCTGACCCTTTGTGGCTGATTTATTCTCTTATCTACTCTACGCGCGCACACACACACACACACACACACACACACACACACACACACACACACACACACACACACACACACACACACACAGTCCTGATGAGGGGTCTCAGCCCGAAACGTCGACTGTTTATTCCTCTCCATAGATGTCACCTGACTTGCTGCATTCCTCCAGCATTTTGAGTGTGTTATTCTGTCATATAGATGTTCAGAGCACTTTCACTTCTTTTCCACATGGCTAAGGACTTCTGTCCACCTTTACACGATAGAATTTACTTTGCAGCAGGACAATTACACACAAGTAATTTTAATAATTACCTTGAATGTATTCCCACATTGATAGTTTGCTTTCATTTATCTTGCTTGCAGGTTTAGAACTGAAATCTAAAAAGGGAAAAAGATAACATTGCATAAATGATTACCCATTGAAAAGATGACTTGACCCAGAGGTTTGTGTCTCTGTACGTTTATCATGACAATCCCTGCTTACATCATGGAGATCCGAAAATCTGTTACCTGATCTTCTGGCAGTAATTGTGACAAAGTAGGAATCACAGCCTTCCCATGATTTTGTTCCTAACTGCTGGAAATAGAATGTTACTTAAATAATTCTGGTGGGTCCAGAACTATCTAAGATGCTTGCTGGGTAGCTGGAATATGGGGTAGGGAGAAAGGAGGGACGGAAGCATTTGAAGGTAGTTGGAAGTGCATTGGGGAGTAATTCTGCCTTCAATGAGGGGCTCTAACAACCAGCTGAAAAGATGACATTTTAACAAATATCTGGATAGAGTCAGGACTAGAAACTGTCCTTCCCCCTACTTACACTCTTTCCAATATTACCGATACTGAATTTGCTTGTGCCCAGGGAGATGAAAGGTGAACCAGGCAGTGAAAATGCTGATGGGTGAAGTTCCCTAGCCGGGCACGCCTTCTGACAGCAGCAAGCAGCTGTGGGAGAGGGGTGAAAACATAATTCAAGCACCCTCCCATTCTACGCTTGCAGGAATGCTTTGATCCAGACTGGCAACTGAAACCATCTCTAGATCCTGCGGTCAACTTATTCCAAATCCCATTTGTGATCTTTAAGGAAATTTGTTGAATCTTCAGTCCAGCAACTCCACTGTATCTCCAACTAAACATTTTGAAAGATGATGCACACTGACTTTTACGCTGCTTACTCTGATTCCTGGAAATGGAGAGAGGTTCTGAGTCAGACTGTTTATGTTATGAAATATATTTATTTTGTCTCTCATGGACAGTGAATTGAATGGCTTTATTCACAGAGGTAAACTTCTGTGACTGTGTGAATTTTAATGTACATCTAAGAAAAGGTTAAAATTATTGTTCAAACTTCAAAATCTATTTTATTATCAAAGGATATATAAAGCATTTAAACCCTGAGATTCATTTTCCTGTGGGCATACTCACCAAATCTATAGGATATCAATGAAAGATCAACCAGAGTGCAGAAGACAACAAACTGTGCAAATGCAAATATAAACAAATAGCAATAAATAAATAATGAGATACAGTCCTTGAAATGAGATTGTTGGTTGTAAGAGCATCTCAACGGAAGGGCAAGCATGTGTAGTTATCCACTTTTGTTCAAGAGCCAGATGGCTGAGGGATAGCAGTTCTCGAACATGGTAGTACTACAAGTCCTGAGGATCTCAGACATTCTACCTGATGGCAGCAGCAAGAAAAGAGCCTGGCCTGGGTGGTGGGGATCTCTGACGATGGATGCTGCTTTCCTACAACAGCATTTCATGTAGATGCACTCAATGGTTGGGAAGGTTTTACCCGTGATGGACTTGTGATCATTATTTTCGTTTAAGCGTGGAATAGAGCTCACTTGTACAGTTGTCATATCTATCACCCTCTACATCTGTTGTCAGAGCTTCACTATCTCAGCCAGCCCTACGATTTGATCTTTAGTACTCTGCAATACAAACTGCCCCATTTTTGAATGCAACGATGAATCTTCATCATGTTTCACCCCAACAAATAGTACAGCTTATTGGCTTGGGCCTTTTGACTACCAGAAGGAACAAATCTCCAGGTTTACAAGACCAGAGGTAGGGTGAGGAAAGTTGGATATTCCTTCAATACCAAGTCACTAGCGTGAGTACAAATGCTCATCAGATCCTGACTGCTGTTCCCCTACCTGTCTACAACTCTGCAAGGAAACCATCTACTAGTATTGAACAGTCCACTTGTATGTCAAGATGGATTCTTGCTCTAATATTCTACATAGTTTTGGTCTTGTGCCTCATTATCTGCTCACACTGCTCTTTCTTTATAACTGCAACACTTAATTTTGCTTTCTGATGTCTCCCTTATACTAGCTCAATGCACTGATCTGGGCGGATGGCATGCAATCCAAATTTTTTCAGTATATCTCGGTACACATGACAGTATTAAAGACGATAAAATCATAGGACCATAAGACATACTGTAGGAACAGAAATAGACCATTTGGCCCATTGAGTCTGCTCCGCCATATCATCATGCTGACCCATAATCCCTCTCAACCCTATTCTCCAGCCTTCTCCCCTTAGCCTTTGACCCCTGATTAATCAAGAACTATCAATCTCTTCTTTATATATACCTAATGACTTGGCTTCCACAGCCTTCAGTGGCAAAGAATTTGTAGATCTATTATCCTTTGGCTAAAGAAATTCTTCCTCATCTCTCTTCTAAATGGAGTCCTGCTATTCTGAGGCAGTGCCCTCTGGTTCTAGTCTCACCCACTATAGGAAAAATCCTCTCCTCATCCACTCTGTCTAGGCCTTTCAATATTCAACAGATTAAACCAATAATCAATAACCAATATCCTTGCCTGTTCTAACTCAATACTTGGGTTTGAGCAAATTCAGCACAAAATGGCACTGGATGTTTGTGAAAACATTTCCAAGTCATTTGTTAGAGAACAAGGTAACAACTTGATAATTAGTCTCTGTTGTAATGAAGGATCCCCAGGTATTTTGCAGGATAAGAAGGAGAATCTTGGAATCACACAGAATGGAGACAGGCTCAGTAAGTCCATGCAGACGATCAGGCGCAACGAATCCTACACCTATCACACCAGATCCTCCTATTCCCATCAGTGGCCCCACACCCAAACACTAGGAGTAATTTAGAATGGGAAATTAACCTACAAAGCCACATATCCTTGGTTTGCAGGTGGCGACTAGAACTTACAGAGGAAACTCATCCAGTCCGGGGAGCAGCGTGAAAACAGACGGCACCTGTGGTCAGGGTTGAAGTGGGACCTCTGGCCCTGAGGGGCAGCCGCTGCTCTGCGCTTCCCTTGGGACAGGGTCCACAGCACTTTGGCTCAGAGCCACAGACGGTGAACTCAACACTGCTGACCAAAACCTTGGTGGAAATTTTAATGTTTACAAAGCAGAGAGAGAGGGAGGTGGCAATGGGGAGTTTTAAACAAAGGATTCCTGAGTTGTAAGCAATTCAGCAGACCACTTGGCTAATAATATTGTGTTACATCTTTCAGATTAATTAGATGCATCCCAGTTCTGTTGCTTTAGCACGAATGGAAATCCCAACTGAAAGTCACTTGTATTTCAGATCATAACAATTGATGACAGATAGAAACACAAAACCTTGCTCAAGCCTACTTTGGCTCTTTGGCCCATTATCTCAAACCTGCACGCTTTCCTTCTCATCCACCCACCAATTCTTGTCTCATGTACTGTGCAAATGTTGTGGTGCCGCCAACATCGCGGCCTCTCTCCCAGAGGAGCTCAGTCGCTTTTACGAGTTCGATGTCGCTAACTCTGAGCCTCCGAGGAAAGCCGCTGCTACAATCTGCAACATGGTCATCTCCGAGGCTGAGGTACGCAGACGTTTCCAACAAGTGGACAGTCGCAAGGCTGCGGGACCGGACGGCATCCCAGGGCAAGTACTCAGGATGTGCGCGGCACAACTGGCAGGTGTGTTTTCAGGCATTTTTAATCTCTCCCTCTCCCAGGGGAGAGTGCCCTCCTGCTTCAAATTATCCACCATTGTCCCTATCCCAAAATAGACGAGGGTAACATGTCTGAACGACTGGCGTCCTGTTGCACTCACCTCAATAATAAGCAAATGCTCTGAGAGGCTGGTCAAGGACTACATCTGCAGCTTGTTATTGCCCAGACTGGACCCCCTGCAATTCGCTTACTGACACAACTGATCAACAGACGACACAGTAACCTCTGCTCTACACACTGTCCTTACACATCTGGAGAAGAAGGATGCTTGCATAAGAATGCAGTTCTTGGACTACAGTTTAGCATTCAACACCATAGTTCTATCCAGGCTCGACAGGAAGCTCAGAGATCTCGACCTTCACCCTGCCTTGTGCAGCTGAGTCCTGGACTTCCTGTCAGATCACCAGCAGGTGGTAAGAATGGGCTCCCTCACCTCCACCCCTCTTACCCTCAGCACAGGTGCCCCTCAGGGCTGTGCACTGTCCCCTCTTTTAATCCCTGTATACCCATGATTGTGTCACCACCCATGGCTCTAATCTGCTAGTTAAATTTGCCAGCAACACTACATTGATTGGCCTAATCTCAAGCAATAACAAGGTGGCCTCCAGGGAAGAAGTCATCACCCTGACACAGTGGTGTCAAGAAAACAACCTCTCCTTCAATGTTGCAAAAACAAAGGAGCTGGTTGTGGATTACAGGAGGAATGGAGACGGGCTAACCCTGATTGACATCAATGGATCCGGGGTTGATAGGGTGAACAGCTTTAAGTCCCTCGGCATCCACATCACCGAGGACCTCACGTGGTCTGTACACACCAGCTGTGTGATGAAAAGGCACAACAGCACCTCTTTCACTTCAGACGGTTGAGGAAGTTTGGTATGGGTCCCCAAATCCTAAGAACTTCCTACAGGGGCACAATTGAGAGCATCCTGATTGGCTGCATCACTGTCTGGAATGGGAACTGTACCTCCATTAATAGCAGGATTCTGCAGAGAGTGATGTGGACAGCCCAGCGCATCTGTAGTTGTGAACTTCCCATGACTCAGGACATTTACAAAAACAGGTGTGTAAAAAGGGCCCGAAGGATCACTGAGGACCCGAGTCACCCCAACCACAAACTATTCTAGCTACTACCGTCCAGGAAACGGTATCGCAACATAAAAGCCAGGAACAACAGGCTCCGAGACAGCTTCTTCCACCAGGCCATCAGATTGATTAATTCACTCTGATTTGAGTGTATTTCTATGTTGCATTGGCTGTTCTAATTATTATAAATTACTATGATTGCACATTACACATATAGGCAGAGACGTAACGTAAAGATTTTTACTCCTCAAGTATGTGAAGGATGTAAGAAATAAGGTCAATTCAATTCAATAGATTTAGTGGAGTGGACCCTCCAAGCCAGAAGCAGTCACTATGATGAACGGTGTGTGGGATCCTGACAATGTGGCTACTTGTTCCACCAGCCATTATTTACTTTGCGCCTTAGAACATGGTTGACATGGTGAGGGCTAGTTGAGCTAGCTCGAGGTAAGAAGGATCGTTATAGAAGGATAAGCATACTAGAGTAAGACTCGAATGATTTGACAAAAACATTACAGTCGAATGCAAAGTTTTTTCAACAGAAACACATTTATATTGCTTATTGACAGCTTGAGGCCCTGCACATGAGTGCTATCAAACAACAATTGACAGGTGCTTATACTAAAGGGGATACTGAAGCATTTGGCAGTATAATAGATTTTAAGGAGCATCTTCGATGAGGAAAGATGGTAATGCAGAGAGTTAATGACGGATGCTGAGGAGGGATTTCTGAAGTTGGAATTTGTCAACAACAGTGCTTGTGCCAAAAAATTGACTGGTTAAAATCAGTTATGGGCAAATGGTTGGATCTAGACTTATGTTACAGCCGGGGGAGAGTGAAATCTATGGACTGACCTGGAGTAAGAATTTGAAGAGATATTTCTTAATCGAGAGACTCTGTAGATTAATGGTTGAAGTGGTTTAATGTAGGTTAACACAAAAGGAAAAGGATGTTGGAAAATTGAGAAGTCAAAAGAGGCACTTGTTTAAGTTCTAATTAACTCAGAAGATGGGGCTTTGATAACTATGAAGCTCTTGGGTCTAATACAGAAATCTAATTTTTTACCATTGCATATGACAGCCACGTCCTCATAATGGTTGCAGTTGTGGACAGCCCAGCCCAGGCTTCCACACTCGATCAGTGACAGCTCTGTTCCTTTGCAGTCCACGTTGTCCAGCAGAATTAACCCCGTCCCCTTGCCAAAGGGCAGGTTCGCTGCCACAGAGAGTGCACGGCCACACCCCAGCTGCTGGCACACTACGCTAGCATCCACAATGTCCCAGTCGTCATCACACACTGTGCCCCAGGTACCATTGTAAAGAACTTCCAAAAGCCCTTGACATGGATTCCTCCCATTCACCAAGCGAACTTCTGGGAATGAAATAAAGACAGAAGAAGCGTGAAAACTGTTGACCTTCTCTTAAAATGGAGATATATTTTTCAAGAACTTTCTGGTTTGCTTCTCTATCAATTCACAGAGGAATATAGGGAGGTGCAGAACAGGAACAGGCCTTACTGCCCACAATGTCCACGTTAACAATAATGCCAAAGAGGAGCAAAGGAGAGGAAGGTAGGAGATAAAATAAAAGAGCGGTGAATTAGACTTTGGAGCACACTTCCAAAGAGACGTTTGGATAGGTGCATGGATGAGTGACATGTGGAGGGCAATGGACTGGGTTCAGGTTTATGGGATTAGGTAGAAGACCAGGCCAGGACGGACTAGGTCAATCAAAGGGTCTGTCTCTGTGCTCTATAATTCTATGACTTCACTCCCTTAGACCATTACAGAGTTTTCTACAGCAAATGGCCCCAGGACATGTGCAGCCACTGTTGTCATGTAGGAAACACTGCAGCCAATTTACATGCTGCAAACTCCACAAAATGGAAGGTAATATTGACCACATCATCTGATGAGCTGTAATGTTGAGGGATGCAAAAAAATCAGAATTAGACTCCAATAAGACTGAGCTGACCACTATCTGGCACTCATTCATGAGAACAGCTACTGTAGCAGGTGACTAAGGTCCTGATTCTCGGCCACCTTCTGAAGGCTCAAGGGTTAGGTAATATTCACTAAGCATAAACACTTGAGAAGCATCATCCAGAAGGAAGAACTTAAAGCATTCACTCTCTCCGGCATTAGCTCAGAGTGGTTGCAGTCTGTATCAACTCTGAGATGTAAAACAGCTTCTCATGGGTTCTCAAAGAGCACGTCCCAAACCTGTTCCAGTTAGAAGCCCAAGGAAGGTGGAACATGGAAACTCCACCACAGCTCTAAGTCACTCAACCAATTGACAACTAGAGCTGTCTAGCTGTCCCTTCTTCAGCAGTGGGTCAAAGTTTGGAATTTCCTACCAAGATGTATCATGGAAGATCTTAACTATTTGCTCCCTAAAAAATTTTAAGTTGGCTTTTCAAGGACAATTAGGAAGGAACTAGCCAATGACCAGTGAATAAAGCTTAGAAATAAAGGAAGATGTTAATCCAATGCATTTCTCTTACCTATAGTTGACGGGGTTGCTATTGGAGCATCTAAAGTTACAATGGAAAAACACCATGTTAGTTCTGTGAGACATAAACAAGATTTTAAAATCTCTGTAAATTACCAACCAGAGTCATCAATGCAGAATTTGCCTCTCAAAACAAAGATTACACACATTCATATGCAATCAAAGTGCATGCAGAAATACGAACATATTTGGCAAGAATCTCAGCTGCCATTTCATCGCTGTAAGTTTATATGTGGGATGTGGAGAATAAAAATAAACATGTTACAAGGGTTCTGGTCCAGTGACCTTGTGTTTAGAAAACATCTTGTTAATGAATAACTTGAATTGAAATCATGGTTCTGCCACGGGTTGAGGCCATCCTGGTGCAATGGGCCAAATGTCGCAGATGCCTAAAATTAGGGGAAGGGAGAGGTGGAGGAAGAAGAGAAGGGGGAGGAGAAAGAGGGGACAGGCAAGAGGGGGAGGGGAAGGGGAAGAGGAGGAAAAGAGAGAGATACACACACATGATCACATACAAATTCCTTACAGGCAATAGTGGGAATTGAACCCAGGTCACTGGTACTGCATAGCATTGTGTTAACTGTTACACTACCATCCACCCTTGGGGATGAGGAGAAAATAAAGATGTGTAGGATGAATGTAAATGGGAGATGGATAGTCAGCAGATATTTGGTGTGCTGAAGGACATGTTTCCAAGCTGTGTCTCCCTCTGACATTATGACTCAGCAGCTTTCTTTGACCCCTGTCTGTGCTGGGATTAGGTCTGCAGTGGAGCCATTGGTGAGGATTATGACATCCAAATGACTCCCGCACTTTAGCATTGGATATCTCATCTCCTCGTACAACATGACAAGATGGTGCCTCAGTTACTGTCTGCACGTCAACTGAGCATCTCTCTCTACAAGTTCTATATTCAAGCCCAATCCATGGATTAAGGTTAAAAGAAATCTCAGAGGACATCTCCCTGAAGAAATCTGGGATTCCAATTGAAAGCTGTTAAGTTTAGATAACTTCAAAAAAAAACTATTTTGGTGGCAATGTCTGTCTGAGGCAACTTCCCTGCTCTCATTCAGCCAAAACAAAAAGAAAACAGAGAATTGACAATGGATGTTGCCTTGTCTGTCTACAAATAACACATGCTGTACCTTGTGGTGGTTTGTAGTATTATGACTGGGTTTTGTAAGCTGCTGGAGGACCTTCCCCAATTCTGGTTATGGACATTGTGGAAGGGAATATCCTTGTGCTCCAAGGATTTTGGCAAGTTATAAGTGCTGGCGGGGTGAGGAGAGTCTGGTGATTGCAAAAGAAACGGTCCATTGCCTGACTCTTCCTTTGTCCAACAAACAAAAGATATCTAGAAGTCCTCTCAGTCTGCTAATCCTCATAGCAGGGAACCAGCACTCAGGCTGAAATGAAAATCACTACTGGGCTTTGATAATGCAAGCTGGTTCTCAGTAGAAGCTCATCGGGTTTGTCTGACCGTACAGAAAACTGTTAAAATCGGAAACAAAAGATGAGGTGAGGATTACAAGAAGGGCTTTACTCAGAGTACTGTATATTCTAAACTGCTGTGTGTAACTTCACAAAATCTGAATTGCATAGCAAGTTTAAAAGGATAGCCAGGAATTAGCTCAGTGCAGTGGTAGTGATCTAACTCATCAGAATTTTTAGCTAACACAGATTATTTCTAACCTCCTTGAATTTATGACCCTATACAAGGGGTAATGATTACTTGAGCCAGCAAACATTCTCATATTGATCAGATTAACATACTCAGACTATTGAAGATGGGATCAATAGAGTCTATTTTTGCATCTTGAGCTGCAATTCTTTCCGGGGTCTGAGGCTCCTAATTTCTTTAGATGTGAGCATGAATGAGGTATTGTAAATGCCAAATACAAAATCTGCTGACAAACCATTCACTTTATATCCTTAATTAACCCAATTCTACACAACGTGTATGTAAACATTGATTTTTAATCATCTTCACACTTTGTTCCCATGCCTGTGTATATTAGGCATGTATATTTTATGAGGACATGTCTGGGTGTATGTTCATGAGTGTTTTTAAATCGAGGAATCTTGTGACAATATTCATAACATTAAATTATTGTAAATGGGTGCTTGCCAGTGCAGGGGCAGTGTCTTCCTGTGGTGTGTGAGTCCATGACTGCATCGATACACCTTTAAAATATTCAATGTATGGCTTCAAGATAAACTACTTACTTGTGACTTCGCGCTTTGAAACATGAGCAGTTTCTGAAAAAAATGAAGTTGGATGTAGATCTCTTAAGCAATTAATTTGACAATATCTCTTCATGAAACATCAATACTGAGCGGCAGTGCGTTCTACCCAGCCCAATCATTATGACAAATTTATTATAGGATGCAGAACTCCCAACACACACACAGCAGAACGACTTGGTGCTGTGCTCCCTAACTCGGGATTACTGTTCATATGCTACCTCGCTCCCTCATGTTTGATCAGGTACTTGGAATGGCCACCCAGAACATTCAGGAGATGAATAAAAAAACAATGCTGTTGGGGGTGGGGGTAGGAACAGGGGAATTGAACAGATTGGGTAATTCTTCCGGAAAACCAGCATGAGCACAATGGATCCAATCACCTCATAACAAGTTGTAGGATTCTAAAATCATATTTGAACAGCTACTTTTCTGAAATTTGTGAGCTTTTCATCTTTCAAATTCACCCTTTTGGTGTTTCAATCTGCTGGAAGAACTCAACAGGTCAAGTAGTGTCAGTGAGAGAAAAGGAATTATTGAAGTTTCGAGTTGAAACCCTACATCATACATCTGTCCTGATGCAGGGCTTTGACCTGAAGCACCGACAGTTCCTACGTTGCTCAAATCACTGAGCTCCTGGAACCACTTGCTTGTTGTCTCTCCATTGTACGAACAAAAAGACTGCAGTTTCTCTAAGAGGCAGCAGAGGGCACTATAGGCTGAAAAATGCAAAGTTACATCTGGGCTCTAAATGGCTGGAAATTAAACTTTTCCAGGAATTCCTTCCTCTGACACTCAGTCCAATTACTTTATTCCTTCCCTTCCCCTTAAAAAGACAGAACCAGGAAAAATGCATAAGGTGTGGAAGCTACAGGTACTAAAATCTGAGCGAACTACAAACTGTTGCAGGAACCCAGCGGGCTGGCAGCATTTGTTGGGGGGGGGGGGGGGGATGGAATGGTCAATGATTTGGGATGACATCCTTGACATGATGCTGCCTGTAACCCTTCTACTCCTTCGGTCCTGATGCAGGGCCTTGAATATCCCTATCCCCCTAGAGATGCTGCTCAACCCTCTGAGCTCTTCCAGCAGTTTGTTCATTGTTCAGAAGGTCCGAGGCTTTTGTTAATGATGTTGATTGGGGCAAAGATTAGACCGGGCAGACTGGTGAAGAGAGGCCAACATTCACTGGGGAGGGGCAGGGGTTGATGGGTGAGGTTGGGTGACCCTGAGCTGGGGTGGTGTAGGGGTGTAGTGGTCTGGAAAGATCCCTTGCTGGAGTTTGGGCAAGTGATTTACCCCAGGGTGTGGGCCATAGATTGGGGAAGTGGACGGGGGGGTGGGGGAGCTGACCAATAGACAGGAACACAGATTAGGTTATTGGCCTTAGGTGAGGGCTTGAGGGTTTGAAGTGTCTCCTGGAGGTCTTGGGGGAATTGCAAGGTTATATTGAGTTGTATATGGCACGGGGGATTGGGAAGGGGGCTGGGGTTGGTCAGGAGTGGAGATGTAATCTGTTGAGCCTACCAGAATGGCTATTCAGATGTAGAAGCTGACACTACAGTGTAAAGATCTAGTTATCCTGAAAGTACCAGGGTTGGCTATTCTGGGAACATCTTCATCTAACTTCTGCTGCAAACATGTTTGCAAAAGGTATCACATCATACTATGCCCCACCAAGGTGGAAATGTTCATAATTGGATGCCACACGAGGAAAGAATCCATTTTCATTTTCACATTGCTGTATAAAGTATCTTTCTTTACGTGATGGGATTGCAATGTTAGTGGATGCTACCAGAGTGTCAATCTGTGGATGAGAGATGTTCAGTATACAGTGCCATGGATGGGCAGGTTTAGCTTCTTGCTTCGGATGAGGAGCAAACAATCAGCCTCAGAGAGGGTCGCAATGATCCCTATCCATAATCACCCATGTACATTAAAACGTTGGAGACACAAAGGACTACTGATGTTGGAATTCTAAACAATCTGCCGGAGAAACACAGCAGGTCAACCCGAAGTCCTGACCCAAAACATTTACAATTTCTTTCCACAGATGGTGCTTCTAGCAGATTGTTGAGCATTACATTAAAATGTTGCCTTAGGAATGCATTGCTGTCCTTCCAGAAACCCAAGAGTTAGATAAAACAACTGCAGTGATAAAAACGTATTTCTGGAAAAAACAGAGCCAGCTAGTCAACTGGGTGGTTCACTGGCAGATTGAATTTAACCCCAATAAGTTCAAATGATGTATTTTAGGAAGTCTAGTATGGGTAGGACACACGCCGTGAATGGTAGGGTCATAAGTCATACTGAGGTACAATTGCGTTGATTAATGAAGTGGTAGTAGGGGAGATAGGTGATGATGAAGACATGCTAGACACTGGCCTTCAGGTGCTGAGTAGAGAACATAAGACCATGGACATCAAGGCATAACTTTCTAAAACATTATTTAGGAAACAGCGGGAGTTCCGTGCACAATCTCGGTCACCACACTCTAGGAACGACATGAATGCACTGGGAAGGGTGCAAAAAGATATATCAGGATGCTACTCAGAATGGAGTGTTTTAGTTAAGAGGAGAGACAAGATTGGTGGGCCTGCAGCAAAGTAAGTTGAGGGTAATCCTGAAAAAGAATACAAAATGCAGAGGGTGGCATAGATTGGGTGGACGGTGAGAAACTTTCCCCCAGAATGAAGACAACAAAAAATAGAGGGAGTGGATTTAAGAAAAGGAGTAAGAGGAAAGAGGAACATAAAGAAAGAAATTTTCACCTGGCAGTGCTTGCAATCTAAAACACAGTGCCTAAAAAGGTGGCAGAAGTCTTCTCCTTACTTTTAAAAAGAATCTGGATGTTCAACAGAGTGGCCAAGGGACGAAAGACCAAGTGTAGTAAGTGGATAAACAGTGTTAATAATCAGCATGAATGTGATGGGCTGAAAGGCCTTTGTCTGCGCTATATGACTCACTTTAAAAGGTTTTTCTTAACATTTCAATTAATCAGGAAAGCAGTGAGAATAGGAAATAAACTTCTCTGTGGATTATTCGCCATTATATGGAGACATGGAGCGGATATTCAACTATGAGCTAAATGATCGAGTGGTTCACTGTAGTCTTTACAGAT
Source organism: Hypanus sabinus (assembly GCF_030144855.1). Lineage (NCBI taxonomy): Eukaryota > Metazoa > Chordata > Chondrichthyes > Myliobatiformes > Dasyatidae > Hypanus > Hypanus sabinus. Next base: position 135,266,363 of record NC_082711.1, read on the forward strand.
CATGACTTCATCCACTCCCCTTCAACTGACTCACTCAATTTCCCATTTCCAATGTTTATTTTCTAATACTTAAACTGTAAGAAGAAAATGTAAAGAAATTAAGAAACTTAAAAAATACTCCTGCTAATCTATTCAGAGTTGCATACGTCAATGCGGCTAATGTTTAATTATTGGAAGGAAGGCAATACTTGAACACTTCCATTTTATTGAATAAGCAGTGCAGAGGAACATTGCTCCTCCTGGACTGAAACTCTCCAGCTCAGGCTAAAGACCTTCCATCATCCATTCCCTCCAGCTATCAAGTTCTTTCTATATATCCTTTCTAAAATCCATATAATACTGGCACATTCTATTCCTTATTTCCCTCAGGATATGTCTCTTATCAAGCAAATCAATCCAATAAATGTTTTTTTAATCCTACTGCAAAGCAAGTAGATTAATTCTACGATATCTTCACTTCTCACTAATTCATGATCCCACATCTGTATCCAACAATATAAAATTGCCAACTCTCCTCTTATGCTTGAATGGTCACTTCATCGTAGTCCCATGCATCTACTAGTGCCTACAGGTCACCTCCCTCTTTTACCACCTTTATACATTCAGATACCTGCATTCTAAACCAGCCATTATCAATCAACTGGTCTCACAATCTGCCCTCACCCAAAACTGGGCTCCCTATCCCAGCACCCTCGACCCCCCATGCACTTCATTCCTCTCTTCGGCTGCACTTCTCCTGCCAATTTCGTTTAATCCTTTCACAACCCAAGTTGTGGTTCAATCACGATTTGTGAAAGCAATTGCTTTCATTTGAACCAGCAGAGCCTCACATAAAGGAAGGCCTGTTTACTCCTTTATAAGAGTAATGTTGGGAAGGGAGTTGGAAAAAACCATTGAGTTTTTAACCATTTACTGTCAACCCAGCCACCCATCACACTAGAGGTTCAAAAGTAGTCTCTTACGTACTGTAATGCCTAACAATATACTCACCGGGGATGCCAAGAAGAATTATCAGAAGAGTTAGAGAGCTGATGAAGGCATACAGTAGGAAGAGAGAAAGTCGCCATCTACTTTTCTGAACAAACACACAGTGAATCAGAGCCATTTCCTTCAGTTGAGGTAGAAGCAGTTCTCTTAATCGCACACTGCAGTCAGCTTCTCACAGCGGGGCTTCGCCTGCACTGAAAACAAACACAGCTGCTGAGTTTTGAAGTGTGGTGGGACATTACTCTTTGATGGATCCTGTCACCACAGATTGTTACTAGGCAATAGTTTAACATGGGCCTACACTCAGGGGAAATCTATATTGGTGAAGAATCAGCGACATTGGGTACCTGTCCTCCTAACAATGGTGTCTGCTGCCTCTGTAAGGGAATACCTAGTGGCTCAAATGATCTACAATGGGAGAAAAATGAAGGAAAACTGCACTGGAAGGGGCAGGGATTATCTACAGCGATAAAAGATTTAATTTCAGATCAACGACCTTCCATCAGATCTGACACGAGTTAAAAATCAAACATGTTTTAACTTAGAGAGAGTGGGGAAGGATGGAACAACCAAAATATTTACTACCACTGTCAATCACTGCCATTGAGAGCAGTGTAGCAGGTATTACAGCCCAGGGCAACAGAGCTTGGAGTTCAATGCTAGCACCTTCTGTAAGGAGTCTGTACATCCTCCCAATGGAATACGTGCATTTTTTACGAGTGCCCCTGCTTCTTCCCAGAGTTCAAAGTCATATTGGTGAGTAGGTTAACTGGTCATTGTAGATTGTCCTGTGACGAGGTTAGGCTATAAATCAGGGGTTGTTAGGGGTCACTGGGCGGTGAGGCTCGAAGATCTGGGAGGGCCTTTTCCACACTGGATCTCCAAATAAATGAATATCTCTCCGGCTCCTTGACCTGTCAGAGATATTCATTTTGTTCTCTGCAATTGGAAATATGATGCTCTCAGTTCTGACAAATTATCAGCAACATTTAAAAGATACTTGGACAGATACGTGAACTGAAAATGTTTGACAGATAGGGGCAAAAAGCAGAGAAATGGAACTAACTTAGATGGGAGTTTTGGTTGGCATGAGTCAGTTGGTGTACGGCTCTATGAAGGAGACTGACCAGAGCGGTGTCTGTCTGGAGGTCGTGAAGGGATCTGCTGTTGTTTTATTCTGAATTGGAGCAGTTAGCCTTGGTTTAGTCTTCTCTCTAAACACTGTCCTCCAGTTCTAAAAATGTTTGTGCTCTTTATTACTGTTTTTCTGAAGGGAGAGGGAGAGCCTGCCGGGTGAACCAGCAGTTCTTTTGGGTTTTTTTGTGCAGACCGTGGTCTTTCTGGGGGTTTGCTACTGCTGGCTGGGTGGGTGATGCGTTTTGCTGAAGTAAGTAGGGGAGGGGGTGCAATGCTTTGCTGCTCTTTGTGTGTGGGGGGAGTGGGGGGCTTTGGGGTTCTAACGTTTTTACTGTCACTCATTCTTTGGGGGTACTCTTCTGTTTCCATGGATGTCTGCGAAGAACAAGAATTGTGTACATTCTCTGATATTAAATGGAACTACTGAACTTCATTACAATCCTCAAAGTACATTGGAATAAAAAAAACACATTGTTGGCTTCATATTTTATTTTTATTTGCTTAGATGTGTAATAGGAATTAAAATTAACTAACACACACAAAATGCTGGAGGAAATCAGCAGGTCAGGCAGCATCTATGGAAACAAATAAACAGTTGATGTTACAGGCCAAGACCCTTCCTCAGGACTCGAAGAGCGTCCAGAAGAAGGGTTTTGGACAAAACATTGACTGTTTATTCACTTTCATAGATCCTGCCTGGCATATTGAATTCCCCCAGCATTTTGCATGTGTTGCTTTGTATTTCCAGCATCCGCAGATTTTCTCAGATTAATATTAATTGACTGTTTATTATAGATACATGATTACTTCTGATTTTGTTTTGAGGCATATAGCGAGCCAACTTTGTCCTAACTGTGTACATATAAAGGACAGGCACTTGCAAAGATCCCTTCACAACCTCCAGACTTGCTTCTAAATCGGTGCATAGACATGGCAGAAATCCTACTTACAAGTGAAATTTGAGAAATAAGATGTGAGCAAGAGCACAGAAATTCCAATCCTCAGCGCCTGATCAGGACTGTCAGAGATTAAAATACTGACGAAAGGGGCTATTCAGTTTAAGTCTGATGCACCATCAATAACTCACACTGAGACGTAAGGCGAGATATCGGCTTTTATTGACTGGAAGAAGGAACCAGGAGTGAGTGTCCATCATACAATGACCTGGAGACTGAGGCCGAGCGTCAGGCCTCAGATCGCCTTTATACAGGGGCCTGTGGGAGGAGCCACAGGAGCAGTCAGCAGGGGGCGTGTCCAGACAGGCACATAGTTCACCACAAAGTCTACAAGAACAATCCAGCCAGTCCTATTCCTCTGTTTATGGAAATGCTTTAGGAGGTTTAAAGAGGTTTGGCTTGTCACCAAACACTCTAACAAAACTTCTAGAGATGCACTCCTGAAAGGAGCCTGACTGGTTGCATCTTGACAATCTAAATACTGTACACGAGAAACAGCACCAACACGCGACGGCCCTCCCCACCATGTACCTGAGGCATTGTTTTCAGAAGGAAAGATTCATCAAAGATCCCCACCATCCGGCCCATGCTATCTTCTCACAGCTACCAGTGGACAAGGAGGCACAGAAGCCTAAAGTTCCACTTGTCAGGTTCAAGAACAGTTACCTCCCTGTTACAACCTCTTATAATCAAAAGTGACATATACGTTAGGAAAATTACCTACTTCCAACCTCCTGAAGCCCAGCACTGCTATTAATTCTTCCAATTACATACGTTTCATTGGCAACACATTCAAAAACCCTTTTGTAGAAGTCACTGAACAAGAAGATTCGAAGATGTGCGGAGCCTCACAAGCACGAGGAAGTCTGCAGATGCCAGCGCACACAAAATGCTGGAGGAAGTCAACAGGCTGGGCAGCATCTGTGGAACAGAGTACAGGCGACGTCAGTCCTGCCGAATAGCCTCGGCCCGCGATGTCAATTGAACTCTTTTCCATAGATACTGCCTGGCCTGCTGAGTTCCTCCAGTGTTTTGTGTGTGGTACGTGGAGACTGTAGAGAAATACGCACAGTACAGCACAGAAACAGCCGGTTAAGCCCAAGGGGCGTGGCCCATGCTGAATGTGTTGTCCAGGAAGCTAATTCTATCTGTCCACACTTGATACATAGCCATCTAAACTATTTCAATCCAAGCACTTACCTAGATGGCTTTAAAATGATGCCAAAACTATATATCTGCCTTAACCACTATTTCCGGCAGCTCAATCCAAATACACGTCACCCTTTCGTAAAAGAGCTGGCCTTGATGTTGCCTTTAAATCTCTCACTTTTGAGCTTAAACCTATGCCTCATGTTGTTAGCTCCTCCTCCCAGGGAAAAAGACTTTCACCCTGTCCATGTCTCTCATGATCTTACATACTTGAATCAGGTCTCCCTGTGCTCTAGGGAGTTAAGTCCTAGTCTATACGTTCCCTCCTTGTTATCAGGCCCCCATCAAATTCTTGTCATCAGATCCTGGTGATGCACCATCAATAACTCACTCTGAGACGTAAAGGCGAGATATCGGCTTTTATTGACTGGAAGAAGGAACAAGCAGTGGTTGACCACCATACTACATCCTGGAGACAGAGAGGCCAGGCTCAGGCCTCGATCGCCTTTATACCGGGGTCTGTGGGAGGAGCCACAGGAGCAGTCAGCAGGGGGCGTGTCCAGACAGGTATATGTAGTTCACCACACCTGCTAAATCCTTTCTGCATTCTTTTTAGTTCAATAATATATTTCTAATAACAGAACGGTACACAATACTCCAAATGCAAACTCGCCAAAGCCGCATAATATATACTGCATATATAACAGCAACGTAACATCTCAACTTTTAGACTCAGTGCCCTGACCGGTGAAGGCTAAAATGCCAGACATCTTCTTCACTACCCTGTCGATCTGAGACACCACTTTTAGTGAACTTAGCACTAGTGCTCCTAGTATTCACTGTGCACTCTGTTCCATAAAGCGCTCCAGGGCTCTACCGTTCACTATACGAGACCTATCCTGGTTTGACATCCCAAACTGCAAACCTCACATTTGACTGAAAGCCATTTACCAACACTCAGCCCAAATCTCCCTGTGGTTTTTCATAACCTTCCACACTGTCTGACACTACCTATTTTAATAACATCCACAAACTTACTTACTATGCCTTACACATTCACATCCAAATAGTTTATATAAATTACAAACAGCTAAGATCCCTGAACCGAGCCCTGTGGCACACAAGTCGACAAAGGCCTCCTAGCCTGAGAAACAATTATCGACCATCACCCTCTACTTTCTACTACTGAACCAAGAGTGAATCCACTAGCTCCCCATGGATCCCATGCGATCTCACCTTCAAGACTAAGCTTGTCAAAGGCAAGGTTCCTCATAGCAAGGTTGTCTTGCATGTTCCGACCGTATCCGCTTCTACCACCTCCCGTGGCAGCACATTCCAGGCAAACCCAACCCTCTAGGTAAAACACTTGCCTTGCTGTCTCTTTTAAAATTGCCCCTTTTACCTTAATGCTAATCCCTCCTCTATTTAACATTTTCACTCTGGAGGAAACCTCTGACTATCTGTGCTGTGTGTAGCTCACATAATTGTTTAGACTTTTAACATGTTACCCCACAAACTCTAACAATGTAAATTTGTCCAACACCAACTTATAGTAAATACTCTCTAATGCAGGCAACATCCTATTGACCCTCCCCAAAGTCTCCACACTCTTATAGTAAAGCAACCAGAACTGCATACGCATTCCCAATGTGGTTAATTAATGTGTTATACAGCTACAACAGAACTTCTTGACTTTTATAGGCTTGTGAGAGTATCCTAATATCATCCTTTTCATTTTCCTATCAATGATATTGCCCACTTTTGCAGAATTCGGAAATATTCCCCATCCTCAGTGTGACCGTTTTCTTTTCAGAAATATCATGAACCTTTTCCTTTGATCTCGTGAAATCTTTCACTTTGCCAGATTTCCACGTTGGGCATTTTTTTAACTTAAAATGATAAATATTACTAGAAAACTATATATTATTTTTTTTTACATATTAGCTACTCCTGTTTATCAGAATCAGAATCAGAATCAGACTTTAATCGCCAAGTACCTGTGCACACACAAGGAATTTACTTCCGGCAGATGTTGTCTCTCTGCTCATAACAATAATAATGATAAATATAAATGAAAATATAGATTATACATACAAGTAGTGCAATCCAAGTAATAGTTAGCCGACAGCTAATCGGCAGTTAACTGTTCAGCAAAGTGACCGCAGTAGGGAAAAAACTTCTCCAGTGCCTATTAGTCTTAGTCTGGAGGGATCTGAAGCGCCTACCAGATGGAAGCAGTTCAAACAGTCCGTGTGCAGGATGGAAGGAGTCCTTTATGATGTTCCCCGCCCTCTTCTTCAACCTGGAAGAGTACAGGTCCACAATAGAGGGCAGGGAGGCTCCAATAATGCGCTCGACAGTCCTCACTGTGCGCTGTAGTCTGGTTCTATCCCGCTTGGTGGCGGCTCAAAACCACACAGTGATGGAGGTGCACAGGACAGACTCAATGACTGCGGTGTAAAACTGCAGCAGCAATTCCTGAGGCTGACCATATTTCCTCAAGAGCCGCAGGAAATACATCCGCTGCTGGGCCTTCTTCAGGATGGAGCTGATGTTCTGCTCCCACTTCAGATCCTGAGAGATGGTGATTCCCAGGAACCTGAAGTTCTCCACGGTGGACATAGGGCTGCCGAAGACTGTGAGGGGAGGACATAACGGGGGGATGTCTCCTGAAAACCACTATCAAGTTATTAAAGTTTCCCAATCTACTGAAACCAACTGTCATGCCTTATTCAGTTTATTCTGCATTATTCAGTTTAAACGCCTCGTTTCACATCGAATGAAATCAGTTCCAATCTTTAAATAAAGTTCTATCACATTTTAATCCCTATTCCCAAAGGTCACTTAACTATGAAACTATAGGAGATTAAAAATAATTATTTTTCTTACTGCTTCCTCATTGATCCAGGAAAGCATCCGATATACACTTCAATAATTTGCCTTGACACCTTTACTGATTATTTTACCCTGGCTATATGCAGAATAAAGTCCCCAATAATTATTTAATAACTCTTTTTATAATTACCTCTAATTTTCTGTTCCATAACTCTCCACAGGGTCCTACTGTTATTGTTTGAGAGCTTGCGTACAATTCCTACCAAAGCAACACACACAAAATGCTGCAGGAACTCAGCAGGCCGGGTATTTCTAAATGTAAACAATTGATGTTTTGGCCGAGACCCTTCGTGAGCCCTGATGAAGAGCTTGAGCCAGAAAGGCTGACTGTTTACTCTTTTCCATAGACGCTGCCTCAATCTCAGGAGGACGATGCAGGACAAACAGCTTGACAAATTGAAGACTCCTAAAACAAGGAGGTTTGATGTTTCACTCCCGGACAAGCAGTCCTGGTGAAGACTACAGAAGTGATCAAAGGCGGGTACTTGACAAGGTTAAAGTCAGAACTGGACCACTCTACTACACAGTGGAGAATGAGCCTGATGTCATCTGGAGATGACATATAGATCAGCTGCGGAGAGAAACGTCAATTGTTAGAGAAGGAAGGTGTCCAGATCTGACAGAACCACTTCCTACAGTCCCAGAGTCAACTCTTAAAACCACTTCGAAGGAAACCGCAAAACCTGAGATTGTTACACAGCCACGTCTCACATTCCAAGCAGTATGACCCCCTCTCCTCAGGAAAAACATTGTCCCTCAAGTGTAAAAAATTCTCCACAGTAATTAAATCTTTAGGCCTTAATGGGACAAATTAAATTTACTAAGTTGTGAATGTCTGTATATAGTAGTTGAATTATATAGTATATACTGTGTGTATGTATATATATTTTTCAAAGGTTCAAAAATTCAAAGTATATTTATTAGCGAAGAAAATATAAATTATCCAACCTTGAGATTTGTCTGCTTATAGACAACCATAAAGCAAGAAACTAAAAAAAAACAATTAAAAAAAACAACAACCAATGCGCAGGGAATGAGGAAAAACACACAAATTGTGCAAACAATAGAAGCAAGCAACAGAATTCTGAAACAGGACGAGTCTTAGATTCGACTCCCTGGAGCTTTCCAGAGTAGCCCCAAAGCATTGGTCTCAGTTCATCGTACTAGCGGAGCAAATCACCGAGAAGCTCACAGACATGAGGCCATCTCACAGGCTCAGTGTGGAGAGCAGAGTGAACATTGCGGGAGAGCGAGCAAAATCTAGATGGCTAAGAGCAATACGTGACCTATTTGAGTTGAGATGCATTCTATATTGAGTTGGAGTTTATAGCTAAGCAGGGAGAAGTGCAGAGTATTTAACGTTTGAGTAATATTGTAAACATATTGTTTGATTAAGCATTCTTTGTTTACAATATTCATTATGGGTTGTATGTAAGATGTACGTAAATGGCATTCGTCATTACCCCACCACATCACACGCGAGCACCTCACCACAGTAAGTCAAAGTTGACAAAGCTTTTTCAGGCTTCTGGGTTTTTCTTTTGATTAGTTTCTGGAGTTACAAAGGATGAAGTTACCCCCATTTATCCTCTTGGGTTATCTCCTCAAAGAACTCCAAGAGGTTTGTCAGACGTGACTTCTCACACAAAAGTCAGACTTTGTCTCTCTAAATCTTGGTAGATCCTGTCCCTTCACCAATTTACCCCATCACTATTGTCTTGAATTACTGGTCTGTAGTTTCATTGCTTGTTTATTTTTGCTATCCTTTTTAGACAAATACCGCATTACCTATTCTCCAGTCCTGCAGAACCTCATCTATGAGTAGACATGAAGCAAAAATCTCTGGAAGTGCCCAACAATTTTTTTCTCTACCTTTCTACAGGGTGTGATAATGCACCAGATAAAGCCAAGAATATTTTATCACCTTAACGTACATTATGGCATCCAATGTGCCCTCGCTGTTAATTCATGTAAGATCCAAGATGTCACCATTCATTTCTCCATTCCTTTAGCTTCCATTGTTTTCTCCACAACAAAAACTGAAGAGACACATTTATTGAAAATCTCTCCTATTTCCTTTGTTTCCACACACAGACAGCCATGCTGAGATTTAAAAGATAGGTTTCTCGCCATAGTCAACCTTTTACTCTGAATATACCTGTAGAATCTGTTGGCATTTGCTTTGCCTCGCCGGTCAGATCACTCATATCCTCTTTTTGTCCTCCTAACTTCTGTCTTAAATACATTTCTGGACTTCTAGTAGTCAAAGGATTTGTTAGTTCCCAATTGCTTTGGCACAGTGTATGGCTCCCTTTTGCTCTTAATCAGAGTCTCAATATCTCTCATCATCCAGGATCCCCAAAACCTACCAGCCTTGTCTTGCCCCCTAAAGGAACATGCAGGCCCTGAACTCCTGCCTTGCACCCTAACAGGAACATGCGGTCTCCTTTCCTTGTAAGTAATCTTACCCAATCAACCTCTGCTAGATCTTGCCTGGGCAGCTAAATGTGAGGAGGGTATTTGCTGTTGCTGTAGCCAGTGGCGTTGGCAGTGACAAGGAAACCAATGATTGGTAAATGATGCAGCTCCCTGCACTTTTCTGGGAGTTGCTGCCTAGAGGAAATTATGTCCAACATGTCTCTCATTGGATTGAATTTGAGATTTAGAGAGGAAAATCGAGATTGAGGGAGGCTGTTATTGAAGAGGATGTTTTCGTGGGACAGACAGCAGGGAAACACTTCTGTAGTTGCTACAGCTCAACTTGACTATCCTGTGGATCATGGAGAGAGCTAACAAATTGTTTGTTGGGTGCTGTCTGAGAACAGCTGCCTTTATGGGTCCTTAAGAGCTTCTACAGTATATTGGTATTGTAGTGTTAACACTTCATGCTTTAGGTCAGGTTGATGTGAATAATAGAGTGGAAGGGGTGGTGGTCAGCCCTGTAATTACCAGTGCTTGTCAAGGTGTGACTGATTCAAACATCTTTGTGATCTCTAGTTCAGATAGTGATGTAATGGTAATGATATGATGTAACACTGCTTACACCCGGGATGTTACCATGTTCTCACTTGCTGTCCCTCTGACAACACATGGACCTTGTTAAGATAAGGATGTGCTCCAGGAACTTTGAAATATACTTCTCTGCATGTATGTTCTTTACTCACTGACTCGGGTTAGCTACTTTACACTATTGTTTTGACCTTCCTAAATTTCCGCTCATACAACACCCTCCTCCATCATACCAACACTATTTAGTTTAAAGCCTCAGCTACAGCTTATGTTATTCAGTGGGCTGGGATACTGGCCCCAGTCTGTTTCTGTTGGATCCTGTCCCAATGAGACAGCTCCATCTTTCTACAGTAACTCATGAACTGAGTCCCATTTCTCCCACAACATTGGTTGAGCCTTGCCTTCAGTGCTTTGATCTTACCAGACTTCTGTTAATTTGCATGTGGCTCATTTAGTAATGGAGAGATTATCAGCTTGTTTTTATTTTACATTTGGAACCTAGCTGCTCATATTCCTTCACAGAGATTCCTTTCTTATCCTGTTTTGTCCTATGACAGATGAATCTTCCCCCTCAGGTTCCAAGTTCCTCTCTAGCTTCACAAAGTCCTCAACTGCAGCTCTGGACAGTTATCACAACCTTGTCAGCACAAAGCAAATCCCACAAACTTTGTCGTCCCCTATACTACTACAGTTCAATCCACTCCATCAAAAGGAATGGCCTCTAAAGATACTTGCCCGTCCATGCTTCCACCTCTGCTCTCATAAACACATGGCTGCAAGAATCTTACAACTGTTGGACAATTGCTAGGGCCAAGGCTCCTCCAGCTTGAACTTCTAGATCCTCATGCCTGCCTCACTTACAACCATGTACCTCTACCCCTCACAACTAACCCATTCTGCAATGAATTTCACAGAAGCACACCTTGCTCATTCACACTTCACCTCACCAATTTCTTCACCAGCTGAGGTGAAACCTGCCATTTGGTGCACGTCAGTTTACCCTTGAGGTATGGTGGACTACTAAACTATAACAAAGCACACATCCCCAATCTGTGGTGTTTTATCTACACTTCTGAGGACTTTTAAATCTGATGAGGTGGTCTTCCTCCCACCGCCTGTACAGGCAGTGAGTTCCAACCCTCTGCCATTATCTGGCTGAAAATCGTCTTTCTAATGTCCCATTTAATCTTCCTATGAATTAATCTAAAATGTTCCTCCTGATATTTGACTCATCCGCTAAGGAAATAGGTCTTTCTCAGGACCCCTTATAAGTTGTGTACCTCAATTGTTCACGTTCGTAACCTCCTCTGATCCAAAAAAAAAGTTCAAGACTTTATCAACAAACACAGAGGAAGTAACATTTTTAATAGCTTTTATAGGAGTCTGAAAGTCATAGAGTTATACAGCACAGAACCAGTGCTTTGTCCTAACATATCTATACCAGCTAAGATATTATAGGGGTCTGGGAGTTGTTGGATCTTTGTTTATTTTCTGACCCTTAGGGTTCTTCCAGGAGTCAGGAATTAAGACTGTTTGTCATTCCAGGATTTCAGCTTATTTTAGAGTACAAACAAACACACAAATACGAAGCAAACTAAGTAAAGAGCTGAGAATTAATGCTAAGAGGTACATGGATGCAAAGGCTAAAAAGCTAAGATGGCACCTCTGAAAAATCTATCACTTTTATAGATATGCTAAGGAAAATTCCTCAGAGAGGAATGAATTAGTTAATAGGCCACATAATTTAAAAAATTACATCATGTGCTAATAGGTAGCCAATGGAAAATGAGAAAGGTGATAAGTGGTTAGTTTAGCTGCTACAATAAACTGCCTCTACCAGTGAGTGCAAGAAATACACGAGCTTGTCGAAAAGTACAGATCTTATAAAAGATATTATTTTAAAAAATCAGTGGTTTCCAGCAGAGTCACAGTGATATAGCACAGAACCAGTCCTTTTTCCCAACATATCTATGCCAGTGAAGTTGTCCACCTGGACTAGTCCGATTTGACCAGTCCATCTAGCCCATATCCAGTAATCCTTAAGTACAATAACTTATGCTCTTGTGCCCCTAGTTCCAAATCAGCACTAATACTCTCGTTGTCATGGGTTCAACACACCACAAACCCCATTAATGACTTTTTTCCCTCACTCACCATGAATTCCCTCTGCCAACGTCAATTGTCTGAATCACCAGGAACTGCATCCAGTGATTGTGACAATACAGGTCTAATGACAGAACTACTGTATATTTCATTGGAAGGGAATTTATAGGTTGATAGAGAACAATAATTAGATATCATTAGAGAAAGGTTGTTGTGAGTGAGACTTGTATTTTGATGAAATTGTGTTATTAGAAGGGAAAATACAGTGAAGAAGGGAGAGGCGTCATTAGCTTAGATTTCTGGTGAGTTTGCGAGGGGACATTATATGGGGTTTGTGGTGAGACAGACAACTGCCTTTACAAGGAATCACTTCTAATAACAGTGTTCTGATAACAAAGCTTGTTTAAAATCAATGGCTCTGTATTCCCTTCTAATGACTAGACCAATCACACCATAAACCTGTAAAAGCAAATCTTCTAAAGATCTGTTTTCTGATAACAGTCTTCTATTTAATGACAAACCAGACCTAATAACAGTGATCTGAAGACAGTGCATCTGTTAGCTATCCAACCCATCAGAAGCATCACAAATGTAATACTGAGGCTTTATAAGGTCAAGGTCACACTTGGAGTATTATGACCGGTTTTGGGTCCCTTATCTAAGAAATGATGTGTAGGCATCTGAGAGGATCCAAAGGAGAGTCACAAGAATGATGCAGGAAAGAAAGGGTTAACATATGAGGAGCATTTCTTAACACTGGGCCTGTACTCACTGGAGTTTAGGATAATGGGTAGGAATCTCATTAAAACCTATCCGATACTGAAATGCCCAGATAGAGTGGATGTGGAGAGGACGTTTCCGATAGTCCGGTGGGGTGGGGGGGGGGGTCTAGGACCAGAAGACACAACCTCAGAATAGAGGGATATCTATTTAGAACAGAGATAAGGAGGAATTTCTTAGCCAGAAGGTGATGAATGTGTGGAATTCATTACCATAGATGGCTGTGGAGGTCAAGTCATTGAGTACTGTATATAGGGAATTTGATGTGTTTTTGATTAGTCAACACATCAAAGGTTATGGGGAGAAGGCTGGTGAGTGTGGCTGAGAGTTATAATAAATCAGCCATGGTGGAACAGCAGAGCTGATTCAATGGCCAAATTGCCTAATTCTGCTCCCATGCCCTATGGTCATACACAAATGCACCTGATCTTGCCTAATAACAGTGCTCCAATTCACTGCACGCCTTCTTCTAATTCACCATAAACAGAATCTGTTTCAATTCTCCATCTCAGGACAATTCCCTTTTAATGACAGTGCTGTGACTATCACAAATCTCTCCTAATGTGTGTTCCACTAGTCACTAGGAACCTGCTCTCTATTTCACTCTTTCCCAAGACAGCACTGCAATTCAACACCAACATTTTCAGAAGGCTGTGCTCTCTTCTTCACCACAAGTTTGCTCATTAACAACTCTTACGGAAACAGCATTACAAACTCTTTCTGATGGTGGTGTTCTAATGCATCACAAGGTACTTCTTCCTCTGAATTTTGTATTCAGCTTGTGCTAACAATCTGACATCAATCAAGTACTTCTCTCTCTTCTCTCTTTTTTCCTCCCTCTATTTTTTGTCATCTAGCAACTTTTTGCTGTCATTTTGGGACCTTTCTCACTTAGATATCTACAGTGAAGGGGAAACATTTTTATCTTAAATGTCTTGTATTGATCAACTATAGTTTTGACTGGCAAATTTTGATGACAGTATACCAGGGCTAGAGCCACATCTTCTCATTGAAATTGGCCCATTTTCAATTGGCTATTTATCTCTGAAGAGTCTATATTCTTTCCCCAGATATTATGATATTATGAAGGCTGTTGCATGATGGTCCCCCTACATATCTGTTCCACTTGCCCTGTATCAGTGCCAGTCTTGGGCCAGAAACAAATTAATTGAGGAACTCTTCTGAACATAGTGCATAAACTTCTGTGTCTCAATGCCTCTTACTTTGCTGCTGTATCACTCTATCTGCAGATATTTGAATTTCTCCATTATCTCTACCCTGCAACAGTTGAAGGCTTATGTAATACCCCTATAAATAAATAATCTTCCCATCATCTGCTAGGAGTGTAATTACATATTTTTAACTCTCAATTCTAAGCAGATAGATTTTGTTCTTTGTTCCAGGACACAGTCTCTCTCCTGCACAACTGGAGAGACTCAGTTATACAGTCACCCTCCTTTCTCTCCTTGCCCATAGCTCCAGAACTCCTTGCATGCAGGAATATTTAGAGTCGATTCCTGCCCTTACTCCAACCGGCTCTCCTACTACCACAATGTCATAATCTCATGAGGTGAATGGTACCTTATACTCACCGATTTTATTTGACAAACCTATCTTATACCTCTACTTACTCACTTTTAAGTTGGTCCTGTCCAAAAGCAGAAATATCATGAACTCCTGGAGTCATACCTGCAACCACAGATATGCCCTCAACTACACTAATTATAGAATTCCCCGTATAACTAATGCCACTGTAACCTTTCCTTTCCTTGCTGTACAGTTGAACCACTCATGGTTTGTCTTGACCCTGGCTGCACTTCCCAGGGGAAGATCATTTCCCATTATTATTAAAAACAGAATAATGGTTACGGAGTGGGGGCCGTCTGAACTACCTCTGTGCTCTTCCTGTTCAGCCTAGAGGTCATTTATTCCCCCTCTGTCTGCATCCTTTGTACTCTACGATCACCATCTCCTGAACTGTGCTAACCACAAAACATGATGCCTCACAGATAGACATCAGAAGCATAAATTATTGCTCAAGTTCCAAAGCCCAGAACTCACCCTCCTCTCACCTAAAGCCCCTGACACATCTGTGTTCATTCTGACTGTAGAAAGGGTCCTGGAGACCAGAGGATGGGCAGCCCATGGGATTGAATTGTCCTACAATGGCTCTCCATTTACAGTAAACGTTTGTTTAAACTCATTGGCATCAGTTCCACCTGTTCCTTTTAATCAACGGGACTTGGACAACATGATCTGACTATCACAAACCCCTTACCATGTGATCTCCCACTCACCTCACACCCTTTCTTTTGATAACTAATAAACTCAATGTAAATTTGAGCTCTGCCGTAGTATAGTGGTTAGCACGACACGATCGCAGCTCAGGGTGTTCCAGAGTTTGGAGCTCAATTCCGGCACTGTTCTGTAAAGTGCCTCTGTACATCTTCCCCATGGACTGGAAGGGTTTCCCTGAGTACTCTGGTTTCCTCCCACAGTCCAACGACATACCAGATAGGTTGTTGTGATTAAGTTAGGGCCTCTCTAAATGCTTCTTTAGCTGATTCTGCCATTTCCTCTGACAGCACATTCCACATATCAGACAGAATCAGTGTCAGAATCAGATTTATTATCACTGGCATGTGTTGTGAAATTTGTTAACTTAGCAGCTGCAGTTCAATGCAATACATAATATAGAAGGAAAAAATCATAATAATAATAAATAAATCTATTACATTATACATATATTGAATAGATTTCAAATCCTGCAAAAAACAGAAATGATATATATTTAAAAAGTAGATAGTGTTCACGGTTTCAATGTCCATTTAGGAATCAGATGGCAGAGGGGAAGAAGCTGTTCCTGAATCTCTGAGTGTGGGCCTTCAGGCTTCTGTACCTCCTATCTGATGGTAACAGTGAGAAAAGGGCATGTCCTGGTGCTGGAGGTCCTTAATAATGGATGCTGCCTTTCTGAGACACCGCTCCTTGAAGAGGTCCTGGTACTTTGTAGTCTAGTACTCAAGATGGAACCAATTAAATTTACAACCCTCTGCAGCTTCTTTTGGTCCTGTGCAGTAGACCTCCCCCACCCCCCATATCAGACAGTGATGCAGCCTGTCAGAATGCTCTCCATGGTACATCTACATAAGTTTTTGAGTGTATTTGTTGGCATAACAAATCTTTTCAAACTGCTGCCTTGCCTTCTTTATAACTGCATCAATATATTGGGACCAGGTTAGATCCTCAGAGATCTTGACACCCAGGAACTTGAAGCTGCTCACTCTCTCCAGTTCTGATCCCTCTATGAGGATTGGTATCAGTCATTATCTGTGTTAAAAACTTTCCCCTCAAATGCTCTTTAAAACTCTTCCTTAACCCTTTACCATCTTGTTTTTAATACCTCTAGAATGGAAACATGATTTTAACTATAAAGTCTATGCCTTTCATAATCTTATACTCTTCTTACAGGTCACTCCTCAGCCCTCATAATAAATAATAATAAACAGCACCAATAGAAATTGGGCTAGCAAGCAACCTTCACTTTTAATAATAACTCACAACAAGCACCCTTTTAATGTATAGGATCCAGCTTCACAGAGACATTTTCTGAAATATAGGATCCAGCATCACACAGAGCCTTTCTAATGTACAGGATTCAACTTCACACTGACCCTTTCCAATGTATAGAATTCGATGTCACACAGATGCTTTCCAATGTATAGAATTCGATGTCACACAGATGCTTTCCAATGTATAGAATTCGATGTCACACAGATGCTTTCCAATGTATAGAATCCAGCTTCATGCTGACCCTTTCCATTATATAGGCTTCAGCTTCACACAGACTCTTTCCAATGACAGTGTCATAACTCATCCTTCTAATCAGAGAACCCAGACATATAATAAACCCTTCTTGTCTTGTAGCACCCCCCAGTGATGGGGATTTTAACTCACAACAGACCTACAGACCTTGTTCTAATCACTTTGCTCCAAATGAACTTATACCCTTACATCACCAGACCGTGTCTTGTCAAATCAGTTTGAATCACCACAATCCCCTTTACTGACAGTGCTCTAGCTGACAGCAAACCCCCTTCTGTGACAATAATCAAACCAGGCTTCCCGTCACTTTCTCTGACAGTGTCTAATTCTCTGTTACCTTCTGATGGCAGTGCTCAAACTCACTATGAACTACCTCAAGTACCGTTACAATCCCCACAGAGCCCTTATAACAAATGTGCTTTAACTCATTATACTGCTCCATAATGACCTCAGTCTAGGTTTAAACCACATTCTAGACTGTGATAACCATATTTTAATTTGAAACTGTAAATAGTGTGTTTTATGAAGTCCTGAATATTGTTGAATGGTGTTTTGCTGTGATATATATACACACATGTATATTATTCTATTTGAGAATAGTATTTTTTTTTCTTCTTATATATATACTTTTTTATGTTGCAGGGGGGCTGGGGAGCTTTGGATCGATTACTACAGGATTCACGTGTGTAATCATGGCAATCGCCATGACCCGTACAATAGAGGCTCCAGCCTCAGCTCTTCCTTGCTATCATGGACACTACTCCTGCTCACTATAAGACTTAATTAATACCAGTTCTCTAACTCTCTTAACCCTTTCCTCATGGCAACTCTTTAAGACACTGTGAACTCCCTTCTAACTATAGTGCTCAGCTCACTACTAACCCTGTTTCATGGCTGTGCTCTAACTCGCCACATTATACTACCAATAGCAACATTCAAACTTGCCACAAAATCCATTTATAACAGTTATTAAATTATTGTAAAATACCATCAAGTGACAGTTCTCATCACAAATGCTTTCCCTACTCACCCTATGCCCTTTCAAATTATAGAGCAAAACTTCTTCTAATCGAAACACAAGATGCCGGAAATGTTGAGCAACACACAGAAAGAGCTGCAGGAACTCAGCAAGAGAGGCAGCATTTATGGAGGAGAAGGAACAGTTGTGACTTTGGGTTTCTGTCCTCCATCAGGACTGGAAAGGAAGGGGACAGAAGCCAAAAGAAGAAGAAGGGAAAGGGGGAAAAGAGTATGAGTTAGCAGGTGAAGTGAAACTAAGTAAGGGGAAGGTGGGTGGGTGGGCGGTGGAATAAGTGGTCTAACTCACCAAAAACAACTCCTGAAGACATTAATTTGCTAAATCACCATAAATCCCTTCCAGTGATAATATTCCAACACATTCCATACTGAAACACCTATAAATGGAGCACTAAATCACCAAAATACTGTCTACTTTCAGCACATTAACTCACCAGAAACTTTTCTCATAGTAGGTGTCTAACCTAATGTGCGGTCCTTCCTAAAGATAGAGGTCACCACAATCCTCTCCAAAGAGTGTTCAGACACACTGCAAAAACCTTCCAATGGCTCGACTGTACTACAACTCTCATTGTAATTCTTATCTAAAAAATCTTATTTTTAAGCACTCCTGCAGGATCTAGGATGAATTTGTTGAACTTGTGGTTTCTGAG
The DNA here is from genome assembly GCF_030144855.1 of Hypanus sabinus. NCBI lineage: Eukaryota > Metazoa > Chordata > Chondrichthyes > Myliobatiformes > Dasyatidae > Hypanus > Hypanus sabinus. The sequence goes on from NC_082711.1 coordinate 135,284,895, forward strand.
TTAACCCATGAAGCCAATGTGGGAACAGTAGAACCTTTCACAGACGGGTAGGTGATGGCCAATAGGTGAGTGTGCAATTTGTGAGTAGTCCATTCTTTCTGTCATGCATCCCCCAAGGTTCTCCTTACATCCCAAGTGCCTCTTTACTTTGAGATGCACTTATTTATTTATTTATTCAGATACAGTGCAGAATAGGCCCTTCTGGCCCTTTGAGCCACACTGCCCAGCACCCCGATTTAACCCTGCCTGGACACAAACTCCAGTTAATAGCAGCACTCCAAGTCACCGGAAGCCTCTTTCTCGTGAGACTTTATGGTAGTCCTCTAATTCATCACAAATGCTTTATGATAACAGTTTACTCAATATAGGCTCAGGGCATTGTTCTGACTCAACATAAATAGCCTTCTAAAGACCATGCTCTCACTGACCATAAATCACACCCCATGGCAGTGCTGGATTGTACTCTTCCAGTGACACTGTGCTAGATCACCAGAGCTATATAACAATTACAGCACAGAAACAGGCCATCTCGGCCCTTCTAGTCCATGCCTAGACCCACTGGCCCACACTCAGCCCATAACCCTCCATTCCTTTCCTGTAAATTGACTTGAAACAGATCCAACGCATGCTCAGAATCAGAATGAGGTTTAGTATCACCATTGTTGTGAAATCTGTTGACTTTACGGCAGCAGTACAATGTAATGCATATTAGAGAAAAAAACTGAATTACAGTATATATATATATAAAGTTAATAAGTAGTGCAAAAATAGAAATAAACAGAATTAGTGAGGAAGTATCCATGGGTTCAATGTCCATTCAGAAATTGGATGGCAGAGGGGAAGAAGCTGCTCCAGAATCGCTGAATGTGTGCCTTCAGGCTTCTGTACCTCTTGCAGATGGTAGCAATGAGAATAAAGCATGACCTGGGTGATGGCGGTCCTTAACGATGGACACCGCCTTTTTGAGGCATCGTTCCTTGAAGTTGTCCTGGATTCTATGGAAGGTAGTGCTCATGATGGAGGAGACTAAGTTTGCAACTCTCTGCAACTTATTTCAATCCTGTGCTGTTACTGCCACCCCCACCCCACCACAATACCAGAGAGTGATGCAGTCATTTAGAACATTCTCCATGGTATGTCTGTAGAAATTTGAGTACTGAATCCATTCTAATTATACTTCCCAAATCATATTATTAATTGCACAGAGCAAAAAATAAACACCCTCCACAATGCACTCCAATGACGCTATTGATCTCATTGCTATTTTAAATCCATTCTGATGATACTACTCTCTGTACTGCATTTGTTAATTCCATTCTAGGCACATCCCATTCTCTGCCAACAAAGTGTGGAATCTTTACCAATGACACCATTCTAATTCCCATTCATTTTAAATGCTCTACAATCCAATGAAAAGAAAATGATGTAATGACATTGTGTAATCTATACTTATGAAAGTGTTTTAAAACACCACGCTATTCACATACAAATGATTTTGCTCAATCTCACCACTCTGTAGGTCCACTATTTGACAAGATTCCAGAGCACAGCCCAAGTGAATTCATTTTAATTGAGAGCTTCTGAATTATCACACTCTAGAAAACATGCTAATTATATTCCTTATCAATCCAGTGAATACATTCAAATAATATTATTTCAAATTATCAAACTGTAGAGTTTATTCTAATACACCACATTACAGAGTCCATTTTAATATCACTGCAAAATAAAATGCAATTTATTCTAGTGAGCGAGCTCTAATTCTCCACACCAGGAAATCAATTGTCATGGCAGTTCAGCAAACTTATCATATTACATAATTAGCAACAGCAACAACAGCACACCTTGCAACCCATTCTCTTACCATACAATGGAATTCTTTACAATGATACCCCTCTAACTATTTGAATGATACAGTATATCTCACCACATTGCAGTAACCATTGTAAAGGCAACTTACCACAACTTTCATTATACGTAGTGTATTCTGTCAATGGTGCTCCACATCACTATTAACTCCATTCTATTTACTTACTTATTTAGAGATACAGCACGGTAACAGGCTCTTCTGGCCAATGAACCCATGCTGCCTAATTGCATTATTATGACCAATTAACCTCTTAACCTGTATGTCTTTGGAATGTGGGAGGAAACCTGGGCACCTGGAGAAAACCCACGTGCTCACAGGAAGAATGTACAAACTCCTTGGAGGCAGTGGTGGAATTAAACCTGGATTGCTGGTGCTGTTATAGTGTTATGCTAACTGCTACTCTACCATGCTGGCCTATACACTTTCATAGAGCATTTATGCGCTACACTTGATTCTACAATGATTCTAATCATCCTATGCAGACATTTCCCTTTTTGGAATCTACTTCACTGACCATGACTCAACAATCAATATAACTTCATCTTCATCAATCTGCTCAGATCACTATGTCATAGAATCAATTCCAATATTAATAATGTTAATGCACTAATTCACACAACATAATCTAAGTACTCCAAATCACCAATACTATGAAATCCATTCAAGTTTCGTAGCCCAGCATCACCAAACTGTGGAAACCGTTCTAAAGGCAACTCCTCAAACTGTTCCCAATTTATAATACATTCAAATAATAGTGTGCCAAATCACTAGACCACAGACCTGAAACAGGTGGGATGGTTTATGAGGCATCTTGAACAAGCTGGGTTTGTATCTATTGGAACATAGAATGGTGAAGGGCAATTTGATGTGAAACATTTAAGATCCTAATTGTAATTCTCAATCCTGACCCACTACATAATCGATGGTATTTCATCAACTCTTTGAAGAATCCATTCAAGCAAGTGAACACTGAATCTTTAGCACAGGGAACCCATTCCAGTGACATTCATGCAAGTCATTAGAATTAGAGCATTGCCCAAAATGAACACATTATAACAAATTTCAAATCTGTTCAAAACAGCACATGGTTTCACTTAACCACATAACCAGGTACATTCTCCTGGGAACACTCCAAATAACAATGATTCAGCTGTACATCAGCTCACTACAGAAACCATTCGAAAATCACTAAGTGAAAAGACAACATTTTGGAATCTCTTCAAACGAGTTTGCTTTCCCAATTACACTGCTCCAGTTTATCATTTTAATAAGTGAATTTGGATGACCTGCTCTAAGTCACCCACCTTATCCATTTTAATGACATTATTGAGTCTCACCATTGAGTAGCATCCATCCTCTTGTCACAGATCTGAACCTTCACACTAAAGAACCCATTCTAATCTCAGAGCACAAAAAGAGCACACATTCCAATCCATTCTAATTAAACAACTTTAATTCAGTACAGTAAGGAATCCATTCTAATGTTACAGCTCTACTTCTAAGACTTCTAAGACTGCAATGTGAAAGCACAACACAATGGGATCCATTCTGATGATTATATTCTGAATCACAACACAGTGGAACCTATTCTATTGTTATTTATTGCCACACTATTTGGGCATGGATAGCAGGGACCATTCTTGTGTTGTTCGATCCCATGGCACAATGAGAGGCCACTTAATTATATTCTCTGACTACTCTGATTCCAAACAGTATTCAACTACTGTACACCGTATTATGGAATTATTTCAATCTGCTGTAAAACACCTTACAATGGGATCCATCCTAATAGCAATCTGGTAGTGACTACATTTTAGTTGGCGTTGCAATTGTTTTTCAAACAATGGAATCCATTGTAATTAAAATGTATGCTAGTGCTGCCCCACTAATCTGATGCATCCATTTTCATGTAACAGTACTATTAGTATACAATTAAATCATTCTTTAATGCAAGGTTATATGCAAGTGGCGTTAGAGTGTGGTGACTCATTGAAAGCTGCTCTCTGATCTATTAATTACTCCATTATTATAATAATTCTAAATCACTGCACTAAGGAGTTCATTTAAATGTTGCTCCTCTGTTCAAAGAGGGCAGTAGGGCTAAACCAGGAAACTGCAGGCCAGCAAGCCTTACATCAAAAGTAAAGATACTATCTGAAAGTTCTAAGAGACAATATTAACATTTAGGCAGAAAGGCAGAAACTCATTAGGAAGAGCCATTGCAATCACACAAATATAATTGTGTTTTTGTGAAGGTAGCCAAGAAAATCGATGGAAGCAGAATAGTAGACGAGATTTACATGGGCTTCAGCAGGTTTCGGTAAATGTGAGATCACCTACTTTGAAAGAAGAAAAAGAGGAGATCAGATTACTATTTAAGTGGTGAAAGGCTGCAGCGTGCCATTGTGCAAAGGGACTTGAGAGTGCTCGTGCATGAATTGCAAAAAGTTGATTTGCATGTGCAACAGGTTATCGAGAAGACAAATGGATTGAATTAAAGAGCAGGAAGATTATGCTGCAACTGTACAGGGTACTGGTGAGGCTGCACCTGGAAAATTATGTGCATTTATGGTCTCCTTATTGGGGGAATACACACTGACTCTGGAAACAGTGCAGAAGAGGTTCACCAGATTAATTCCATACATAAATAAAGAGTGACAAAGATGTGTAGAAGGCAGCAGAATTTTGCAAATAAAAAAGTAATACTGAAAACATGAGTGGTAGAGTCCTTGAAAGTGAGCCTGTAGTTTGTGGAATCTGTTCAGAGTTGAGATGAGTTAAGTTATCCATGCCAATTCAGTAGCTAGATGGTCGTAGGGTAATAACGGTTCTTGAATTTCGTGTGGTAGCACCTAAGGCTCTACCACCAGCATGACGGTAGTAGTGAGAAGAGAGCGTAGCCTGTATGATGGGGGTACTTGACGATGGACACTGCCTTCTGTGCTCCTTGCAACTGCTCAATAGTGGGGAAGGTTGTACCTGGGATGGACTGGGCTGTAACCATCATTTTCTGTGCATTTTTCCATTCTGGGCATTGGTGTTAGCACACCAGGCTATGATGTAATCATTCAGGATACTCTCCTCTGTACACCTATGGAAGTTTGTCAAGTTTTTGGTAAGCAAACATCTAGGAAATTAGAGGTGCTGGCGTGCCTTCTTCCTGCTGGCACTTACATGGTAGCCCCAGGACAGATTCTCCGATATGGTAATACCAAGGAGTTTAAGGTTACTGACCCTGTCCACCTCTGATCCCTTTATAACGATTGACTCATGGGCCGCCAGCTTCTTCCATCCATAGTCGATAATGCTGCTAATCTCATGTTTAAGCATCTGTCATGCTGCCACATGGAAGTCTGATGTAAACATTTTTGTGAAGCTACTTACCCTCGATCACCTTGCTCTCCTAGTTTATCTAATTTCATCTTAAAAGTTTTCAAAGACATGGCTTCCACTGCCTGTTGACAAAGGGAGTTCCAAAGACTCATAACTCATAAAATGAACAAGTTTAATCTTGTCTCTGTTTTCAATGGGCAAATAATGTTTAAGCAGTGCTTTCATGTTCTGTCAAAACCCCACAAGATCTCAATCACATTCTTTTTTAATTCTAAGCTCCAACTGATATAAGCTGAGTCTATCCTATTAGAGAACAGTGAGACACTGTCACAGTATATAAGATCATAAGACCATAATATATGTGATTAGAAGTAGGCCATTCTGCCCATCAAGTCTGCTCCGCCTTTCAATCATGGGCTGATCCAATTCTTCCTGTCATCCCCACTCCTCTGCCTTTTCCCCATACCCTTTGATGCCCTGGATAATCAAGAACCTATCTATCTCTGCCTTAAATGCACCCAATGACTTGGCCTCCACAGCCACTCGTGGTAACAAATTCCAGAGATTTACCACCCTCTAATTAAAGTAATTTCTCCGCATCTCTGTTCTAAATGGATGTCCTTCAATCTTGTTCTGTCTTATCTTATACTCCACTACCATGAGTAATAACTTTGCCATATCTAATCTGTTCAGGCCTTTTCACATTTGGAATGTTTCTATGAGATCTCCCCCCATTCTCCTGAACTCCAGGGAATACAGCCCAAGAGCTGCCAGATGTTCCTCATACGGTAACCCTTTCATTCCTGGAATCATTCTCGTGAATCTTCTCTAAACCTTCTCCAATGTCGATATATCCTTTCTAAATAAAGGAGCCCAAAACTGCACACAATACTCCAAGTGTGGTCTCACAAGTGCCTTAAAGAGCCACAACATCACATCTCTGCTCTTATACTCTATACCTCTAAAAATGAATGCCAACATTACATTCACCTTCTTCACCACCGACTCAACCTGGAGGTTAAACCTTTAGGGTATCCTACACAAGGACTTACAAGTCCCTTTGCATCTCTGCATTTTGAATTCTCTCCCCATCTAAATAATAGTCCTCCCATTCATTTTTTCCACCAAACTGCATGACCATACACTTTCCAACATTGTATTTCATTTGCCACTTCTTTGCCCATTCCCCTAAACTATTTAAGTCTCTCTGCAGGGTCTCTGTTTGCTCAACACTACCCACTAGTATTGCAACCTTTGATTTCATTAGTACAAGTAAGAACTAACCTTCCAACTACTTTCAAATGTAACTTACAAGCAATAATTGGTTCTACAAGGACAGAGACATAAAGAAACATTGCTGTCTGTGAAGGGCATAGGCTACTTAAGAGAGATTCCTGAGAATCTAACAATGCTGGATCTCTGAACAGATACTTACCTATGTGAAGATATCTGGTAAATACTGGGACAAGACAAAAGTGAGATGACCATGAAACATTGTTGTATGCATAATTGAGTTGCTTCTGTTTAATGTCCTTGAAGTAAAGGATGTCACTTTTGCTACCAAGTTCAAATTAAGACACAGCACTTTGTAAAATGACCTCTTCCTCAAGATTACAATACCCAAGAACTGGTGTGCAAGTTATTACTATATTAAGTTTCCTTTAGCAGTACTTCTTGGACTGTCTCTAGAATCAATTATTGTCACTGTAGAAGCATCACTATGTCTGACGGATAAGAGAGAAACTTACTCAGTTATTAAACAAATTCCAAAAATGTTAGATTCCTGTTGGATTCCAAAAAGCCCACCCATGCTTCTACTTCGCATGTTTGGATATAGATCATCAGCTATGGGAAAAAATTGGTTTCAAACCACTAATAGACTTCAGAGAAAGGTGCTAGAATTTCAGAATTCTGCCTTTAGTGTAGAGTAGGGCTCTCAGTCCCAGTAATAGTGGTGTTAACTGTTCAGGCTACCAAAATGGCTTCTCTGTATTGGTATAATGAAATGGCTTCTCTGTAATGGGTTTCTGTGTCTGGTATGTTTGGGTTATGACTACCGATAAGGAGGAAGTAACCAATGGAGAGTTGTTATGCTATCTTGTGTGTGTGAGCAGAGCGGGAGTTTGCGGTCTTTTTTGGGAGGAGAGGAGGAGGACGGACGTGTGAAGAGTGGACAGCGGTTCTAGAGCGACGGATACCGGACGACGGCGGTTCGGACGGTGGCCGAAGACACAGGAGGTAGTTGTGGATTGAACCGGAGGCATGAGCTCCAACGTATTAAAATAATGTGCACAAACTGATAGATTTATTTATTTGGTGTCTTTAGATTATCTGTTTCTACTAACCCATTAGTAAGGGATAACTATAAAGCTGCAATTATTTACTTGCTTTTGGGTGTATTGTCGGGTATTTGTATTGCAAGCATGTACTGGGGGGGCATTACACCATATTTACACCGATTATTGCACTATTGGTGGGGCGACGGCAGTTCACCCCAGTTGAACGGGGGCCAACTTGGGGCACGGAGGCTACAGTACAATAAAGGGGAAAAAGATATTGGGAAATGCATTGAGGAGAATTTACCCGCCAGAAATGGGTACCATTTCGAGTTAGCATCTCAAAGCATATGTTGAATTGGCCTGGATCTACATAATATTCTTAACCTGTGGAAGTATGTCCAATAAAACCAAATTCTGTCTCTGCAGTTTCAGTTTATCTCCACACTCAAGGTAACTATGTAGAAGAGCTTATATATAGTATTTCTATTGGGCTTAAATTGCTTTTTCCAGCTTTTCTTTAAAATCTACAATTTCAAACTCTACTGAAGTGACATCTATTGGTCTTCCTGCACTGGATTTTCTCTGCAACTATACTCTTTTGTCTCTACCCTGACGTAATTCTGTATGACATGACCTGTGTGGATGGCACAGGAAACAAAAGCATCCCTCTGTATCTCCGTCCATGTGACAATAATCGTCTGTCCAACAACTCACACACTTTCCTCTGGAGTTGTGCACAAAGCTGATCGCAAATGGCTTACACTTCCTGTTCTACCACCCAAAAGTTTAAGCAAAGAAACTAAATACGATAACTGGTCATCTAAACCATCTTGAATAAAAGGACTTCTATTTGCTGCAGTTGTAATGCATGTAGACTAAATAGCAAAACAGACAGAACTAGGAAATCTCAGAGCCAGCAGATCAGATCAAAACCATTCAATCCTGCTACATCGAGTAAAGAACAGTTCATTAGCTGTTGGGGAGTAGAAGTTTGAAGAATATTCCCCAATCTAAACAATGGCAGGACCCAGCACAAGAGTGCCAAAGACAAAGCTGATGCACTTACAACCATTCATAGCCAAAGGTATTTGGATGATCTGTCTTGACTTTCTGCTGATACTCCCACTGGTACAAAAGCCAGCCTCCAGCTAATTCAATTCCTTCCACGTGATGTAAAAGAACAACAGAGAGCTCTGGATACAGAAAGGCAGACGACCAGACAACATAAGATCATATGGTATAGGAGCAGAATTAGGCCTTTAGGCCCATCGAACCTGCTCAACCATTTCATCAGGGCTGATTCCTTTCCCTTTTCAGACCCAATCTCCACCCTTCTCCCTGTAACCCGTCATGTCTGACTAATCAAGAATTTATTAACCTCTGCCTTAAGTATACATAAAGACTTGGCTTCAATAGCTGCCTGTGGCAATCACCACTCTCTGGCTAAAGGAATTCCTCATCATCTTCATTCTAAAAGTATTCCCCTCTATTCTGAGGCTGTGTCCTCTGGTCTTTGGCTCTCCCACCATAGGAAACATCCTCTCCACATCGATACTTCTTCACATTCAATAGATTTCAATAAGGTCACCCCCAACACCACCAGTTTTCTGAATTCCAGGGAGTAGGGGCCTGGAGTCATCAAATGCTCCTCATATGTCAAGCCTTTCAGTCCCAGATTCATTTTTGTGGACTTCCTTTGAACCTTCTCCAATGTCAGCACATCCTATCTTAGGTAACGAGTCTGCTCCCAATATCCAAGTGAGGTCTCACCAGTGTTTATAAAGCCTCAGCATTACAAGTTTGCTTTTGTATTTTAGTCCTCTCAAAATGAATGTTAACATCACATTTTCCTTCCACGCTACTGAACCAACCTGTAAATTAACATTTAGGGAATCCTTCACGAGGACTCCCAAGTCCCTTTGCAACTCAGATTTTTGAATTTTCTCCCCATTTAGAATATAGTCTGTGCTTTTATTTTTTTTCTGCCGAAGTGCATGACCATACACTTCCCAACACTGTATTCCATCTACCACTTCTTTCTCCATTCTCCTAATCTGTCTAAGTCCTTCTGTAGCCTCTTTGCTTTATTAAAGCTACCTGCCCCTCCACCTTTCTTCGTATTGTCCACAAACTTGGCCACAAAGCCATCAATTCTGTCAACCAAATTATTGACATATAAAATAAAAGAAGCAGTCCCAACGCAGACCCCTGTGAAACACCATTAGCCACCGGCAGACAACCAGAAATGGTTCCCTTTATTTCCACTCTTTGCCCCCTGCCAATCAGCCCATGCTCAATTCATGCTAGTATCTTTCCTGTAATAGATACTAGATTCTTGGCTGAAAGATGTTTTCTTCCCACTAACCATGTTCTGAAGTTCATAACTGGCCAGAAACACAGCTGAACCAAGTGTAATAAGATCTGTTCAGAAAACAAAGCAATGTATGACAATGGGATCAAGAGTAGGTGACTCAACCCCCCAGGCCTCATCAGCTCCTCTTACCAGCACTACACAGCAATCAATTCTCTGATTTTTCAGAAAAAAATTTCCGTTTGCTCGTTAAATGATCCCAGTGGTCTAGTCTCCACAACCTTTTGGGATCAAGAATTCCAGAGATTCACCACCCTCTGGGAGAATAAATTCCAAAACACTGAAAATAAGTTTGAACAACCACTATTGAAATCTCGAAACTACATCCGCTCGTTCGGGATTCTTCCCCTAGTGGAAAGATCTTGACATCTGCTCTGCTGTGCCCCTTGGGATCATATATGTTTCATTAAAATTACCCTCCTTCATCTAAACCCTAACAAATATAGATCTAATTTGTACAGCTGCTTGCAATGGGGGGATGGATGGCTGTTGTGCATCCTACAGCAAACGATGCCGTTGACATTCTAAAACCCTTCTGCCTTCTATAATGGACAAGTCTGGAATGTGATGGAATCCTAATTAAATTATTCCTTTCATTCTACACATGGTGCACACATCTCTTTATTCTCTGCATAATCCTGTGCCACCAATCTTCACATCATCAGCAGACCTGCTAACCCACCTATCTACATTTTCATCCAGGTCATACACAATAAGTGCAGCTCCAAAAACACTTAAGAAATGTGATACCAGCCAGGACCCAGCAGCTTGCTGGGCCCATCCATCATCACAAGTATCCATGTCTTCCACCAGTACTAATGCAGCGTGTGCCACTAACAAAGTGCACTCAGTTACTTAACCAGACTAACACTGCTGTCACCTCCCAAAACCCTCAAGCTCTTTCACCGAGAAGGATAAGGACAGCAATTACTTAGGAACACCACCACTTATGAGGTTTCTCCCCAAGTATGACCTGGAAGTAGAATACAACTTTAACAAGCACCTGCACTTCATCTGCCTTGGCCTTCTGGAGCTGCTGGTTGCCCACTATTTTAATTCCCCTTCCTACCATTGCACCAAGATGTCTTCCACAGACTCCTGTATTGCCAGAGTGATGAAAGTGTAAATTAAAGGAACATCAGTTCATATTTCACCTGGATAATCTACAATCTGATGGCATACACAGTAAATTATCCAGCTCCATCCTATATTCTTCCCTTTTTCCCTCTCTTCATCTACTAGGGTCTTCCTACCCATCTCACTTCCTTCTTCTGCCTCCCCAATGCAACCGCACCAGCAGGACTGAACCAGTTTAAGGTGCCCTATTATAGATGGGCAGGAAAAAGAGTCAATCTTTCCAGCCACACACATGTCCTGAAGAATAACAAGTAAAAATAATCCAACGAGAAGCTATCAAAGCTGCACAAAATGCACTTTGTACACCACTCCAACGACACAGACCAAACTCACCATCTCGAGATAAATTTCTAGTAAAGAAGTTTCTAGTTCAGATCTTTGCGGTACAGAATGCCACATGGCTAAATGCACAACAGGGATCATTCCAATCGCACTGTACTGAATGACCACCAGGAATCTATTTGAAAAGGAGTATTCCATCTTATCACTTCATGAAGCATATTCTAAACATAATCAAATTTGAAAATCTGATCTAAAGACAACATCGTCTATCATTACAACACGGATATCATTCCAGTCATACTACTCTGAAGAAATGCCCTATTAAATCGATTCCAATCACCACATGAAAAAATCCACTGTACAACGTTCTAAAGCTGTATATCAAGCTCATTCTAATCACATTGCACTGAACTTATTGAATTCACTCTAATAACACATCTCTAAATTACCATAATATTGAATCTTGTCAAGTAACAATGCATTAAATCACCTCAACATGGAATCCAGTTGTATTTCTATATTCTAAATTGGCAATCCATTGAACGAAATCAGTATTCAATATTGGTATACTACTTCAATGACACTGCTGCACCTGACCGCATTTTGGTCCAACACACTACTGAATCCTAATTCAACTAATCCCTTCATCCTACACATCTCTTCCTTCTCTGCTTATTCCTGTGCCACCAATATTTGCATCGGCAGCAGACTTGCCAACCCACCAATCTACATTTTCACCCAGGTCGTACACAAACAGCAGAAGTCCCAGTATGGATCTCGGTAGAATACCACTAGTCACAGGTCTCCAGCCTTTCACCACTCCTCTCGGTCTTCTATAGGAAAATCAATTCTGAAAACAAGTGGCCAATTCATCATGAATCCCATACACCTTAATCTTCTGAATGAGTTTCCCATGAGGGACCTTGTCAAACACCTTAAAGTCCACAGCTCTACCTTCATCAATCTTCTTTGTCATGTCCTCAAAAATCTCAAGCTAGTTAGCAAGAGACATCTTGCCCCCCACAAAGCCATACTGACTGCCCCTAATTAGGCCACACTTTTCCAATTATACATAAATTCTATCCCTAAGAATCCTCTCCAGTAACTTCCCTACTACTGACATGAGACTCACCAGTCTATAGTTTCCAGGATTATCCCTATTAGTATTCCTGAATAAAGAGCTACTTGCCAGTCCTCTAAGACATTGCTTCTGGCAAGAGAGGGCACACAGATATCGGTCAATGCCCCAACAATCTCATCTCTTGCACATTAACCTGGGGTGTATTCCATCAGGCCCTGGGGACCAATCTACCTCATTTTTTTCTTGAAGAGATTCCACACTACTCTAAAACAAACAAGAGAAAATCTGCAGACACTGGAAATCAGAGTATCACACACAAAATACTGGAGGAACTCAGCAGGCCAGGCAGCACCAATGGAAAAGAGAACAGTCGAAGTTCTGGGATGAAACCCTTCGGCAGGACTGGAGAAAAAAAGCTGAGGAGTAGGTTTAAAAAGTGGGAGGGAAGGGGAGAGTGAAACACAGGGTGATAGGTGAAAGTTAGAGTTGAAGGGATAAAGCTGGGGAGTTGGTGAAAGACAGAAGGCCATGGAAGAAAAGGGGAGGAGCACCAGAGGGAGGCGATGGGTCCACAAGGTGTGAGGTGAGAGAGGGGGGGTGGAAAATGGTGGAGAGCTGATGAGGGAGCATTACTGGAAGTTTGAGAAATCTATTTTCATGCCATTAGGTTGGAGACTACCCAAAGATATAAGGTGCTCCTCCAACCTAAGCTTGACCTCATTGCAACAGTAGAGGTGGCCATGGATAGACATATTGGAATGGGAAGTGGAATTAAATTGGGTGGCCACTGGGAGATCCCGCTTTTTCAGGCGGAGAGAGCGTAGGTGCTCAGCGAAGCTCTCCCCCAATCTATGTCGGCTCTCACCGATATACAGAAGGCCATAGCGGACACAGTGTATCAACCCAGCAGACTCACAGGTGAAGTGTCGCCTCATGTTGGAGGACTGTTTGGGGCTCCAAATAGTAGTGAGGAAGAAGGTGTCGCACTTGTTCTGCTTGCAAGCATAAGTGCCAGGAGGGAGATCAGTGGTGAGGGACAAGGAGAGTCGTGTAGGGAGCGATCCCTGCGGAAAGCAGAGAGGGTGGAGGAAGATGTGCTTGGTGCTGGGATGCTGTTGGAAGTGGCAGAAGTTTTGGAGAATTATGTGTTGGATGTGG